>NC_135540.1:45997126-46597126 GCF_045843805.1 Urocitellus parryii | reverse complement strand
AAACTCTGATTCTTTAAGAAGATCAGTTAAACAGGTAAATCTTTAACTAGACACATCAAGAAAGAGACATGAATTACTGATATAAGTAATGAAACAACATTGGTATAGATTATATAGTCATGAAAAAGGCTGAGGCAGGAAGACCTGGAGTTCAAAACCAGTCTTGGTAAAAGTGAAGTGCTAAGGAACTCAGTGAGATCCTGTCTCTAAATAAAATGCAAAATAGGGCTGGGAATGTGGATCAGTGATTGAGTGCCCCTGAGTTCAATTCGTGCCACCCACCCTCCAAAAAAAAGAAAGAAAGAAAGAAAGAAAAAAAGCCTACAAATATTGTTCATGAACATAAACAAAATATTTTTTAAAATTTTATATTTAAAAGAATAGCATATCATAACCAAATAAAGTTTTCACCAGGAATTCAAGGTTGGTTTAATGTTTGAAAGTTAAACCCATGTAATTAATTCACTATATTAACAGACTGAAAAGAAAGATTATGTGATCCTCTCATATGCAGAAAATGCATTTGGCAAAATTCATCCCCTGTTTCTGATAAAGCTCTATAAATAGAAAAAAATTTCTTCCACCATATGAAATGCATCTATGAATAAAGTAAACTTTATTGTACTGAATGGCTAAAGTCTGAATGTTTTCCCCTTTGTTCAGACTCCAGGCAAGGATGTCTGCTCTCATCACTTCTGTTCAACAGTGTTCTAGAAGTTCAGCCATTGCAATAAGGTACAATAGAGATAAACACCAGGCAGATTTGAAACTATAATACAAAAATTATGCATTTCAGTGTCATCAAAATTGTAAATTTTGTGGGTTTTTTTTTTCAAAAACACTGATACACAAAATAAGCAAGTATCATACTAGAAGAAAACTTTTGCAAAATGTGCATATGTGTTGCGATATAAGATATATAATTGAAATATAAAAAGAAATTTTATAAATTATAACAAAAGATCAACAACCCAATGTCAAAAATAGGCAAAAGATTTGAACATATACTTCCTGTAAAAGGATATATGTATGACAAATAAGATTATGAAAAGATGTCAACCTCATTAGTCATTAAGAAAATGGAAATAAAAACCACAATAAACTACCACTATTTACCAGCTAAATTGTTAAAAATAAAAAGAGTGACCAAAACTAAGTTTTGAAAGTCTGTGGAAGAAAGGAAATTCTTATTTACTGACAGTGGGAGGTGAAATGCTACAACCACTTTGGAAAACACAGTGGCCATTTCTTAAAAGTTTAAACATAAAATTCCTATGAGACTCAAGTTATTCCACTCCCAAAAGAAAAGACAGTACATATCTATAGAAAGACTTTTACACAAATGTTCATATTAGCTTTGTAAATATTAAAAATATAGGCAAACAGATAAACAAATTGTGAGACAATCATAAAATTAAATACTACTCAGCAATAGAAAAGAATGAATTATTGATGCACAAAACAACATGAATGAATCTTAAAATAATCATGCTGAATTAAATCAGATTTTAAAGGAGAACTCATTATTTTATTTCATTTGTATAAAAATTTTTAAATCCAAGTGATATAAAGTGCTTTGGGAGTGCTGTGGTCATGAGGAGACTTTGGGGGTTAATATATATGTACATACACACACATATGTATGTAGATTCTCTTGATTGGAGTGCTAGTTTCCTGGATGTGTCAAATCAACTTGTGTATTTTGAATATATGCTTTTTATATCATGTTAGTTATATTTTAGTAAAGCTTTAAAAATATTGTGCAATGTAGTGACTTTTCAGAAAGATATGTGAAGAAAAGAAAAGGAAATGACTGAATCCAATTAAGGACTTGGGATATAGCTCAGTTGGTAGAGAGCTTGCCTCACATGCACAAGGCCCTGGGGAGGGGGGATAGTTGAGGATAGAAAAGGTAACATCATACAACAGTTACTAATATGGCATTATGTAAAAATGTGGATGTGTAACCGATGTGATTCTACAATCTGTATTTGGGGTAAAAATGGGAGTTCATAACCCACTTGAATCTAATGTATGAAATATGATATGTTAAGAGCTTTGTAATGTTTTGAACAACCAATTAAAAAAAAGAATCCAATTAAATAGATAGCTGTAAATAGTTGTTTCTTTACCTTTTTAATTACTAAGGGATTTTCACTGGAAGTTTTGAAGCACTCATTGAATTTTCTGCAGGGCTCTGAAATGAGGTTTAGGAAAAATATATGTAAATTAAACTAAAAAAGAATTTCTATCATGTAAGGTGTCAATTGCTGAAATATATGAGAGTATATCTGACTTTAGGTTAAGTTCAACTGCAGGATGTATATATAAATATTAGGAAACATTTCAGGTGGAATTTCATTATAACAGCATAAGAAAAGTGCATTTATATTAAAATATTAATTCTATTCCCAAACTGATAATATAAAGATACACTGTAAGTGCTTTCTTAATTCAGTTAAACTGATTTAAAAGTACATATCTTACAATAGAACATGTTTTTTTCTGTTTCATACCCATCAGGCTGTCACATTCTCTAATTAGAATAGAATTTATGTATTTGTTTCCCTGAAGACAGAGAATATTTGTGCTGACCTATTATTGTATCCTTTCTTTATTTTTTCTTGTTTCATTAGTCTCTCAACTCTACTTTGACTTGGCCATTGAACTAAATCCCCCTGCCTTAAAACCACTTGAAATTTGCTGAACTTTAATTTAAAGACATATTCTGTGTAAGTGATGCTATCTTTTACTAAAGCCTTAATTAACACAACAGTCATTTTAAGATGAAAATATTTTGTACACATTCATAGTACTAACTAAATTCATTAATTCTAGCTAGAGAAAGAGAGAAAAATAAACTTTAATGTTATCTCTCCTCAAATAATGAAAACAAAATTGTGGTGAGTATGTAATGTTAGTGTTCACTCATGGAAAATCAAAGCTACTCAATTTTAAGCCAAAATGTAAATAATACAGATTAATAAGAGTTTGTAATAGTGTTGGAAGGACTGGGGCTATGAACACTGATCTCAACCTTTCCAAATTACTCTAGGAGCAACGTCTTGGACCTGACCTACCTTGAGAGGCACAACCTTTAGCAGAGTCAAGAGGAAGGGGAACCAGGAGGCTGCTGCCACTTGAATTACTACCCCACATTTATGATGCTGAAGATCAGGCACTGGAATGCTATTATAGTCAGAAAGCTACAATATCTGCTGACCTTGCTTGTTTATACCCATAAATGCAGAATCTGAATATTGGGATGCTGTAGCTAGAAAATTCAAGTTTCTAGTCATGCTTGATATTATATAGCAAAAAAAAAAAAAAAAAAAAAAACAATGAACTTACCCCTAAAACTAACAAATCTTACTAGGTTGCAACTACTAATTCACTAATTCCTATGAAGTCACTCTGTCTTGAAAATGTAATTTTTAAGTTTCCAGGTGCTACAGAATTGGAAGGAATACTAGAAAGAAAGTGGAATAAGTGGACTTTAGCTCTTCATTGCCAATAGAAGAGTGGAGGAGGAATTCTTGAGAGAATAAAATGAATTAACCAGTGTGAATACCTTAGAATTGAATTGTGTCACATAGTAAGTATTTTGTAAATGATTACTCTTACTAACTTTAGAAAAAATATATTTTACTATAGTATACCAAAATAATTTGCATATACTCTGAAAGTTTTAGTAACAGCATGTGTTTATATTTAGTAGGAAAGAGGGAACTGGGTATAATTTTTACCATGCAGAATTCCTTTCTTCTATTGTACTTGTCCTTTGGATTTTACCACACATTGCTTTTGATTAAGTTTATCAGCTTCATTTAGAAAGTATTCTGCTAGGACCTGAGGACAAACCAAGAGGACAAAAACACAGAAGGCAATGACACTAAGGCATGACCTTAAGGAGATGATAGTCCTGTGGGGATGTAAATGAGCAATTCTGTCCATACTGTTTCCTGGACTTGCTTTTTGACTGATGTAGTTTCCCTTTTGGTATCAGCTTAAAGATTCATATCCCCTTTCTCTTAGCTAGTTTTATAGGGATTAGAGACTACAATCATGCCAAATACATGTTGGACACAATAATAGTAATAATATTTATTAATGTTATTGCAGTACTGAATTGAAGTTAGAAGAGAGAAATAATTATATACTGAAAAACATATTTCATAGTGAGAAAATTCTATTTAAAAATCACTACAGCCATTTTAGCAATCATATAGGACCACACCAGTAATTTGTACGAGATCCAAGAAAATATTCCATCAGTTGAGAGCAACTCACCTGAATGAGGTCTTGGGGGCATTTTGACTCTGCTTTGGGCTGGTGACACTCCTCTGACAGGACTCTCTGGGGCAGCAGGACTCGGTGGATAATTGCATTTGGCAAGTGGTATCTCATCCTTCTCTAACTGGTCAAACTGGCTAACACCATACAGGTCTCCGAGAGCAAGCTCATCGTCATTCACAGTACAGATCGGAATGTTATTCAAACCTAGGTGAATAAGATTAAAAAGATCAAACAAACAGATTAAGGTTTAGGCAGTTTTTCTTTAAATATTGGCAATTTTCAACCAAGTATTGTTAAATGTGCAGCACTGGACTTCCAAAATGTATGAACCAGTGCTAGGTGCTATTCTTCAGAAGTTAGCATAGGTAATTTTGTTTGCAATAGATGCTTCCTTAAAATATTCTGGCATTTTATCAACCTTAAGAACCAGGCCACATCTTAGAGTGAAGATGAATAGGCCTGCTTTTATCCTTTTACCCAAGTCTCTCACCCATGTAAAATTTTAGATTTTTGAAAGCATTCAGAACAAGTCCTTTAAAAAAGATACTCTGGATTTTTTTTTGCCAGCACATGGTCAAAAGCTTTTGGAGGTAGGACTAGGAGGCTGGATAAAGGAGATTGTGAGGGTAGTAAAGAACTTGGTACAAAGGGACCTTACCTCTCCTGACCAGAGACTTCTGGTTCATTTACTTTCTTCTAACAGTTGTTTGCTTTTGATTCAAATATAGAAATATGCTCAAATGTGAAATTATAGAGAGGTTCTTTTTTCAATATCAATGCAAAGTCATGTGGAATTGGACGGCTTAGGAAATGGTAATGTGCAGGACATTGATTCATTATCAGTGGGTTATAAGAGATAATAAAAGATGGCTACTTTATCCCCCAAGAAATTACCAGGCAAAACTGCTGGAGTTTTCATGCTTATTCAGTCTTCAAAATCTCCCCATAGTACTGCTAGTCTTCCCTCTTCTTATTTATTTGCTCAGATGACATAAAAATGTCTTTGCTGACAACTCTGTCTGAAATACAGTCCATTTCTCACTGTCCCCTTATGTTCTTTTCTTTTTCTCATTGCACTTGTTACTTTTCATAGTATACCTATTTGCACATTGCTTGTCTGAGTTGCACTAGAACGTAAGCTTCATGAAAGCAAGGATTCTGTCTGGTTTGTTTGCTCTCCATTCCCAGCGCCTAGAACAGTGCCCATCAGAAAGTAGGTGCTCTTTGATTATTTGTTGAATGAATGACTAAGAAAACCAAACATAAGGATTTTATCTAGTCAAATACTTAGATAAGAAATCATAAATGATTTCTTGAAAAGCCCTCAGATGCAGCTAAGGTGGCCACTGTTGCTTCTCAGAGAGGAAGGGAAATCACAGAAATCCAGGCTCTCTTTCAATGAAAGAACCAAGTCTCCTTAGTAAAAGAAGAACCTGGAGATAGGTAATGGCTACTATGGCAGGGACAGGTTTGGGGTTTTTGTTGTTGGTGCCATTTTTGCCTCTTAACAAGTGATACATACATGGTCTCACAATCTGGCTTTGGCAAACATTCTGAAAGCAGCTATGACATTTGCTTATATTTCTTTTTGCAACACAATAATAATACTCAAACTTCTTTATCTACTGTTTCTGTGGTTAGAATCATTTTACTCTGTGTCTCTTGCCTGGATCTCTAAGACTTATCAGAATATAGCTTGAAATCTACCAAGCAAATGTAAGCTATTAAGATAGTTATGTGTATAGGTTCAAATGCTTCCTATTCTCTTTAATGGAGCTTGAAGAGGTTACTAATTTGGAAAACAGATGGAAATTTTTTATTTTTTATATGTATTGATCGTGATCCCATTTATTGTTTCCTTTCTTCAAAATTGTTTCTCTCTATTCCCAGAGACATTTTACTAGTTCTATCTCAGTATATCAGACCATTTCTTTTCTTTCACTGGATTATATATAATCAGAAGTTGCAACTATTGTTGTAGTGTATGCTACAGTAGACTCACCACTTGCCTAGAACATGGACTAAGGATATAGCTGAGCTCTCCAGCTGCCATGACCATCAGTTACTTCTGAGTAAGCCTAAGTCCCTCTCTTGGAATTACTCTTGGTTAAAGGAAGCTCTCATGCCCCAAAGAGCTCAACCAATGAGTGGGGGATGAGGAGTTAGCAAAAGGCATGGTGTCTTTGCCTGGAATTGAGATATCTCTGAAGGATCATCTGCTCCTTGTGGGACTGGTTGAGGCCTCTGTTGTATTTGTGTGGCAGTTCAACTTCTGCCTGATTCTGCTTCCCTTGTTTTTTCACAGCTGTTACTCCCCAAAGCACTCCCCAATAAAGCTACCCAAATCTCCATTTCAGAGTCTCTTTCCAAGGAATCTGATCCAAAAATATTGCTCTGTAGAAAAATATAGGGTACTATGATAAAACATCATGTAGGAAAATCAAATTAAGATTGAGGATATGGAGCCTGGAAAGTCTCTTTGAAGTGATGTTTAAACCAATAACTGACAAATAGAAACAACAAATAATAGGGAAGTTTCATGGCTAGAGGGAGGAGAATATGTTAAAATCCACGGGAAAGGCTTGTTGATGTTCAAGGAACTTAAGTCCAATATGGCATGTATATAATGGGTTTATGAGATGCCATAAGAAATAAGAAATAATCAGAGTCCACATTATAGGGAACATTTTATTTAATATCAAAATAAACAATCTTATCCTAAATGCATAGCAAGTCTCTGAAGGATTTGGTATAGGATTTTTGAACAAATTTACATTTTAATGTTATCTTTTTGGTTGCTCTATCATGAGTGGATTGGACAAGGGTAAGAATGGAAACGGAGCACCAAGAAGGACGAAAATTATGAAAATAAGAATCAGAGCAAAGGTAAAGGAAATGGCAATGGAGTTGTGAACATGACCATAGAGAGAATTTTTTTAAACATTTAGGAGGAAAAGGGATAACATCAAGTGAAATATTGCCAAGGGAAGGGAAGAAGGTGGAGGAGTGTGGAGCAACCTCAGATTTGTGGTACCACTTGTTTATTAGTGTATACTAGTTGGGGGGACCACACTTCTGGGAGAAGACTAAGAGTTTAGTTTTGAAGAGGAAGTTCAGGTTTTCAATCAGGCATTCCATTCCTCACAAGTAGGCAGCTGAATATTTAGGTCTGAACTTTAGAAGTCTAAGATGTGTATCGGAAACTATTGCCTATCTATGACATTTAAAATGAGTGAATGAGTGTATTTGCCTAGGATTAGAGTATAGATTACAAAGAGGAAATAGCCAACGGTTGACCTGTGAGGGATTCTAAGATTTTACTGCAAGCTGGAAAGTAGAAGCCACAGGGATAGAGAAAAAAACAACAACGTAGAAACATATGATGCTACAGAAGCTAAATAAAATATCCGGGGTGGGGGGGAAAAATGAAGGAAGAAAAGAAGGACGGAAGGGAGGGAGGGAGGAGGTAGGGCAGTTGAAAGGGAGGGATGAATTAAAGTATTAGTGGTTAACTTTGTCAAATGCCACTAAAAGGTCAAGATGGAATTAAACAGTGTCTATAGCAGATATTTGTCAGGTCAGCTCAGAACCCTTGTCTTTCTGCCTCTGCTCAGTACCACTGCAGAACAAGGATGTTTGTCCTGATGGGTCTGGACAGCTGAGCAGCCTCCTAATATTCTTTGTTTCTAGTTTCAGGCCTTTTTCCGACAAAGATGGTTCATTTGTATTATGATAGTAGTCTCACTTTTCAGGATTAAGATATGTTTCCATCTGCTGGGGGTTCACTGAAACAATGGTTCTTATTTAGTAAGTGAGAATCTCAGGGGTGGGTTTGAGGATCTAATGATGAAGCCCAACAGCTGAAGCTATACACTCCCTTAATGTCCCACAGTTACCCATCCTGGGCAAAGTGACAAGTTCATTCTAACAAGTCCCAGTAGTTCTGCTTGTTTTCCATACACTCATAATCTTGAGAAATCTACCTCTCAAAACAAAATCTACCTCTTTTTTGTTTCATCTAGAAGCCAAAATATTGGTAAAACCTATACACTTTTTATGATTCAAGCCAAGCTAAATTTTGAGAAGATATTGTCATTAATATCCAATTTCCAAAACGCCTGTTCCATAAAGTTAAAGGAAGAAAGAATAAAAAAGAAAGGAAAGAAGGGAGGGAGAGACAAAAGGTATGTTTCTTTAGGGCTCGTATTACATGGCAGGCTGCGCTTGTAGTTGAAATATTAAAATACTTTTAAACCAATTGGACAATGCTACCCTTAGTCCCCTGAATGGTCCGCATTGCCCTCGTGACTTTGACCCCCTCTCCAGGCCCCTGTCCTAACAATCAAGCAATCCAATGGCTAATGTCTAACAGAAAAGAGACTTGCTGTGGTGCTGGCTTTTGGTCCTAATTGTCAGCGAACATGCTTTGCCACTGGTTAAATATTTTGAATAGCTACCTTTTGTTAACTCACCAGAATCATCAAGTAAACCAATTGTGGAGGAAAGAGACACATCCTAGGACCTTAAGTCCCCTTACCTTTGATATGGCAGACTCTTCTGGGATGAGGAGTATGCCTAACTAGAAAACAACTCCCATTTCTAGTCACAATAGGGTTGCTTTTGCTCTCAAACTGAAGAACAGAAGTTGGGGATTTGAAGTTCCTTTGCATGACCTGTTGGTTGACCTCCTTCACTGTTGCCAAAAAAGTCCTTGGGGTCTAAATTGATTGACCTTAGTTTCAGTTATGCTCAGACCCTGAAATCACAGAATAAAAATTGTTCTCACAAGAGATTTTTGACATTTTCTTATACAGCAAATATTTCCCATCATCTTTGCACTGAATTACTTCTCATGTCAAAACAATATGAGGCATTTGCTTTCAGATCAGATGTTTGTAAACCACAAAAATAGTATAGGTATGAGTAGAACACAAAAATTTTCCTCTGGAAAATCAAAGAATTTGTAACAAAGTATATTCAATCTTTAATTGCATTTAAAGTTACTTTGTTGGCTTACCAACCAAAAATCACATTACATGATTATTAGCAATTTTGACTTAGTAAATTATAATGGTGGCTTTAAAATACAATGCCTAGAAATGTGCTTTACATAAAATTAACTTTAAATGAAAACATTTCATAGCATAATTTAAGAAGTCTAGCATTTTAAATTTGTATTTTCTTCTAAGAAAATGATATAACCTGACGGAGAAAAATTCCAAAAGAATAACACTATATCTATAGATAATAAAATTAAGAACTTTTGTCATACTGTTGTTTGCAATATTCAGTAATTTTTACTTTTCCTTTCAATCATTTAGCAAACATTTATTAGATACCTACAGTGTCATAGGTTTTGGAGAATAAAAATAATGTTATTACTTGCTGAATTCACAATAGAGTAGGAAAGAAAATACTTGAATTGAGAGCAAAGGAAAGACATTACTTTCTTAAAGATGGTACACTACTCTTATAATCTAAGAAGGATTTTATTTAATTAATTAATTTACTTTTTGGTGGCTATTGTATATATCTCTCATCTTACACAGATGCCAATTCATCGTGGTGGAATTTGGAAATACATGCTTTTATTTCTAATTATGGCAAGGTGATTTTTTTGGGTCAGACTTATTTGCAGTGTCAAAACATGTTCATAGTCTTCCTAGTTGTGGTGACACAGGCCTGTAATCCTGGCTACTCAGGAGGCTGGAGCAGGAAGAGGCCAACCTGAGCAAGTTCAAGGCCAGACTGGGCGACTTAGCAAGACCCCTATCCCCAAAGCAAAAATAAAAGAGCCAGAGATGTAGCTCAGTGATAAAGTATCCTGGGTTCAATCCCCAGTGTTGCCAAAAAAAAAGTCCAGGTTGTAGAAATTGAAATCAGGATTTTATTGGGGTGGGGTATATTTAGTTGGTTGACTATCTTTTTATACCATAGTCTGGATTTTCCAGGGTATGGGTTTAGAGCATATAGTCTATAAATTACCAGTCCTGTTGCCACAGAACATCTGATTTTCAAGAATTTCAATTTGATACACATTAATTCTAAAATTATTATGTTAGATAAAATACATTTAAATATTATACTTAGAAGATACAATTTTCCGATAATAAAAAGTATGTTTTTTATTGTTTCTTATGACGATCACAATGTGGGTTTAGTTCTAAATTCCTTGCATAACCTCTTGGTATGATCAAACTTTAGATTTATTCTTTTTATGTTAGTAGAATCTTATTAAAATATAAAAGCAAAATGAATTACAGGCTTCAAGGAAGCACTGCTATTTTCATAAGAGAAGAAAGAGAACCCTCTGCTTTAGTCAAATTAGCATTGCTGTAACCAAAATACCTGACAAGAGCAACTTAGAAGAAGAGAAGTTTATTTTGGCTCACAGTATCAGAGTTCTCAGTCCATAGACTACCAACTACAATAGACTACCAACCACAGTCCGTAGACTACCAACTCAAGGTGAGGCAGCACATCATGGTGGGTAGGATGTTGTAAAGGGAAGCTGCTCCCCTCATGGCAGAGGCAGGAAGCAGAGATGGGATAGGAGTAGAGAGAAGGGGCCAGGGCTTTACCTGCCCACAGTTACCACCCAGTCATTCAAAAGAGGACAGACTGATTAGGTTTTGACTCATATTTCAAGTCCTTTACCTCTGAATATTGCTGTAGTAACCCAGGAGTTTTTGGAGTGATACCTCATATCCAAACTGTAACAGTCTGCATTGATTTACTGTTGACCCGTTATACCAAATTTTAAAGTAAGTCACTACCATTTAGACCCACCTAAAGAATTGATGTGGGACAGACACACATAGAAGAACTAGAAGAACTGAATGTTTCAGTTGACATATAAATGAATCCCATCAGACTACAGATGAGTAGCTAAAATATAGACAGTAAATTACTTAATCTGCAGACACTTTGCTAGTTAAAGGCAAAGAGGGGACTATAAATCCAATTTTTATTCCAGTTTAGTGTCATTATCACCATCCAAATTGCCTGTTGTATCTTTTTACCCCAATACAGATTAAATGAATTTACTGGCGTGATTATACAAAAGGTTCCAGATAGGAAAAATAACTCTTACTTTTGGCTTACAAAAAATTTATTTTGATGTTACAGTTTTTTATTGTTTACAAATTACGTTTAGGAGTAAAGGTAATATACAAATATTTTAGTGACATGCATCCCTGAAAATTCTGCAAAATATAAAATATTTATTGTTTGCTGTGATCTGAATGTGTCCCTCCAAAATTAATGTGTCAGAGCCCAATCATTAATGTGATAGTATTAGGAGGTGAAGCCTTTGGGACATGACTAGGTCATGAGGGTATAACCCTTATGAGTAGAATTGGTGCCCTATAAAAAATATCCCAGAGAGCTGCTCCACTCTTCCCATCATGTGAGAATGCAGTGAGAAGGTACCATCTGTGAACCGGGAAGTGGGCCCTCACCAGGCCCTTAATCTGACAGTGCCTTGATCTTTGACTTCCCAACCTTCAGAATTATGAGAAAATCAGTGTCTATTTTTGATTGACCCAGTTTTTGATATTTTGTTATAGCAGCTAAAATGGATTAAGGCAGCGTGCTTTTTGGTTTAAACTTAAATCTTCAAAGATACAGTAAATGAATAATTCAGAATAAAGGTTTATCTTGAATTATTCTAGCAAATAAGATAATATTGAAAAAAACAGAACTACCTTAAACCTGAAGAAAATAAAAACTATGTCAATTAAACACTAATAATGGCCCACATCTTTCTCTTCAACCTCATGCTTATATTGATTTAAAAAATCTTTAGCCAATTAATTATTCATTACCTAGTGACTTTATGAGATATCTTTCCAAAATACATGGATTGATTTAGTGCAATATTTGTCTTTTAAGATTTCTTTTTATGGTGTTAAGTTTGAGTGATACCTTTTTAGAACTTATAAACTCAAAAGTAATGAAAAGATCATTCATCCTTGCACAGAATGAACTCTTTTTATCAGAAGGCAAGAAATATGAAAAAATAAAATAATATACTTATTGATGAATAAATATTGTCTTTTCTTGGAGAATCAGAGATACTTATTTCTAAGATAGAAACTAAAACTTTTGCTAAAACCTATATTAGTGATAACTATCAGTGCAAATTGGACCCATGTATATCATTGGTGAATTCCATAAACTGAAGCAAAGTTTTGTCTACTTCTAAAAATGTGCCATTAATTATTTACCAAGGTCCAGATAGAATCCTATGATAAATAATAGTCATAGAATACATACAGAGAATAAAATCTACACACTTGTTTCCAGTATTTCGGGCATTTTGCTTTATGATATAGGAAAAGCAGTTCTCAGACTGTTTTCCCCACTATAATTGAATGACAACATTCCTATGACATGATCAGATTTTAGAGAATGCATCCCAAAATTATGAAGAAGCAGGGTATTAAAAAGTCCTGACTCAACCTTAGTGTGTCAGCATTGCTCACAAGAGCTAATTCTGACACTAATCTTTTCAATCAGGTTAAGAACAGGCATTTCCACTGTACATAAAAGAGAATGTTCGGTAACTTACCCTGCTCTGTATTAATTTCCCTTTAAAAGTAAATATATTGCAAATATGAAAATTTTAGTAACTATCTCGGCTCTTACCTTACTGTTCCTGTTGCAAAACCAAGGCTGAGACTTCCAGACTTAAAGGATACCCCCAAGAGATCTCCTGACTAAAGGTAGCTCAGTTCTGTTTATACTTCCACTTGTGACGCTAACAGTCTGCTTTCACTTTGAAAAGAAAAAGAAAAATCTATATTGAGGTACATCTGTGGGAAACTTTAATTGAAATCAATGCTTGTCATTCAAGCAATTGCGCAAATACTTCTGGGAACAATATTTTCTTATAGTCTCTTTACCTCTATATCATCAAAATACTGAATTTTACTTAGAATAAATGACACATAATCCTCAAAAGAGGAAGTCTTAAAAGCCTTGCTAATCTGCCTAATCCCAGCCTGAGCCATTGTTATTTAGAAAACACCATGTAAAGCTATATGAAATATTAGTATTCTTAGTCCAATATGCAAAACATATGCTTCGAAAGAGAGAATATGATATCTGATTAATGGGATAGCTGAAAATTATTATGAGTTCATAGAGTTATAAAGCTTATTATTTTGGTGATGAATATTGAATCATTTTGTATCCCCTAACCTACCATGCACACCATTCAGATCTTCCCTGGGCTTCTTCCCTCACTGTGTTCATCTCTGTCTACATAACACTTTCTCCAAAAGGCTTCTTAATCCCTCACTGAATAGTTTCACTATCATTTCAACCTCCATCACACTCTAACTGTTTTTCTCCTTAATCTCTCATAGCAATTACCCACTCATGTTATTTATTTATTTAGTTGTACATTTCGTATATTCCCTTGTAGTGATTAAGCAGGCGATGAGCTAGCCCAGTTTTCACTTGTATTCACAGCACCTACATCAAGTATTGAGCATATACTATGTAGCAGCCTGCTACATAGTATATGCTCAATACTTGTTAAATGAACTAAATGTATTTCTCAGAATATCTTCACTCCACAGACTCAGTATGTTTATTTATATGATCCCCTAAAAAACCGGTGACTTACTTTATAAGATTAAATACCCCATTTCCTTGAAACAAATTTATTTGACTTTTACATGTCTTGAAACCCAGATCACTTGAGTACCATCAAGTAAATCAAACCTAAGCTATTAGAAAATCATTGAAATGACAAATTTTAAATAATACCTGAGAATAGTTTGTAAAACAGATGATCTGGTTAACATGAATTCAAATCTGTTGGTACCCTTCCAGCCTCATAATGGGACCAGACAGAGTTTTTGTTGATTTCCTTAAATCCTTGTACTTAAGCTGAGAATTTTTGATTGGCAGAAACAGCTATTTTCTAATGCCTTCAAAAGATATAGCTGTCTCCTTCCAGTTCCTCCCAGTCACTCCAAGGAGCCTGTTGGCTCCCTGGTTGTTAAGATACACTTCCTAGCTTAGCAACATAATAACATTCCTTCAGGGAAGTCTGAATTCTAGAACCTCTTTGCCACCATTTCTCTCAAACCTCTAGTTACCCTCTACCTGACAAAACCAGGTAGCAGCAGATGACTTTTCTCAATTTTGAACATAGAATAGAGTTACATCAATTTTTTTTAAAGGCAGGGGAGAATTTTATTGATAATTCTTCCTGCAATTCTGCTTAAAGAACACTTTTCTATGTGGTATATTCAGATTTAGCTCAATTAAAAAACTATGGAGAGATGGCATGAATGATTTTGAAGATTTCTCAGTCATGAATGAAATTCACTGCTCTGTTCAACCACATTGAAAACAAAATCACAATGATAATTAGAAGTCACATAGTAACATACACATGTAAACATATTGCTGTCAGGATGGTATATACTGATGCTTCCCAGTATTTTTCTTTTTAAATTCACATGATTTTTAATTACTGAATTATAATCTCTGGAAGCAATGTAGATTATTTTTGAAAGATAAATACTATCCCGAAATAGTGCAAGGAGAAAACCTAATTTAGTCTATTTGTATGACTGGTTCCAAAAATTAGAAGCTTCACATCTCTCTGTCCCTATAAATCATTTATGGCTTATGCCTTGCCACTTTGCTGTATTGGGACGGGGGAAGACTTGATTTTCTAAGACAATTTGACATTTTTCTGCTACACTTTGTATCAGGACATTTCTTTACACGACTAATAGCAGAGACCAGTAATAGTGCTTTGAGAAAGATAGAAATGTATTTCTCCTTCATATAAAAGAATTCAATACTCGTGGGTTGTCATGGAAGATCCATGGTGTCATTATGAATCTGAGGTTGTTATGGTTTAGATTCATTGTTCCACAATGTTTGGCTTCCAATTTTGAAGTTATTTCTTGTCCAAAATGTTTCCTGAAATTCTAGGCATCCAAGATGGCTGCTATATTTGCAGGTATCAAATCCATTCTACAGGCAGGAAACAAGAGGAAGGGGGATGTGTGGGCACGTGCTACCCATATGCTCCCTCAGAAAACTTTTCCACGAGTCCCAGACAGTAATCTAACATTGACCAGTTCTAGCTTTAATGGAGGATAAAAAATGTAGCTTCTTAACAGGGCACATTGCCACTCAATTCTAAAGTAGATATTAAGTTATAATGCCAGAGAGAGGAGAATGTATATTGGGTTGTAATCAACAGTCTTGCCATACATAGATCATTAGTACTTACCCTGTGTAGTACAGATCTGCATCCTGTGTAGTTGTGCCTTCCCTAGAGGAGGCCATTAGAGGTAGTCAGCTTCCTGGCTGTGTAACTGTGATTCAGTTTTATTTCCTTTACAGAGATCCATGGGGTCCTTTCTTGCTTGAGTGAGGTAGGTTGTGAAGTATATAATATTCAATCATAAAATGCATCTGTGGGCTCTTGGGAGTGTGTTATGGTTATGGACTGTGTGTATCTTGGAGCAGCAAGCTAAGAAGCCTGAAGTCCAGCTGATGTGGACTGTATGAGTGTACAGCTTGTTATCAGCTATGTCTTTCCCAGTGACTTGGTATTTGTGCCATACCAGTTACTATATATTTTGAATAACATCCTTCACTGTAGGATATTCTCTATCTTCATAATTTTGTGATATAATTCAAAAGTGCCCAACAAACCACCTACTTGGGAGCAGTGGGATGTAAGACCTCAGATAGAAGCTCATATGAAGAATAATGCTGTCAATTTTTCATTTCTACCTACAACAAATACAAGGTCATTTAGTGGGAAGTCTTTCATATTCAATAGAATTGAACTTGTAGAAATTTAGAGATGATTGTCTAAGGAGAGGCTAAATAAAGACGGTCTTTAGATTTCTTTTTCTTTTTTTCTTTTGTCAAGATGTGTATGTGAGTGTGTGTGTGTCCAGGGCTTGCAGGAATAGAAGGGAAGTGATCATCACCATAACTTCACTTTTTTATTTTGACTCTATAGATGTCTGTGCCATATCTCTCTCAAGGACATTTCAAAAACAAACAACTTCCTCTGAATTGCACCCGGAAGATGTTACTGGTCTGAATTTGAGTGTGATGAGAGAGTTTGCATACAAGACAGAAAGAACTCAAGCTTTTGCTTCTTTTCTGGTATCAATCGTGCTCATGGCTGTCTCCAAGTTTCAGTTTTTGTTTTCACCGCAGCTGAGGCCTCTGCATGGCTGCATTTTACTTTCTCCCTTACTTTTCTGTTAATAATCTGACTTGTTTCAGTAAATGTTTTTCGAACAATTTTTGAGGAAAATTCTGCATGTGCCAGGCATTGCGCAAGGTGATGATGCATGCTGGTGAAAAAAAAAAAAAAAAAAGTGATGATCTCTTTCTTCCCGATGTGCACAGTCTTGAGAAAAAAGACAGTACTAAAAGAAGTAAACACTTACAGACAGAGAAAGAGCTTGTATTTGTTAGGATGTGTTTGGCTACAAAAAAAAAAAAAAAATACAGTGGCTTTAACAAATGAGGTTTTTGGTTTTTTCCCCCAAGTTTAGGCAAGTAACCTCAGATTAATGCAGAGACCCATAGATGTCATGGGACCTTGACTCATCTCTCTTCCAGCTCCACCATCACTGTATCCACTGTATCTTCTGTTCTCCTGGACCTATCACACCTCCAAGCTTGGAGTCTGCATTCTATGAAGAAAGAGCAACCAGGATGAAGCAGTGGCAAGTAAGTGGAGAAAGTAAACATTTCGCAGGAATGCACAGGGACTTTGCCTGTGCTCCTGGGATGGGCTAGTCGCACAGCTGCCTCTGGGCCTGTGGAATGGTGGCAGACGGAGTGTTTCTGCCAAGGATATGCCTACCCTATGCAAAAACTGGGGATCCAAGAAAAAACTGAGGGCCATTCAATAAGGAAGGCAGTAGATAACACATCTGCTCCAGCAAGAAAGAAGAACAGGGTCCCTTTGGGCAAAAAATCAGAGGAAATCTCTGTTGGGATTGTCAAAGCAGGCCTCTCTGAGTTAGAGTTGAGACTTTTGACAAGGCACAAAAGTAGGAGAATTGCTCAACTGAGGCCAATCAACATTTTAATCTGAAATTTAAATTTCATTGTTTCATTATGTAGAAATTTATTATGATGTCTGCTTTGTATCACTATAACAAATAACCTGATCAAAATGAACTTATGAAAAGTTTATTGTGGTTCACATTTTTGGAGGTTTCCATCACGATCATTTGGCCACATTGCTTTGGGCCTGTGACCAGGCAGAAATGGGTGGCAAAGCAAAACCACCCTCCTCAAGACTAGGAAGTGAAAGAGAGAAAGAGATCCAGCTCCCACATTCCTCTTGACCTGAAACCCTGCCCCTTAGAGGTTCCACCACTTTCCAGTAGTGCCAAGTTGGGGATCAACCCCTAAGCACATGGGCCTTTGAAGAAAACCAAAGAAGTTATCTATTGTAAACTTAGTTCCAGATGCCATTTCAGTTAACTTAATCCTGAACAAAAGAGTCCTAGATGTATTTTGTGCTTCCATGTAAGAAAGAAAAATTTGAAAGCTGCAGGTAGTAACCTCAACCTAATCCTTTATTGGGAATAATTAGAACAAGAGTCCATTCCCAGGCCTGATTGTCAAATTCTACTTTCACTGGATTCAGGTAGCATGCTCATAAATATGGAGTTTAAACAAAAACTTTTAATTGCTCTAACTCTTAGCTCTTCTACATTTACATCTAAATTATAAACTCATATACTTGAACCTATGTTATCACCAAGATTGTTGATCAAATATTAATTCTCCTAAATGCTGTGTGATGTCTTGGATTGGATAATTGAACACAACAAAAAAGGCCTATACTGCATCTTCTTTGGGGATTACTCCACTCCTAACTTTTCTCTCATATACTTATTGTCAACTGGATATTTCCACTCAATGCCTAATAGGCACCAGAGAAGGTGATTTGTACTCAACTCACATAATAACATAATATCAAGTACTTGCATTTAAATGTATTTAAATCAGGAGTCAGCAATGTGGGAAGAAATTTATTAATGGATAATATTTAACTTCCAAAACTCTTTGTGGTAGATATTATACTTATTAGATATTATTATTCTCACCTTCTGTCAGACAAAGCTGAGGCTTGAGGAGAGTAAATAGTGTTCCCAAGTTCACATGGTAGTGCTGTCAGGGCTCTAACCCAAGTCTGTTTAAGGCAAAAATCTTTATTGTATCCACACCTGACTGCCTAACACATTAAAATGGTAGCCTCAAAACAGTGAAGCTAAAGCTATTTACAACGCTATGCACTGTATGAATATGTGGTAATGAACCCCACTATTATATATATTATAATGCACCATTAATAAAAATAAAAATAATCCTACAAACTAGTTATGCAAGTGACTGATATCAGATTATAACAAGATCATGTTCAGTTATAAAAAAAATAATAAAACCTTATTTTTTTTTAGTCAGCTTTTCCATTAGTATGGCCAAAAAAAAAAAAAAAACAAAACCTGACAATAACAATTTAGAGGAGGAAAGTCTATTTGGGGCTCCTGGTGTCAGAGGTTTCAGTCCATAGATGGTCAACTCTATTGCTTTCAGCCCAAGATGAGGCAGCACATCATGGGGGAAGGGACCAGTGGAGGAAAACTTCTCAGCTCATGGCAGGCTCAGGAAGCAACCAGGGGTAGGGAAGTTGTGCAGGGCAGATGCACCCTTTCAGGGAAACCCCCAGTGACCCACTTCCTCTAGCCACCCCCCCCATCTGCCTACAGTTACTACCTAGTTAATCATTTCAAACTAGATGGACTGATGAAGTCATAGCTCTCATAATCTAGTCATTTCATCTCCGAATATTCCTGCATTAACAGGACCTTTGAGGGGTCCTTCACATTCAAACTATAACACTGGGGAATCAGCATAAGTTTGTTTGTGGTGTGTGTGTGTGTGTGTGTGTGTGTGTGTGTGTAAAAGTCAGCAGTAATCTTAGAGTCTATTTCTAGTGTTTCCAGTGGAAACCCAGAAAGTGTGAGTAGGGTCCCCAGGGTCACACAGAGTTAGCAGTAGAGACTGCCCTGTGCAAGAAAGAGAAATGCTGCATCATCAGGCCAAGAATGCCTCAAAGTCCACACTACAGAATGAGCTGTTTTTCATTCCTCTGTGCCCTTACCTGAGAGAAAGGCAGAGGCAGGGAAGTTCTTATTGAACTCCTGTGGGAAAATGTGGAGTGGACAACGTTGCTTTGGATTCCCAACTGCCATGCCTGGGAAAGGGAGACAATGCATTTATATTTTCCCTCCAGTGGATCTGTTCCCTATTGATTCCTGCCAAGTGAACTCTCTAAAGGTGAATTCGTTTCCTCTGAATAGCTCTCCTCACCCTGAGAAGAGGTATTTCATTCACTGAGGAAAGTGCTATAAAGTTATACTTAAGTTTTTAATTTAAAAATTTTAAAGAAAATTCTCAGTGATATGGATATCCATGTTAGATATTTCACAGATATTGAAGTGTGAAGGTGATAGTTTTTTCTGACTTAAAAAAAAAATAAAGGAAAAACTACTAAGGATGTGAGTAAAGAAAAAGGGCACTGTCATGCCTATTTTTTTTTTTTAAATAGCTGATTACATAATATTTAAATTTGTCAAAAGAGTCTATCAGGGTGATTTTGAGGAGAGGAGAAGTTCAGGACTATTTTCAAACCAGTGTCACTAATCCAATTCTACACTTTATTCCCTTTCCTAAATCATGGCGTTTATGTGCCATGTTCACCACTAGGTGGTGGCAACACACTGCACACAAAAATCACTGTCCATACTCAGCTAGGGCAGAGAGGAGACAGAACAGGAGCTTCAGGCTGCAGGAACTGCTGTGGCTATTTAGTTCCCTAAAGTAGTAAACCCCTTAGAAGGAAAAAAACAATGAAGGTTTACATATAGCTCTTTCAATAAGATCAATAAGCTACTCCTGGTAAATTGGAGCGCTTAGAATAGATGGCTTCCACTGGTGGAGTAGATATTGTAATCTACCTCAGCATCTTCAGTTTTTTCTTCATTAAAGTTGAGCTATGAATGCTTTTAATACTATGTCTTAGGGAAAGCAGAGTGAACAACTAATTCTAAAGAATAATACCTTACACACCTCAAAAATGCTAGAGCAAGATGGGTTACCATGAACTCTTACATTATTATTACTAGATGATGACATTATTTAGAAGAGTGATTCTCAATCCTGGGGATACCAAGGGGTCACTTAGGGAATTTTTTTTTCTAGAAGACTCTCCAGGTATATGGATGGAACTCACCCTCTGAGATAGCTCATAAATATTTACTGAATGAGTGAATGGATGAGTGAATGAATAGACAGGACAAGGGTAGAACTGGTGAGATGAAGGAAACTATCTTGGAGAAAGACTCTTCTAGCTGGACAATAGACTGTGGAAAGGGAGGGCAAAGGGAGAGGCAAGCATGGGAAATTTCCCACGCAGTGACAGACACTGTGTTTTTAGTCAGTTGCAGTAGGGGCATTTGCAGTCACCCTGAAAGAGCTAGACACTAACAGACCATGTGGAGAATTCAGCAGTTTGAGAGTTTCCCTGGGAGTACTGAGTTTATTGATATCTGATGCCAGGAGTTGAAGAAACTACTCCTATTTCTAATGTATGGCTGGTAAGCCTGCCTTGAGAAGCAAATGTCATCCTACTTACCCTAGAATTTCCTAGATATTTGCTTTCTTTATAGGCTGATATGAGTTGTCATCCCTCTTTGGCTGTAGACAAGAGGAGAGCTGTAAGTCACAGCCAGGTCTACCTCTGTCTAGAATGGTACCGGTGCTTGGGCTAAAGAGCATTGTTTCCTAGCCCAAGCTGACCCTCAAAAGTGCCAAAGGAGCTTTACAAAAATTCTGTAGACTCAGAAGTGAGGGCCTACAGTTGCACCTTAAAATTCTTTCTGGTAGGTTGGTGCAGATCAAAGTTGAGAAAAATCATCATGGAGCCTGGTCCTGAGTGAAGACTTGTGTGCTGACTTCTCCTCCAGCAACCAGCCTCCCTGTGCCCTCAGCAGGCTGGGTTCACACAACAACTGATTTTTCAGTTCTCCTTCCTTGCCTGAAATGTTACAATCCTAAAGGAAGATCTGACAGTTCAGTTACTCATTCGTGGCCAGCTAGGTGGGTATCCTTTTCCTTTTCTTGGCATAACAATATTAAATGCTAATGTTATTTGAACAATTTCCATTTCTAGACTGTGTTAAACAGTTTATATGCATTTATTTCACTTAACTCCCACAACCATCCTAGAACGTAGGAACTACTATTATCTGTATTTTATAGATGAGAAAACAGAGGCTTAAAGAAGTCATAGACCAATCACATAGCTTGGAATTGACAGAGTCATGAGCAGAATTCAGTTTTGTTTGAAACCAAAATTTCTGTATAGCCAAACCTCATCAGAACATATATTGCCTTCAGCTTTGACAGAAAGCCTCATGAAAGAATCTGATTGATAACTAAATATATACTGTGCCACTGAAACAAAATGTAATGAAGTTTTGAAGTGTTGGTAGCAGAAAGCATAAAAATTATGTGTCATTCCTAGCTCTAGTAGGAAATAGATGATATCTTCAAGTTGAGTTATTGAGAAAAATTTAATAGATTATTAATAAAGCTATGGACTAGATTAAAAAAAAAAGCAACAAGAAATGATCTAGTGTCCTGGAACTAGTAGGTAGTGAAGAGGGGGACATTCACTGGAACCCAGGAAGAGAGAGTGCTACACAGAGAAGATATCATGACAGGTACAGGTGTCATGATAGGTACAGGTGTCCTTTGATAGAGTGACTAAGCATACAGGGACCTGGGGAATAAATACCCTGTCCTGACTCTTTACCTCATTCTTCTGCCCTCTGACCCACTGCCTAGGACTAACTAACTCCTTCTGTAGTCAAAACCCAGACTTGAAGAGACAACTTGACTATCTGTTAGTTTGTTTATCTTGGGGACAGAGCAGGGTAGAGAGCAAACATAAAATCCAGAAGGCTTATATTAACTGAAAAATGTATCTGTAAGCATTTGGGTTGAAAAATCAAAGGTATTACATTTCCAAATAATGATTAGCAATCACGAATAAATGAAACTATCCTAGTACAAACCTATTACAATATGCATTTAAATTTTTTTTTGTAGTTGTAGATGGGCAGAATGCCTTTTTTATTTGTTTATTTTCATGTGGTGCTGAGGATCAAACCCAGTGCCTCACACATGCTAGCTAAACAATCTGCCACTGAGCTACAGCCCCAGCCCATATAACATGTGTTTTAATATAGTAAATTAACCTATTTGATCTTGATACACTCCTTTAAGACATGTCTTATTTGCTGGATCTCTAATATAGTACTGTTGAGCTAGGAAAATGATACCCCATGAGCTTTGACATGCTGAGCTGCAGAAATAGTCTTACAATCCAATCTTTCTTTGCTTCTTCCACAAACATAGAAAACAAGAGTCTCTCTCTTTCTCTCTCTCTCTCTCTCTCTCTCTCTCTCTCTCTCTCTCTATATATATATATATATATATATATATATATATATATAGTGAGTTCTCATCCATCTATATATGGTAAGTTCCATAATCTGACTGAGGACATTTCTTCTAAAAGAAATGAAAGTGTCTTGATCTCTTTCCTAGCAATTTTAACTAATAACCAGGAAAGATGACCATGAGCAAGAATGAAAGACTTCATTTTTCATCTCATCTTCTGAGGGTGGCTCTGAGAGATTACCTGGGAAACTTTATCTGAATAAAAATAAAAAGACACTTTTTGCTCACAGTGAAGTTCCAACCCTCATCTTCCCATTACTGTGATAAACCACCCCTCCCATTTTCCTACCTCCTTTATTTCCATCTCCCCTATGAAGAAAGTTATCCAAACATCTAGACCTCACTGAATTGTGGGCTGGTTTCTTTCCTGCAACCTCCCCTGTGCTTATACACATTAATGAATCTGTACACCATCTTCTCCAAATAATCTGTTGTCAGTTCATTGGAGTGAACTTTCAGGAGATGAAGGGAAAGTTTTCTCTTTGCCCCTGTAGTATCATTTGATCCATAAATAGATTGATGAGATCTCTCCTCATATGAAGCAAAGAAAGAGCAGAAACAAGGACACAAGTTGGAGAAGAAGGATGTGAGAAAGATTGAGATCCCAGCACACGTCAAGGAGGGAGCTCTACTTTTGGGACTCTGGGGTGTATGGAGGAATCTAGTGTGAGGTAAGCAAAGACAGACAAAACAGAGGAGGTTGATGACTTAAATATACTTAATTATATCTGGGGAAAGACACAAGGCAAAAATCATTCTACAAGTTCACCTATCTCCAAGGCCACCCCAAACATCAGTGTCCTTTCTCTTTGAATTAAAGCAATGCTCCTTGTTGATTAATTTAATCTTATCTGTTTATATTCTTTCTAAACTTTCCATGTGACTATGCCTCATGTTTTTTTAACCATATTATACATGTACCTTTTGTTTTGCATATGGTATGATGTTGAGCCAGTGTTAAGAAAATGGTCATCTAAATGAATGAAAGGAATGAAGGAATGAGTGATGGTTAAGAGTCTTCTCTGGCAAAGGCCGAGTTGGGAGCTGTGAGGAAGAATCTGAAACATCAAATTTCACCTCACCCCTTCCTTCAAAATGATAGCTCAGCAGACAACTCCAATTTCTTGGGATTTTTGTTTGTTTGTTTGTTTGGTTGGTTGGTTGGTTTTGGTTGTTGTTGTTTGGTCAAAATGCACATGGATTTCCTCTTACAGCCAATTCACAGAATTGGCACCTCATCCTTTCTCAGTTACAGGCCTTGACTCCACAGCTGTCTTCTGCCCTGTTTCTCTGCCACACCAAGACTTTTCTGGGCCTTATCTCTTCTATTTAGCTGCCAGTGGTGGTGGTGAAAGGTATTATTTGTGAGAAGTAATCAAAAGAAGCAATAGGAACCAGGGAATACTGCTTAGGACAATTTTCAATATATTTATAATTTTTCTTGAGGTTAGTTACTGAGTTGAAAAATATGCACATACATATCATAAGAATTAGAGTCTGTGGGAAATTTGGAGTTCATGTTTGTGCCTATTATAAAAAAGAAGATTAGATTCTTTTTTAAAAATTATTTATTTATTTGTTCTAATTAGTTGTACATGATAGCAGAATGCATTTCAATTCACAGTATGCAAATGGAACCACAATTTTTCATTCCTCTGGTTGTACACTAAGTAACACCATTTGTGTCATCATACATGTACCTAGGGTAATGATTTCCATCTTATTCCACCATCTTTCCTGCCCCCATGCCTCCTCCCTTTTCTTCCCTCCCCTTTGCCCTATCCAAAGTTCCTACACACACACACACACACACACACACACACACACACACCACCATTATGTATCAACATCCACTTATCAGAGAACACATTCAGACTTTGTTTTTTTGGGATAGGCTTACTTCACTTAGTATGATATTCTTTAGTTCCACTCATTGTCCAGCAAATGTCATAATTTTATTTTTCTTTATGGCTCAGTAATAGTCCATTGTATATATGTACCATATTTTCTTTATTTATTCATCTGTTGAAGGGCATTAGGTTGGTTCCATAGCTTAGCTACTGTGAAATTGAAATGCTACGAATATTGTTGTGGCTGCATCACTATAGTATATGATTTTTAAATCCTTTGGGTATATGCCAAGGACTGGAATACCTGGATCAAATAGTGGTTCCATTCCAAGTTTTCTAAGGAATCTCCACACTACTTTCAAGAGTGGTTGCACCAATTTGCAGTCCTATCAGCAATGTATGAGTGAATCTTGTTCCTCATATCCTGGCCAGCATTTATTATTACTCGTACTCTTGATAATTGTCATTCTGACTGGAGTAAGATGGAATAAGATTAAATACAGAATAGATTTAATTTGCATTTCTCTAACTGCGAGAGATGTTGAACATTTTTCATATATTTGTTGACTGATCGCACTTCTTCTATGAAGTGTTCAGTTCCTGGTGAAGGTGCTCTCACTGTCTTGACAAGGTCGCAGTGAAGATAAGTGCTGGCAAAGCAGCTCCCCCACTGTCTTGACAAAGTCACAGTGAGGATGAATGCTGGCAAAGCCGTGCTGGCTGGTGGGAAACCAAAACCATGAGACCCTTTTTTATGAAATCAGGACTTTTCATTTTCATGCTCATGTTCCTGACAGGAGGCATGAGTATGTTAAATGCTAAACCAAATTAAATTTTAGATAGTTAGAACATAATAGGTAGTTCATGCCTTGAAGGCTGTTCGACTACCCCTCTGCATATCGAGGACAAAATAGAATTTTGCTGCTCTTCTATCTCAGTACATTGAGGATAAAACCGATAATGGACAACAGTCTTTCTCTGAAAGGTCATGAGAATTTTAAGTGCCACATTGATGAACTAAGAACCTAAGCCCATATTCTGGCCTCTTAGAAAGCCTAATCATTATGCTTATTGCACAAAGCCCACCATATGTAGTTTTATTTTTGTTGTTATGTTTTATACTTATGTTTTTTTATATTGTAGTTATGTTTTGTACTTAGGAAAGTTAAGGCATATAAAGATACATTCTCCTCTTTTCTAAAAACCCTCTTTTACTTCACAGAGGGACTTATGTTGAGCATAGTTAATATTGTTGGTAAGTGGACTGATGTTTAGAACTTGCCTTTTACTGAGAGAGATTATTATAAAGATATAAGAATTAGTGCACCTTGACTAAGAAACGAACTCTTTGAGAAAGCAGCTCAACCAGTTTTATGAGAATAAATGTAGGAATTAATTAAAGTAGCTTTATAAGACATATTTTTAGAATAATGTTAGAAATATTATTTTACTTATATTACTGGGTTTGGATTTCTTAAGTTTTTAGCTGTATGGGTTTCTGATATGCTTTAAGAATGGTTTATAGACTTTAGATATTTTAAGTATAAGATTTAAGTGGACTTCTTTAGATGGGAATTTTAGATTAGAAATAAAGTGCAGGTGTACTTTAAACTTAAAGGTTAACAATAGGTTAGGAGACTTAGAGTCTGGTTACGTAGTTTGGCATTAGTTAATAAGAAAGTAGCATATCTTGGGGAAAATAGTACATCTTGGGAAAACCTGGAAAATGTAAATTAGTGATACATTTTATTAATGACTCTGTACCTTTAATAAGTAAATATCGCATCCTGGAAAAATGTAAATTGATATTACATTTTTCTCTACCCCTAATGATGGTTAAAGAAATGTCACATCTTGGCAAGGTTTTGAAATTGTATAATCTATGATGTATTCTGAATCCATAATATGAGAAAAATTGCAATAAAAGATGACCCAGAGAAAGCTGCATTAGAGCTCTCTCTCTCTGAAGATTGCACCAACAGAATGACTTCTGTCTCATCCTTTTCACCGATGCCACTCATCCTGCAGGATCCCCTGGACCCTGCTAGGGCAGGACCCCTGCAAGTTCATTTGCCCATGTGTTGACTTGGATCCTAATTGAATAAGATGTATTCCATGTTTGAATATATAAGTCAAAATATACTCTACTCTAATGTATAACTAAAAAGAACAGAAATAAAAATAAATTTAAAAATAAACTAGAAAAAAATAGACAAAAAAAGGCGGCATAAGGAATGAAGTGGCAATGAACCGATAGAAGTTGTAGTTACTGGATTTAACCAGGAATCTTAGTTATATTTGCTGTGTAACAAATTAGCTCCAAAACATCAGCTTAAAACAACTATACTTTATCATCACATGCCACTCATAACTGTCGGAAATCTAGCAAAGGCTTAGCTAGGTAGTAGTGCTAGCTAAGGTGTCTCTTGAAATTTCATGCAAGCTGTCCACTGGTACTGCAGTCCTCAAAGACTTAACTGGAGCCAAAGTTCAGCTTCCAACATCACTCATGTGACTGTCTAAAGGAAGAATCAATTCCTTTCCACAGGGCTGCTCCCAACATGGCTCCCCGTAGTATGAGGGATCCAAAAGGGAAGGAGCACAGGAAGAACAAGTTACAATGAGTTCTTTGATGTAGTCTCAGAACTGTACACTGCCACCCGCACCTTATTCTGTTTATTAGAATTAAATCACCAAGTCCAGCTCATTCAACAGGAGTGGAAACTCCACCTCCTGAAGGGAGGAGTATCCAAATGCTTGTAGACATACCACAACATGAGGAAAATAGAACATTTTTCTAATTTGGTCATTTGAGCTGTGTGTGTATGTGCCCGCTTGATCAGATATAATTACAAAATGGCCATGTTCTGTCTTATTAAACAGCAGCTTTGTGTAATGTTGGCATTCTGTGGAGCTACTTGTTTTACAAAAGAACACCCCAAATCTGTGAGAGTGTCCGATAGACTCCTAGGTACTAGGGACTGATTTATTCCTTCCAACATTAAAGAATGTGGTCCTGAACACAGTGATATTACCCACCAATAGGCCCTTTTCCACCTACTCTCTTCCTGCCTAACTCATATAACCTGGGCTTTGGGTACCGAGCAGGATGTATATACCCCCAGGTGAGTTTCCACCTGCCAATGGTCTGGGGCTACAAACTTAAGCTGAATGCGGTGAAGAGATGTAAAGAAACATCACTAGGATGCTTCTTGAGAAAGAGTATTTTCCATGGAAAGAAAGAAGCAGATGAACAGGAATGCCGTACTTTGTGCTTCTCTCGGCTCACATGTTGGTGTGAGGGTGCGATATCTGTAGCCCAGGCAGCCATCTTTAGCATGAGGGAAGGGTAAAGGCCAACCCAATCTTTTGTCCCCATTGAGGCTCTAGGCCAAGGTCAGCAATCACCAACCTCTAAACTTCTTCTACGTGAGGTTAAAAACAAAAAACAAAAAACTACTTCTTATTTTAGGATACTCTGTTCTTTGAATGAAAATGATTTTTGTCATACAGGATTTACTGAGGGTAAATTTTAGTTGAGTATCTTAGGAATTGTATAAAACAATAAAATAGAATAAAACCTGTTTCTATCATGCTGTCACTCTGTGACGGGACCCTACTTTGCATATTCTCATCTCATTCTTACTGAATCTCTGTATGATGTTAAAACATTCCATTTTTTTTACAGAAGCATAAACTGAGATCTAGAAAAGATCTAGACATACCATGATCAGCTCCTGTGTCTCAGATCTGGAATTCCAACATACATCTGTTAGACCTCTGACCCCAAACTTACTTGCTAGCCCTAGTCTGATTTGAAATATCACATGATTCAGATAATAATCTTCAGTAGTCCACCCTTGCCCTTGGTTTCCCTTGCTGTAATTTCAGTTACCCTTAAACAATTGGGGTCTGACAATATTAATGGATAATTCCAGAAATAAATAATAAATAGTTCAAAATTCCCATTCTCAGTATCATGAGGAAATCTCATGCTCTCCCTCTCAGTTCTATTTCCCACAGTGTGAATCAGCCATCTAACCACACTACCCACCCCATGGCAGTTGAGAAAAGAGTGAGGAAACAGGAAACCAGATTTGAATAATGTTATGATTGTTTCATTTTATCAGCAGTTGTAAGTATTAATCTCTTACTGTACTTGATTTCTAAATTAAATTTTAACATAGGTATACATATATGAGGAAATACGGGATATATAAGGTTTGGTATGACCCTGTGGTTTCAGGCATCCACTGGGGAGTCTTGGAACATCTCAGTCATGGATAAGGCAGAGTACTGTAGCTGTCTTTCTGATAAATGACATTGCCTAGCATTCCTTCATAACTTTTCTCATCTCCAGGCTAAAAATTGATGATGAAATATGAGAAAATCAAAACTACAGACACAGTTGAACTTACAGAAATGCCAAGGGAATTGAAAGGGATTTGGAAGCAGATGTGCTTTAAAATATGAAAGAGGCTGCATTTTAATCAAAAATAGCATTACAGTTTTAGAGACTCAAACATGAGGTTCAAGAAAATGTCTTTGATGGGAAATGTAGCTAGGTGATGCACAATTCTTCAAAGAATATGTTTTTGTTGAATACAAGTTAGTTCATATTTTATTTTCACACATGTTTTGTACAAGGAGTATTTGGGGGGGACAAACAGTTACTGAAAATCTATTATATTCTAAGCCAGTTGTAATTGAAATGACTTCATAATCATTGTAGTCCCTGACTGTACCACCATCATCCCATTTCTGTTGTCCATAATAGAAACCAATAAAACCTTGTTGAATGAATGAAGGATTCATTGGCTGATTGAATGAGTGGTCACTTATACTTGTGACATTTGTGACTTTTAGGAAGTCCAGCTAAACTGAGGTTCCCAGGCTTTGATTTGATTCAGTTCTTTCCTTTCTGTTTGCCCAGTTCAGCCTTCTGACACTAGGGGTAACCATCCACCCTAAAGGACAAGTCAAGCAGTTGGTCACCCCCTTTCCAGCTGCTGCAGGGTAATTTCACACTCACTGGGACTTAGTGACTTAGCTCCTCTCCACTGCTTGCTTGATTTGCTATTTGTTGAATACATCTGTTTGAGTTTGGCAGGAAAGCTCCCCTGAGAAGTGCTAAAATGAGGTCTTTTAAAGCATCTGCTGGACCTTTAAAGCAAAACCCCATCTCTCTCTCTCTCTCTTCTCTCTCTCTCTCTCTCTCTCTCTCTCTCTCTCTCTCTCTCTCTCTCTTTTTGGTTTGTGTAAAATTGATTGAAATTGTAGGCATTGGATTCAAAACTGCTGATACAGCTTTTATTTAATTCGATAGTTTAAATTTAGTGTCATTGTTGTCTTTGAAATAGAAGATAGTCAGCTTTTGACTACCTGCTTAAAGGATTTGTGTTGATGTTGCCTGCAGTGCCCCTGCCACGGATCTTTCTATTGGGTCACTGATAAAAATAGAACACGTACCTGCACCTTCGAAGCCTTCTGGGACCCAATATCTGAGGTTTTATAAATGGACTCACCTGCGCACACCTTCACCCATCCTTGCTGATTCTGCCTGGAGAAGAGATGCTGTCACATTTCATTTTAGCTGGAAATTGCTCATATATTCATTTTTTAGGGCTTCCATAATAAAGCACACAAACTTGGTAGCTTAAAATAACAGAAATATATTTTCTTATAGTTCCTGGAGTCCAAAAGCCCAAACTCAGAATGTCAGTAGTATTGTCTCCTTCTGGAGTATCTGAGACAGAATTGATTCCAAGTCTCTCTCCTAGTTTTGGGTAGGTGCTGACAATCCTTGGCATTCCTTGTTTTAGAGACACATCACTCATCTCTGCCTCTGCAGTCACAGGTCACTTGCTGCTTTCCTCTGTGTATCTCTGTATCTTCATATGACCTTCCTATAAGGACTCTAAACATCGAATTTAGGGTCCACCTCAAGCCAGTATGACCTCATGTTAACCTCCTACATCATATCTATGAAGAACCTGTTTTCAAATAAGGTCTGAGGTTCTAGTGGACATGAATTTCTGAGGGACACAGTTCAACCCAGAATACCACCATTCTTCCTGCTAGGTCTTACAAGAGCATTAGTCAACACTCAGGCTTGTTTGAGATTTTTTTCTCTACCCTAAGCCTCTATTTCTGTATGTAAGCTCATTTATCTAGAGAGAAAAGAACTTGAAAGCTAGGCTTTCATAATTTGGATACACATTTCAGATTGACAGCTCAGAGAAAATAATGTACATACAAATTACTCAAAACTCACCAGATGGTATCTTAATAAGTGTAGTTACGGTGCACTGGGAAGCTAAGTTGTACCAGCCCCTTATCACTGATCTTCAGTAATAATAATCAAAGCTAACACTTGTTTATCATTTACAGTTTGTCAGGGAGTATTTCAAATATTTCAAAAGTGGTATCTCATTCAATCCTCACAATAATTCTGTGAAATTAGTGTAATTAGAATATTATACATCATTTTAAGATGAAAAATTAAGGCTTGCAGAAATTACATAATGTATCAAAGGTAACAATATTTTAAAATAAATGTCAAAGTCCAGAGAATGAACCTTTCCATCACAGTGCTGGAGATTGAATCCAGGGCCTCACACATGGTAGGCAAGTGCTCTACCATGCTGGGGAGAATGAGCTTGTAAACACTGTTCCATGTGTTCTCCCTATAAGAAAGCCATCATCTTCTCCATTTGAAATTAAGTCATTTGTCTAGAAGCTTAAAGCCAGTAAATCTGAAATGCAAATCTCAGTCTATTCATATATATATATATAAATCTCAATCTATTCTTCTTCTTTTTATACCACCTGACTAGCAGTCTGGCTCTACTAGGGCCCAGATGATGATGGAAATGTAGAAAAGAGTTGACTGGCTTTTTTGAGGATTCAGCAGATCATAAAAGAGGAGCTTAAAGAGCTGGTAACAAAGATAAACTTGGATGGTTTGTCCAAGAGTTTAGTAAATCCATCCTAGACTGTGCCTGCAGTTATTCAGGACTTCTTTTTACTTTTAATTTAAGATTCTGTGCAGGAGTGAGCAAGATGATAGGTGCTTCCCTCTACTCTCTCTACTCCTTGGATGTAGGACCACAGGGACACTCGTATAGGGGGCTTCATGCAGTAGACGATGGTTCAACTTGGACTTTTGTTTTAGTGTTCAAACCACTTGTCCTGAATCCAGCTCATTTCCTCCCCCACCATTCCCCAGCTTTCTTCTTCTTCTTCTTCTTCTTCTTTTTTCTTTCTTCTTTCTTCTTCCTCCTTTTTGTTCAACTGTTTTACAAATACTCGGTCAACCCACCTGTAGGCTTTAGGTCATTCATGTAGCCTATCATTTCCCTTTTGAGATTACCTCTGGTGTGTACTTTAAAGTTCCTCTTAGTCCTTCATATCTAAAGTAGACAATAATATTGCCTGCTTTGTAGGAGTTTTATGATCAAATAAGATAATGATTTAATGCACTGATGAACATTATCTATCTAATATTCATTTAAAAAATTGACATAGAGCACAATTTAATCATGTTAATGAATAGCAAAGTACAGACCATAATTTCAGATGGAAGCAGGTCAGCTATTCTCCTTCATACATATTGGCAGAAATTGGACCATATCTCTGACTTTCAAGTATTTTCTGATATAAAATATCCATTCCACTTTTTCCACAGAATATTTCAGTAATTCCTACATTTAAGTGACACCAACAATATCAAATTCAAGACCCTTGATCAGATTGTGTACTGTTTTTTTTTTTAATTAAGAAAATAAAATCACCATGTTTTAGACCTAAACTTTTTATTTTTAAATTTGAAGTTTTGGTTTTCACAATAATCCAGGAAAAATCACAGTTTTGTTTTCAATTTAGACCTCTCCTATAGGATTACAGCTTGGGCCTCAATTTAACCACCAGGTTTCTCATTGTCATGTGATAGCTGGTCTTGTCCTTAGTGAGAACTGCCATAAAACTCAATCTTGTCATTCCAAGGACCAGAAAAACAACAACAACAACAACAACAACAAAACCAAGGCCACAATTCTGCCTGACTACAGGTTTTTTCAAGAATACTCGGAGCCATCTCCTCCAGAGGGCTCAGGGGCCTCACGTATGCCACTACACAGGGCCCTTCTGCTTCATCTCCAATGCAATTTTCCTTTTATTGCTTAGAGCTAGTGTGAATTTTACACTCATACATTTCCATTTTTTTTAGACACATCACAGAAGTGAGAAAGGACACCCACATATTCTAAGAGGAAACTGGGAAGAATAAGCAACCCTTCGAAGAAGATATGCTAGACCTTCATGAAAGAAAAAAATGATAAAGGATCTAGGGCCAGCCCAGAAGGGCAGAGACCTAGCAGCATATCCCTGCAAAGTGTGGTCACTGGAAAGAACTAAGGAGATGATAAAGCTGTGCTTCTTAAATCTCAAGTGGTGAAGATCCTTTCCTCCTCTCCCCCAACACACATGTATTGATCCTTTTGTAAAAATATAATAAAACTTAATTATTAAAAATAGAACAAAGATATGCAAAACACAAGTACTTTTTTTCCACCGGATTTGAACAAATATGAACTTAATTTGTCCAATTGCTCTAGAAGTTTCTAAACACTCTCAGTAATGATGTCAGTCTCCTGGCCCATTAGCAGAAGATTGACAGCATGCTTGACTCTGCTTCATTTGATGACACTGCTAAACTGGTTCCCATATCAATTTCATATCAAAATCAATTGGGAAGATGTCTCAAACATTGTGTTTAAATGAAGGAGGAAATCATGTGGGAAGTCATTCTAGTGCTTTTTAACTGTCTCCCAGAAATTTTTCTAATATGTAGCCAAAGTTGAGAAACATTGCTTTAGAATAAAATGCCTTACTCTTAGTAAGTATCATTCTTGCCCATTACTAACAATCAGATCTACTCTACAAGTAATAACCCCAAAGGTACAGAGAACTTAGGCTGTCATCTATTATAATGGGCTGTGAATTCATTCAGATTGATTAGTGCCCATGTCTTCAGGTCAACAAATATTTTGAATATTATAGCCATTCATCATGTTATATCTATTCAAAGTCTTAGTGCCAGGCTTTATGGATTAAGAGATTTTAAATTATTAATGAGTTTATCAATTATTTACAAATTATTTTTCATGAGCGTGATCAGTGCAAATCATACTTCAGAATCTAATAAAACTCAAACACACTGATATAATCAGCTCTTGAATTTTCAAAGCAAAAAGTTTCTTGGCCCAAAATAACCTTAGTGAGGTTACACCAGGGACAGATGAGATTTAACATATTCTGGATCTACCCTGTAACAATTGTAGAGATCATATAAAATGCCTGGGTGGAGCAGCAAAGCAGAAATAGCTGATTCACCATGACAGCAGTGTTTCCATTGTGCCTGGGAGAGTCAAATAGCATTGAAGCTCTCATTGTTGTCTCCATCAGCTGGAAGAAAACAATTAAGAGGTTGATGGAAGTTGTGTTTTTATACCACTTATAAAATTTTATCAAATTTTTGTTTGTGTCTGGTCTTTCATTCTTTCTTCTTCCTCGCCTATACTTGTAAACACTCCTGAACTTCAAGGTTCATATGATAGGATTATTTTTGAAGACTTAGATCCCACAGGGATTTTCTGTTTAGGTTCTGGGAAATATTGATTGAAGTTTGGCTTTTCTGGCCTCTCTAAGCAGCCATAAATGGCAGTGCATGGCAGTAAATGAAGAAAGTCACAACCTGTGTAGGCTTGAGCCTAGATGTGAATAACTTCAATGTCGCTGGCATTTCTAAATATCAGTTCTTATGTTTCATGTCTAGATAATACTGATGTTTGTCTAACCTCTCCAATGGTGTAGAAATTTAGTTTGTGTTGTAACTTGCAGACATCTCTACCCTTTTAATGACAAGCAGCTTGAAACTATAGCAAACCAACTTATGGAAGATTAGAAATTACTTTTTTATATGAAGACCAAATTAGTCGTAAGGGTTTCATGCATATTTCTGCATCCATGCTTCAAGAAACACGGTACTTTCCCTCACTAATGGACTCACAAAAGAACCTCTTCTTCTTAAGGAAGGATTTGTCAATATAAGCCAGGTTAAAGCAAAACTGCTAGTGTCCTGGTGGGATGGGTGTGTGTGAGCTTATTCCTGTACCTCCCTGACCTATCACACTGCTGCAGCCCAAGGTCCTTCTGAGGGTTTCCTCTGAATATGGTGTGAACCTCCAGGATGGAGAAGTGGTCCTCAGCTATCTCTGGTGCTAAAATTCTGGAATCCTATTTCATATTTTACTGAGATGAACCCAGAGGGGGAACTCTGCAAATAGATGCAAAGAGACAAGATGTCATGAACTTAACTTAATGACATGAATGCCTCTCAGAGACATGGCTGCCTTCTTCCAAGACCCTACCTTATGTCTTCTAGTTATAGAGATACTCTCTTCCTAGCTGCTATGATATTTTGATATGTGTCCTTTTCAGTCTCTGTGAAGAACTAGGCCTTGGTGCCCAGTCATTTTTCAGTGTGTCCTGAGCCAGAAATATGGGGAATTTTTTCTGTCCTTTTTCTTTAAAAAAATTAAGAAAGGAAAAAGAGAGAGAGAGAGAGTCAGAGTGGCATGGGAGTAGGGACTTTTTTGTTCTCACAATGCTTGACTCCTTAAATTGAAATTCTCATCAGCCTGCACACTCAGCTGGTAAGTTGAGTGAAATAGAAAGTTTATGTGGAGCAGATGTGAAGTCCTTGCCTTGTTATGAAAAATCTCCTTTGGATTCTTTTCTTGACATGGGTGTGCATGCGAACGAAAATTTTCTGAAACTGCCAAGCACAAACAATCTCACAATGCAGACCTGAGAGCTGGCACAGAATGACTAGAAAAGGATTAGCATGAGCTTCACCTATTAGGGGAGAGCTGCAGGTGCCTCTCTCTGCCCTGCCCTGGGCATGCCCCATCCCTGCATGGCTTGGCATAGCTGCAGGTAGAAAGCGTGAGTTTCAGCTTGCACCTGGCTGCATGACTTACTACTTGAGTTTATAGGGTGCAAGAGAAAATTTTAGGAACAAAGGCCAGAATAAAACCCCATCCTCAAGGTTTGGTGTTAGCTAAGACAGAGAAAAAACAGCTGTGTTTACTACAATGCTGGTTGATTAACAGTTGTATATCATTCAGTAATTCATATTACATAACTATTTCTGTTATGAAGAATCATTCAACAATAAATTCAGTTTTATTTCCATGTGCATTCAAGACCCTCTATTAACCTTTACTGAGTGTCCCACAGTTTGGGTAAATACTTCCACACACATTACCTCACTTAGTCTTCACAGCAAGCCCCCAAATGGGTATGATTTCCTCCCTCTGAATTTAGAGGACTTAGGGTCTTTCCACAAGCACTTAATAGCCACCACTGAACTGATACATAAGCCTTGCTCTCATAACTCCAAAGATATTTCTGTATTTCCCAGTTAATAAATGTGGGAGCTGAAGTCATATATATATTCAAGCAAGAATCCAGGCTGTGAACCAAGTATATTGATTCTAAATCTGTTTTCTTAAAGTTCTTCCAAGTTCCCTTTAATTCTGACCCCTGCAAATTAGAGTTGCATGGGTGCATTGAGATAAGCCCTTTTCATTAGAGACTCTTGTAAATTTGGGGAGTACAACCAGCCTGTGAATTTAGCCTCAGGATTTCACAGAAATACTGGAATAGGGTTTATGAGGAAGATTCATCTGGTAAATTCTCCAAACTTAAAATTAGGATGTACATATAGTCAACATGGCCATGACTTTTTTAGTCCATTTTTTTAAAAATTGGGGGTATGTTCCAAGTTTCATGTTTTGAAATTTTATCATCCAACGAGGTCTCAATGAGAAGAATTAGAACCATATGAACTTATTCAGAGATTAAGCTTCACTTGATACATTCATTTTTGAAAACTTTAACTTTTAGATTAACATGCTATATAAAGTTTAGTCAAGCCTGGAAGAGGCGGTCTATCAGTTGAGTAATTCTGTGTTTGTGCTGGCACCACTCATACTGGTACTTCTTTGCCTTTGTAAGTAAACAGATTTTGTTGCTGAGATCAAGATTAGTTTGAAGGATGAGACTCAAAATGTCCACTTTTGTCCCTACTTGCTTCATTGTTTTCTGGCAATAACTAAAAGACGTGATGGGTTTCTTCAGCACTTAACGGTGAAAACTATGGTACTTACACACAGGCCTGATCAACTGGCAGTGCTTTTACCTGCTGGATTGAAGTTAACTAATGAATTAGAATTACTAACCACATATATTTTAAATCAGACCTACAACATTTACTATGCTTAGTTGAGAGATCTATGGCACAGTTTATACCCATTTTTCAAAAGGAAAGTTTTGTTCATGCATGTTATCTGGAAAAAAAAAAACTCTGGCACATTACATCTTCTTGGTTGATAAGAGTCAGTGTTCTGAGGTCATAATCTGAATAGCTTTTTCTGAAGATTTAGAAAAACCTGCTTCATTGGATCATTCCACAGGACTAAAATCTCCTTTGTGTAGAGTGTTTGGTTTTGGTGTACCAGTGTGACCATCAAACACTGCAAAAAATAAGATCTATCTTGGGTACTGTTCTATGAAAACTGCTAGTAGATTCAGGAGATTCTGGTGTCATTGCATTTTATATTAAGAAATAGTAGCCTGTCATGGTGAAACCATTACTTCAGGAGAGCTAAGCACTTGCCCAAGTAAATGGAAGCCCTTTGAAGTCAAGGGCTTATGTGCAGGTGGATTTTCATTTCTTTTCAGCTCCTACAGTGGTTACTCATGTGCATGCACACACTACACAACCACTTGAGACAACCCTGTGAACCATGTGATTTGGAGTCTAATGAAAGCTTATTTGCAGGGACAATGAGTTTTACTTAACTTTCTTTCTCCAAGATACCTGGAAACCCGGATCATTCATATCTATATTCTGTATACTCCCAACTCCTCTTTCCCAATCATTAAAAAAATTTCCTAGTCCCATTTTCATTTCTACTTAATTTTACATATCCCATAAACTACAAATCTTTGTAAAAATGAGGTAGAGTATAAATATGAATGTACACATGCCCTTAAAATCAGCAAAGCCCTGCAGAGCAGCTTGCACATAGAACCACACTTTTTTAAAAAATAAATCATGTTGAATTGAACTAACCTGATTTGCTTCTTTTTTCTTTCACCTTTTTTATTGGTGCATTTTAGTTGTACATAATGATGGGATTTGTTGTTACATATTTGTACATGCACATAATATAATAATACAATTTGGTCAATATCATTCTCCTTTCCACTCCTCCCCTCCTCTTACTACCTCTGACTTGCTTTTATATCCTCGAAAATAAGAAGGATAACATGCCATCAGCCCTTTTCAGTAGGTTTGATTGTCCTGTCTTTGTTAGATCCCTGATTTGGGTTTGATCATAAGAGTTAACTGTCTTTCTTTTCACAACTCAATCTGCAAAAGGGTGGGGATCCTGGGACAATGGAAAGTTTTGAAGAGTGTGAATCATATTGCTGAAGGCAGAACTTTGGGGACTATTTATTTGAAGGCAGAAGATGCTATCATTTGCAGCAGAATGAACTGAGCATCAGTCAGAAAACGTCCCTGTTTACAGAAACAGAGCCAAGAGAAAGACAGGATGAGCACTGCTGGAAAAGTAAGCAAAATGTTCCTGTATCTCATTATGGTGGGCTAATGTGTGGGCTTGGCTTTTAGAACTTTTGAATCCAGTAAACTAATTAAACATTTGGGGATATTTCTTGAGGAATGACGTGCCTCTTGGGTATACTGGGGGAAATCCTAGGTAAACTGTTACAGACAGTGTCAATAAAATCGAGGTTAATTTTAAAACACATATGGAAGCTTTTCGGTAAAACACAGAGGAAAATAGAATACTGACTTTATTCATGATTTAACTCAGAATAACTGGACATTTCCTCTGTTAAGTAAAATATTTCTATGAGGAGAATTTGAATAGACTTTTAACATGTACTGCGTTCACCTCAGTAGTTCAATAGAAGATGTGCATCTCCTTCTTGGAAACTGTTAGAAAAACGTCCTGCTATTGACAATGAAAAATGCCAAATCAATGGAATGCAAAGTGAACAACAAAAGCATCATGCTTTTAAGGTTTCTTAAGGAATGTATATTCTCTTAGAAAGATTCTCCAACTCCATCCATTTACCGGCAAATGCCATAATTTCAAAGCAAAATAAGCAAATCTCCAAAAACCAAAGGCCAAATGTTTTCTCTGATATGCAGATACTAATTCACAAGGGGGTGGTGGGGGGGCACTAGGGAAGAATAGAATTACTTTAGATGTAGAGGGGAGTGAAATTAGAGGAGGGGATATGGGGATAGGAAAGATAGTAGAATGAAACAAACATTATTACCTTATGTATTTATATGACTGTATGAGCAATGTGATTCTACAACATGTACCATCAGAAAAATGAGAAATTATACCCCATCTATGTATGATATATCAAAGTGTCATGTATAACTAATTAAAACAAATTAAAAAATTTAAAAAGAAAATAAATATGTAGAATTTATGAGAAAATGAAAAAGATACAAAACTACAAAAAAGAACGTATTTTCTATCAAAACATAAGCATAAAAATTCTTTGTAAATAAGACCACAATGTAGAGTAAGTAGTATCCTTTTTAAAAACTAACAGCCAGAGTTGATAGTAACTTCAGAAATAACTTTAACATTTTATTTGTCTTTTGCAAGTACATCTGTATAGTTTCTTGCTTTAAATGGGTACACAATTTCAGAAAGTGTCATGTGCCTTTAGATGTTTTATTCTTATTTAAACAACTTTTCATTTAGCCAAACTTAAGGTTTTGGAAAAATAAAGATGGCATTTGAGGTCTGGATAATGTGATAAGGTAGGAGGCCCTATGATGTTAGAATTTGAAATAATTTTTCCCAGAATTGAACAGAACTGGAAGAGGGAGGGAGGGAGGAAGAGAGAGAGAGAGAGAGAGAGAGAGAGAGAGAGAGAGAGAGAGAGAGATATTGAGATTGATTCTAGTTTGGGTCAGAAATCCAGCAAAACTAATAACTTGAAGAATTAATTTTTCATTACATAAGCTAGACACTTTACCCATAGAAATCAATGAATCTTATGGTTGAAAGGAATCTTAAAAAAAAATTGCAACTCCGTTCAACCAATAAATGCTCAAGAACTACCTCTGCTATCTCTATAAGGTGGGGCATCTAACCGCTGTCAGACCAATGATAGAGAACTCAGTGCCCTCCAAGCAGCACTTTCTAATTTTAGTTAATAATACAGTGTATAGTACATGTGGCATCATAGCTATATAATTTTGATATGGTGATACCCATGCAATAATCTGATTTGCAGAAGGTTACATATTTTTCAAGTTACTTTAGGATTTCAGTATTGATCATGAAAGAAAAGGTTCTTTTTATATTGAGGATTACTGTTATTTCCTCTTTATATTTAAGTTATTTTTATTTTTTTAAAAAGTGAAAGATAATTGTCTGAGTTCACTAAGGCTGGAAAATCCAAATACCACAGACTAGATGGCTTAAACAGCAGAAATTTGTTTTCTCTTAAATCTGGAAACTCAAATTTTGAAAACTAGTGTCAATAAGCTTGGTTTCTTCTGAGGCCTTTCTCCTTAACATGTAGATGGACCTCTTCTTGCTGTCTTCACATGGTCTTCCTTTGTGTCATCTCTTCTTATAAAGCCACCATCCTATTGGATTTGGGTTAACCTCATGACCTTGTTTTAACTTAATTACATCTTGAAAGACCCTATCTCCAAATAGGTTACCACCCAGTCTGCTGTAGTTTGTCATATTCCCAGGTACTGAGGATTGGGGGTTCTATATACTAATTTTGAGGAAACACAATTTAGCCTATACCAAGATCTTTCTAGAAAATTTGGATAATTAGAAAATATAAGGGTAAAAAATAAAGCATAATCTTACACCCACAGACTACCATTTATTTTGTTTTTGCTTTGATTCCCTCATATATTTTTCTATCCATGTTTTATGTGGCTGAACTCACACAGCATATAAGTATTTTTATCCTATTTTCCAACTTGACATTAGTATTTTTCCAATTTATTAAAAGTAACATAAACATTTTTGAAACATGTAAGACTGATTTCTAGATTTACTACAATTAATTTCATCATTCTATTTTTGTTTGCAGACTTCTCTTTATAAATGATGCTATGATGACCTCAACTATGTATTAAGGTTTTGGGGCATTTAGCACTTCCTTAAGATAGATTTTAAAAATTGAATTATGTGGGAAAAGTGTCAAGACATTCATCAGTATCTTGACATACACTGTAAATTACCTTTCAGAGGGGTGGGCATAAATGAGGTTAACTTTTACCACCCTTATTGCAAAGTTGTATATTCTCATTAAGTAAAATATCGTTAATATTTTGGTGTGCAGAGAAATGGATCTCATTATTTTTATTTAAAAAACATACTTTCATGGCTGAGGAAAGCAAACACTTTACCATACCTTAACTTGTTGTGTTTTCCTCCTTAAATCCTTTACCTGGATCTCTTGGAGTTCCTGTATAGGAAGTAGACCAGGAATGGGAAGACTGGTGGTCTTCATGCTTTCCTTAAAAATTTGATTAAACATTGTGGGTGTTAAGCAAGGTAACTTGTCATTTTGCTTTAAGGATTTTTCTAGGCTTACTTGTTTTCAATTTGGAAAGTTTACTTACTGTTTTTCAACACACAATTTTTTTTTCCTGAGGAGTTGCTGTTTCCTTTATGATTTTCCCCATTATACTTTCTTTTTCTTAACAAAGCTTTTTATTTTTTAATTTTTGTTTGTTCTTTTTAGTTATACATGACAGTAGGATCTATTTTGATTTATTTATATTAGTATGGACTATATCTTATTCTAATTAGGATTCCAGTCTTGTGGATATACATGCTGTTGAGATTCACTGTGGTGTGTTCATACATGTACATAAGAAAGTCATGTCAGATTCATTCCACTGTCTTTCCTATTCCTAACCCCTCCCTTCCCTTCATTCCCTCTTGTCTAATCCACTGAACTTCTATTCTCCCTCACCCCGCATCCTTTGTTGTGGGTTAGCATCCACATATCAAAGAGAACATTTGCTTTTGTTTTTTGGGGATTAGCTTATTTCGTTGATCATGATAGTCTTCAGATCCATCCATTTACCAGAAAATGGCATAAAGTCATTCTTTTTTATGGGTGAGTAATAATTGTGTATGTATACCACAAGTTCTTTATCTATTCATCTGTTGAAGGGCACCTAGGCTGGTTCTATAGCTTAGCAATGGTGAATCATGCTGCTATAAACTTTGGTATGGGGGAAAATCTGTAGTATGCTGATTTTAAGGCATTTGGATATATACTGAGGAGTGGGATAACTGAGTCAAGTGGTGGTTCTATTCCTAGTTTTTTGAGGAATCTTCATACTGCTTTGCAGAGTGGTTGCACTAATTTGTAGTTCCACCAACAATGTATGAGTATATCCTTTTCCCCACATCCTTGCCAACATTTCTTACTTGTATTCTTGATAATTGCCATTCTGACTGGAATAAGATGAAATGTCAGTGTAGTTTTAATTTGCATTTCTCTGATTGCTAGAGATGTTGAATTTTTTTCATATGTATTTTTGGCCATTCATATTTTTTCTTCTGTGAAGTGTCTGTTCAATTCTTTTTCCCATTTATTGATTGGGTTATTTCTTTTTTTTTTTGGTTTTAAGTTTTTTTAAGTTCTTCATATATCCTGGAGATTAATGCTGCTTCTGAAATGCAGGTGGTAAAGATTTTCTCCCATCTGTAGGCTCTCTGTTTATGCTCATGATTGTTTTCTTTGCTGTGAGGAAGTTTTTTTAGTTTGATACCATCCCATTTATTGATTCTTGATTTTACTTCTTGTGCTTTAGGAGTCTTGTTGAGGAAGTCTTTCCTCAGACAACATGATGGAGAGTTGGGCCTACATTTTCTTCTAATAGATGCAGGGCTTCTGGTGTAATGACTGAGTCTTTGACTCATTTTGAATTGAGTTGTGTTCAGGATGAGAGTTAGGGGTTAAATTTCATTCTGGTATGTATGGATTTCCAGTTTTCCCAGAATCATTTATTGAAGAGGCTATCTTTTCTCCAATGTATGTTTACGGTGGTGCCTTTGTCTAGTATGAGATAATTGTATTTGTGTGAGTTTGTCTCTATATCTTCTATTCTATTCATGTCTGTTTTGATGCCAATACCATGCTGTTTTGTTGCTATATATCTGTAGTATATTTTGAGATCTGGTATTGTGAGTCTTCCTGCTTCACTAAGTGTTTCTCACTAAGGATTGCTTTGTGTGTTATAGGCCTCTTATTTTTCCAAATAAATTTTATGTCTACCTTTTCTATTTCTATGAAGAATGGATTGGAATTTTGATGGGAATTGCATTGAATCTGTATAGTGCTTTGGGTAGTATGGCCACTGACAATATTAATTCTGCTTATTCAAGTACATGGGAGATTGTTACATTTTTCTAAGGTCTTCTTCAATTTCTCTCTTAGTGTTCTGTAGTTTTCATTGTGGATATCTTTCTCCTCTTTTGTTAGATTGATTCCCAGTTTTGTTTGTTTTGTTGTTTTATTTTTGAGGCTATTTTGAATGGAATGGGTTTCCTGATTTCTCTTTGAGCTGATTCATCATTGGTGTATAGGGATGCATTTGATTTATGGGTGTTAGTTTTGTATCCTGCTACTGCCCAGAATTCATTTATGAGTTCTAGAAGTTTTCTGGTGAAGTTTCTGGGCCTTCTAAATGTAAGATCATTCCCTGTCATTCTTAAACATAAAAATTCCTCCATGTTCTTTATTATTAATGTTTACTTCTTCACTGATTGATAAAAAATTTGATTTTAAAAATAAATCTTAACTAAGAATCCATCTGGACTCAGTTTGATAATGTTGTGTGAGGCTTCTAAATTCAATGTTGGCCCAAACTACACTGTGACTCTTAACAGTTTCCTTAGCAAGGCAGAGGGTGAATATTAAATTGAAACATTGATGGCTTTCAGTCATCCATCTGTCCCCAGCCTATAATTTCTTACAATTAATCTCTTTTCAAAAGCACCATTTTCCTACCTAAGGAATACTCTAGGAGGGTTATGTGACCTGTAAAACACGAGATAACTCATTTTGCAGCAGAACTGTCAAGAGTCCAGCTCCTGCAGGGGGTCTCAGGAGACAAACGGATGGTGAGGAGTCGGCGAAAGGCGGTGGTGAAACAACACAGACACAAAGTGAAGGTGCTGAATCCCAATCTTTACTTGTGAAGTTGATCATATTTACTTTTCATTTTGGCAGGCTCACAGTAATTTGTGGTAACAAAACAGGAATCATTATTCAAAGAAACAAAATATTACATAGCTACAATTAGATAAGAAGAATGTATCTTGGCTTATGCATAAGCAAGCATTTTTACTTTCAGTTCGCATTTTGCTTTGAGCTGTTTCTGCTTAGTTAGCTTTAAATAATAGTTAGAAATGTCCCAGACTATTGGCCTATACCTTGACTATTCTTTCTTGACTTACTGACTAGATTCGGCACCACGGTTATGGCAAGTGGTTAACTTGAAAAGAGAGGCTACTAATTTTAATCAAACAAGAGTAAGAGCACCAAACCATTGTGCACAGGAACAAGAACAAGTTGCCCAGTACTAAGCACTAATCTGTCTTATTAACATTAATTCTTCTTCTCTAGATTTTAATTTAATTTCTCAAAAACTTCCTTGACTGTTTTTCCTGCAGGGGTTTTTTCATTAAACATTAACAATTTACCAATTTACGCTCCACAGCTGAATCATTGCATTTAGAGCAAACAGATTCATTCTTTAGAAGCAGTTGCATTAATTGGGAAAGTCATGTTTTTTCCTTCATACTTAATGGTCATATGAGAAGTCATGACTATACTTATTAAAGGAATACAAAAGCAAACCAGCCCATTCCCAGAAACATACTGCACTCCTCCAGAGGATGGACACCTTGCGCCATCCACCTCAGTAGGGCCTTGTCATTGCCTGAGTCAGGGGAGGAGCGCAGAATTTCCCTCTTTTTTATTTTTTAATTTGAGGTGTTCGACTTGAATGGAGATGCTTCTGATTGACTTCCAGACAAGTCTGAAGAGGACTGGAAGAATGAGACAAACAAGAACAATGAATAAAAATCCAAACCCAATATTAATCATATATGACCACCAAGTACTATTGGAAATAGTTTTTTGTACATTATTGTATAAATCTGCAGCAAAGTTAGCTGTAGAGTCAGTAGATAAATAAGCCTTACTTATATCTTTTACTTGTTGTTGTAAATCTTGTATATTGGGGCCTATTTCAGTTTTATTCCAAATCCCTAATAAATGAATTTGTACTTGATTCCATCATATTTAGTTTGCTTATATTTTAAGGGAGTAACACAGATCCATTTGAAATTAGCATAACATTTGGTTGTCATTTGAGTTTTTATATTTTGAATCTGGTTTCCTACATATATTAAAGCTTCCTCTAAGGCATTAATTCAGGCCTCCAACTTCTTATCTATTTTTTCTTGAATAGCTAATGCTAATGAAACATTATGAGATAAATTATTAACATGATGAGCAGTATGAATTTCTTTAACTAAAACTGTAGTAGATAAAGCTAAAGTAGTAGTAATTCCTATTAATGCTGTAATTCCTAAAATTAATGCTGCAACAAATCGCTTAGGTCTAATTAATACATTAAGTCTCTTAAGAATTTGTGACCCTTCATCATCATAACAATCATCATTAAGAAGGACAGGAATCATTACATAGGAAGGCTGATGTGTAATTAAATATTTTATAGGCATCCTGGACAGATTTGCGAGTGAGAAGATGGGAGACTCTCTCTGTTTTTTCTATCTCTCTCATAAAATTTTGATAATATTGATAAACCATTTAATTGGATAACTCTAGCAAAACCAGTTAACTAACTGAAGGCCAATCACTGAGTATTTCCCACTTCTCAAGATGAGAATCTCTAACTTGCCTAATGATTAAGACCTACTAGTGAAAACTCAGCCTGGTACAAAACAGTTTACAAGGACACAGATGACATCATCCAGGAATGTAGTCACAGTACCTGTACTTCCTGATGTTCACAGTTCCCTTTACCTCTTATATGTTAATTCTCTAGCTTCTTCACCATTGCAATGTGATTATATGCAGCAATTAAACACTGGCTTAAAATCTTGTGGATAAATCTGCAGCATTTTATTGATTTGCTTTTGGTGAATAAAGAATGCATTGACAATAGTTTTATTAATTAATGCATTTACAATTGTAACAAAAGAAACCTACTTATTGGAATATTATGTAAAAATAAAATGGGTTGGAAGAAGTGCACCTCAGATCTAGTCCAACCCTGTACCTCATGTGCTATGTGACAATGGATCAACAATCATTTTATCTTTCTGGGCTGCATTTCCCATACCATAAATAAAGATATCCACAAATAATCTATAAGGCTTAAAATTCTGGTGTTTGATGAAAAACATCTGAGAAAATTAGAATATTGCATTCAATCTTCTGTGTGTGTATATACACACATGCACGCGCGCCCACACACACACACACACACACACACACACACACACATATAAAATTTAGGGAATCTGTGTTTATAAAAACATAATTAGGAAGGATTATAACATTCGCCAATTTTTTAGGTTATTAAGTGCAAAGCTGCTGTGCTATGGGAACTGAATCAACCCTTCTCCATTGAGGAAATAGAAGTTGCCCCACCAAAGGCTAAAGAAGTTCGCATTAAGGTAAGAAAGAACCTCAGACTATATAAGCCTGTAATTTTATCACACTTATACTGAGAAAATTATTGTTGGGAAATTAGAGTATTAAATAGAGAGATGTTTGCCAAGTTTTCAGTCTTAATTCTCCCACTGGTTCTTGTATATTGTTAAAGTAATTGTTGCCCTACTGTGAAATTAAAAGTTTATTACCAATTAATAAAACAACAGTGCTAGTTGATTTGATCTATTAAAGTTTTCATTTGTATTGATTAAAAAATGATTAGTAGACATGACTAATGATTTCTTTAAAAATCTTCTGGCAGTCAAATTGTATGGAGGTAAATTCGCATATAAAATGAGGAACTCATTTGTGCCTGGGAAATGACAGCTTCCTGGGGTGTTCCCCCAGTCCCGTGGACAGAGCCTGACTTTTGGTTTGGACACCTGTGACTGAATAGGCATTGCTGCCGATCTCTCTGACCCTCTTCCATCATTTGAATATTGCAGTTACAGTAAAATTTTGTTCCTCATTTGTCTTTTTATACACCATTCCCTCTACTCTTTACTAAGAGAGTCCTAGGAGGACTTACTATAAAAATCACCTGATGTGAGTTACATGATAATATCTCTATTCTGGTTCCCTCACAAGAGTACCAGTTTACTATAGAAAAGTCACCAAGATTTAATGTAGGGCCAGAGTCAATAATATTATAAATTCCTTAAAAGGAGGAATTTGCCTGATGGTTGCTTTTTGGCTTAGAATCTTCTAAGGGTCAACACTATTTAATAAGGTAATGACCTGGAAAAAACAATTACAATCTCTTCAAGAGCCTGTTTAATATTATCCAACTGTAAAATGACCAGATTACAGTTTTCTGGTTGGTAATTTTTTTTTTAACACAGATTTTGGCCACGGGAATCTGTCGCACAGATGATCATATGATAAAAGGAGCAATTGTTTCTAAATTTCCAGTAATTGTGGGACATGAAGCAACTGGAGTCGTGGAGAGCATTGGAGAAGGAGTCACTACAGTAAAACCAGGTATGCAGATGTCAGTCCCAACTTTGCATTAAATAGGCTTCTATTATCTTATCAAAGAAATAGCACATACTAGGAATTAAAGTCTTAACCCACTTTAGGGAGACAAAAGGACACAAGGAGAATGGATTGGACTAAGTAATGCTAAATTTGGTAAAATCTCAAATTTTAGCATGCAAATTTCATGGTGCTTATAATACTTTTAAGAAACTGTTATATGTAGGATGGGCTCGATGCACTTTTTTATTTCACATTTTAATATTGATTAATATTTCACATTTTAATATAAAACGACACCTTATGTTTTTCCTCTAGGTGACAAAGTCATCCCTCTCTTTGTGCCACAGTGTAGAGAATGTAATGCTTGCCGTAACCCAGATGGCAATCTTTGCATCAGGAGCGAGTAGGTTTCCGTCATTCTTATCCTAATGTCATGTAAGTTGTTCCTGTGCTAATCTTTTAATTGAATGAGCTAATATGTGCATTTGATTTATCAAATAGTATTACTGGCCATGGAGTACTGGCCGATGGCACTACCAGATTTATGTGCAAGGGTAAACCAGTCTATCACTTCATGAACACCAGTACATTTACTGAATACACAGTGGTGGATGAATCTTCCGTTGCCAAGATTGATGCTGCAGCTCCTGCTGAGAAAGTCTGTCTAATTGGTTGTGGATTTTCCACTGGCTATGGGGCTGCTATTAAGACCGGCAAGGTAAAACTCGTTTCTTCCACCTTTTGTTACTTACTTACCTCATTTATTCCTCCCTTGGGATCCTAAAGATATTTGAAAATAAACAGACAAGCAAAAGATTCTGAAAACATGTTGCATGGTTTCAAGGCTATTTCTATATAATACCATGTCAATTGGGGGGCAAAAAGAAACAGACTGGGAATTTTATTTCCAAATAAATGGAAACAAAATTTCTAGATTTACTTTTAGATTCCTTTGCATCTTCTTTTGGTTCAATTTCTAAAATTTAGATTTGCATCTAAAATTAATCTGTTTTTAAAAGTGTATTAGTATTGATTATGAGTTTGCTAGAGCTGCTATAACAAAGTGCTATAGACTGGGTAGCTTGAACAACAAAAATTTATTGTCTCAGTTCTGGAACCAGGGGTCCATAATTAAAATGTTGGCAGGGCTGGCTCCTTCTGAGGGCTGCAAGGGGATGATATAATACAGGCCTTTCCTATTGACCTGCAGATAGATGAACATCATCTTCCTGTGTCTCTTCACATCATCTTCCCTGTATGTGTGTCTTCATATCCAAATTTCCCTATTTTATAAGGACACCAGACATATTGGATTAGGACTACATAAGTCAGTTTTATGTTGCTATTACAAAATATTCATAAAGAGTAAAATCATTCTAACAATGGATTAATACTGAATTAGGGGTGTATAGGTGAGTTTTATGTTGTTATTACAAATTATTAATAAAGAGTAAAATACTGCTAAAATTCAATAAATCCCCATACTGTGGTGTTCTCATTCAATTCCAAAGTCTTTAAAAGTTATGAATGTATTAGTTGATTCCAAATTTATATTTCAAACCATCTCAGAGCCTCAGAACTTTTTATCCAACTCCCTGTTTTCACCATGTAGACATCTCACAGATATCTCAAACTATGTACAAAACTAAGTTCTTAATTTTGCTTTCTGTCTGCCCATCAAATATATTTGCTCCCTCTCTCCATTACCTGACATCCAGTTCAACTACATGTCCCATTGACTGTACCTATGAGTTATATGTTAAATCTCACCATTTTCTTTAACTCAGTCCCATCATCACAACTTAACTGGATAGATGTAATATATTTCATACTATTTTCTTCCTTGCTCTTCTTGACCATCTCTGAAAATTCTTTTTTTTTTACAAGCCAGAGTAATTGTTGTACAAGATTATTTTGACTGTTTGGAATACTTGATCACTCAGTCCTTGTGAATGGCTCCTTAGCATCACTCTCAGTTTAAAGATCACCTGCTTACTCAAAGAAGTTCTTTTGTTTGTCCTCCGTCTACTCCATCTAAGTAGCAACCCCTTCTAATTATTCAAGAAAGAGTGATTGTTTCATTAATATTGTGTGTCATTACATCTTCAGTCTTCTCCATTAAACTCTAAGCCCTAGAGGGCATCCACCAACTCTGCTTTATTTACTCCAATGTTTAGCCAGAAGTCTTGCCATTGTAACAGCTTAATAAATATTAATTTAAGAAAAAGATGTATGGATGAACTAAAGAAAGGAATATCCAAATTTGTGGAAGAACAAAAAGATGAGGGGGCTTGTGGCAAATAATATATCTGGATGTCAAGGTAGACATATTTATTCCTAATAGGGGTTCAAGACAGGTCTGCAGTTCAGAATGTATAGTATTATCATGAATACACACCAGTAGCATGTTTGTTACCATTTGCTTCTAGATTTTATAGGCAAAACCTTGGAGATGGAACTTTCCTTTCCAAGGTCTCCTTCAGATTTTCCACTAAGAATTTTCTGCCAATATAGATGTAAAAGAAGGGATACTCAATATAGCTTTAATTCATTCTTTGTAATTTTTCTTATTGTACTTGATATGTTGATACCATATGAATACTTCAGAGTTATGCTGTTTACCAAGAAATTTGCTATTTTCAGATTTTTTTTCTGGTACTTGTATTTTAAGACAAATAACATAAATAAACCCAAATTTTTGTGTTTGCCTATATGAAAATAAGCCAAACTCACTATAAGGGCATAATAGCAGACCCTCAAATGCCCCTCAGTTTCAATGATTCACAAGAAGTTTTCAATAACTCAGACAAGTTATTATGTTCTTGATCATCATTTATTGCAATGAAAGAGAATAGATTAAAATCAGCAAAGGAAAAAGACATAGGGTATAGTTCCAGTGAAACCAGCCACATGCTTCTGAGAATCTCTTCCAAGGGAATTACAAGGACAGTGCTTAATTCTCCCAGTAATGGTGTGGAACAATGCATGTGTTGCCAACAAGGGAAGCTCACCTGTGTGCAGGGTCTTTATTGGGAGCCAGTCACGTAGATATGCAGCACCCATGTGACCAACCTCAGCACTCAGACCCTAGCCCACCCCAAAAAGGTCAGCTTAATAGCCCAAAGCAAAATATAGGAATTGATTGTAAATCACACTGTTAACATTAACTGTCAGTCTTGGCCCAAGGTCTCAGTTACACACTCTTATCAGGCAGAATATTTCAGAGACTCAAAAGTTCTCTTCCAAGAGCTGATCAAGGGCCAGTCCTGAAGACCTTTGACTTCAAAGTTTTTAACTGGGGAACACTAAGAGATCAGATCCATGAAATAAAACAATAGTGAAAAGTAGAGCCTTACTATATTTTAAAATAATAAAATCATTTTAAATGACCTATAATCACTTCAGACTAAGGCCTTCTTTCACAGTATTGATAATGTAGATAATTCATTATACATGTTATTATCTAGTTCCAATTCCTCAAAAAAGAAAGGTTAGGAAAGGGGGACAATCTGTTTGAGGGGAAATGTCTGCAAGTTAACAGAAATTGGGGCCATGATTCATTAAAAGACTCAGAGGCAGAATGATAGGAGGATCAAAAAACTAGCACTTAACAAATAAGCAACTAAACACAGGGAGAAGTCTTCAGTGGTTCTATTCTTTAGTTGTTAGGAAGATATTTCTCAGACTGTCCATAGCCTAGGGCTACCAGGGATTCAACTGGGCAGGTGAAAGAGGTCCCAGAGACAGAGCTAGATCATAAGATTCATACCTAATTCTAGAGCCTGAAATTCAACCACTATCAAAATTTCCCTCTTAAATGTAAACAATAGAATTAACTGATAAATGGGAGAAAAAGCAAGGAGTGTGCAGTTGAGTTTCTGGCATAAGAATACTGATCATTATTGTGTTGTGGTCTATTTGACTCTTGAACTTGAGGAGAGTTTGTTTTATGAACATTGCAGCACCATTATTTGTCATGTACAGCCATGGGAATGAGAAGTTGTGCTCCATTTGTGTATAATGTGTTAAAGTGCATTCTACTGTCATGTATAACTAACTAGAAAAAAATTAAAAGTATATAGAATTTTTTATCCAACCAAAAAATAAAAAAAATAAAAACAAAAAAAGAATGCTGATCACCAGGAATCAAACAGTAATGCAAACAGATGAATCAATGACGAATGATACTTGAGAGAACAATTAGCTAGATTCAAAAGCTCCAACTCAAGAGCTGAACTGAGGCATTAGGATGCCATTGCCAAAATTAAAAATCATGGAAGGTGGGTGCACAGACCTGTGCAATTTTCTGTGGACTCTGCTTACAGGTACAGACATTTCAATGCATATATATATATATATATATATATATATATATATATATATATATCATGTGGATTGCTTCTTTAGGTACTTCCTGCAAGGGAGGACAGAGCCAGAGTACCTGGAGGTTTGAAAACATGCCCAGCTCTCCCATATACCTTTGCATTTAAGAAAAGGAAAAACAACTATCCTAATAAAGGTCACACCCTTTCCATGGGCTCTCTTATGTTCAGGCCCCCTCCTGGCTACCTAATGTAAAATTGGAATAGGGTTCTTCTGGCAGGAAAATAACTTTGGACTGGATTTTTTTTTCAGCATTAGGGATTTAACCCAGGCTTGTTCTATCTCTGAGCTAGATTCCCAGCCCTATTTTATTTTATTTTGAGACAGGTTCTCGCTAAGTTGTCCAGGCAGGTCTCAACTTTATGATTCTCTGTCCTCAATTTCCTGAATTGCTTTGATTACAGGATTATAGATGTGTGTTACTGCATCCAGCTTTTATGTCTGGGGGTGGGTACTGGAGATTTTACCCAGGGATGCTCTACCACTGAGGTATACTCCCAGCCCATTTAATTTTTTTTTTTAATTTTGAGGTAGTGTCTCACTAAGTTGCCTAGGCTGTCCTACAACTTGAGATCCTTCTGCCTCAGCCTCCCAAGTCACTGGGATTGTAAGTAGAGTGCCTCTGCACCCATCTTTTTTTAAAAATTTTTATTTATTTTTTTTAGTCATACATGACAGCAGAATGTATTTTGACATATAATACATACATGGAATGTACATACATCAATCATATTGTCTATTCTATTGTGCTGCCCTTCCTATCCCCCCTACTCCTCCCCTCCTCTCCCATCCTTTCTCTCTATCCAATCTAATGTGACACACTTTTTTTTCTTTTTCTCATTACAACATCATATATGTTTTCTGTATAACAATGAGGTTCTCCTTCCATCTTCTGTGCAACTCCCCTTGTCCCTCTTTTTCCCTCCCACCTCTCTTTCCTATTTAGTGGTAGTCTTCTTCTCATGCTCTTCCTCCCTATCCCATTTTGAGTCACCCCCTTATATCAGAGAAGACATTCGGCATTTGTTTTTTAGGGACTGGCTAACTTCACTTAGCATAATCTGCTCTAATGCCATCCATTTGCCTGCAAATGCCATGATCTTATTATGTTTTAGTCTGCACCCATCTTGAAACCTTTTTTAGTAGCATAGGATTGGGTTAAAATGCCAAAATTGATTTAATTACATTTCCTTTTTGAAACTACATGTGGATCAGATCTAATTGCAACATGGAGGTTGGACTTTACTGAAAAACCAAATTATTCACAAATGACTCAGAGTCATGCATATTCAGAAAATGTTAATCATGATGAATTTAAAACAGATTTAGCATGATTTGAGAAGAGATAATAGAGGGCTTGGTGTTTGTCAATCCTGCTGTAAGGGTGAGGAGGCACAGGAGGCTGAGGGTGAGGCCAAGGAGCCTGCGGAAGTTTCCATAGGGAAGGCGGCATGAGGAAACCATTTAGAAAGGGTTTCCATTTATCTGAGGAACAATGTTTTTGTTTTGGCAAATTCTCCTTTTCTCAGACCTTCTGTTGTTTCTAATTCTCTTTGTGGCATTATCATCATGATGATTCATCCAGTCCTAGAGAACATCATAGCCATCCTCTGAATTTAATACTGGGGATACTTTGTGGCTCTCACCTTTAACATTAACAGGAGGCTTTCTCTCCACAGGTCACCCCTGGTTCTACTTGTGCTGTCTTTGGCTTAGGAGGAGTTGGTCTGTCGGTCATCATGGGCTGCAAGTCAGCTGGTGCCTCCAGGATCATTGGGATTGACCTTAACAAAGACAAATTTGAGAAGGCCTTGGCCTTAGGAGCCACTGAGTGTATTAGTCCCAAGGACTTTACTAAGCCCATCAGTGAGGTGCTGTCGGAAATGACAGGGGACACTGTGAAGTACACTTTTGAAGTTATCGGGCGTCTTGAAACCATGGTAAGAGTCAAGATTCAGGAAGCTACAAAATACCAAGCATTAGATTTGCACAAGTTAAAACCCATTTTCCATAGCTTTACTAACAACCAAATATGGAAATATATGTTACTCAGGTAACCACACAGCAGGTTTACCTAAAAAGTCAAAATCTCAAAGAGTGGTTCTACCTGACCAAAGTTAGGTATCACATCATACCACTCTCTTGCCACTTGAGGGCAAGGTAATCAACCCATCAATATAGATTTTTCAAGTGTTATCTTCCTTGTATGTGTGGGATTCTTGGCAAAGGCGATTCCATCTCTGCAATTTTATTTAACAATCCAAGTATTACAAGGTGACTTCTTGAGGAGAGATACGAGAAGCTTCAGGGAAAAGGGACTGTTCTAAACGCTGCCATCTCTTCCCCCGAAATCCATGATCTATCATCTTCTCGTTCTTTTCACCTGAGCTTTGTTTTCCTTTGTCTATATGCCTTTAGAATATGTTTCATCAGTATTCCAAAACATGCCTCCTCTGTGGCAGCCAGCAGCACCAGACCCCATCTAGATCTGTGAAATCCAGAGCTTCTGGAATGAGAAATCCCTGACCTGGGGTAGGTTAGGGAGGCCTAGAAAATGAAACTAAGCCACTTTTGAGTATGCAGTATATTTCCTTTAAGGCTTTTGGTGATTTAGGGATAAGTAGCCTTTAACTTACTATTATTGCCATATCGCTTTTCTAATAACACTTAGAAAATTCCATAGCAACAAATAGTACTCTAGGTGTGGTGTGTTCACCAGGCAATATGCAATACTGGACATATTATTAGGTTCTACTGATTTGCAGGTGGTGCTTTGAGGAACATTGGTCTCTGAAAAATACCAACATTTGTTTTTACAATCTAGCAAGAACTAAAACATGCTATTAATAGGTAATAGAATTGGTAAATGACCAGAAAATATGAGGCTAGACTCAGATATTGAGAGAGAGAGAGAGAGAGAGAGAGAGAGAGAGACTTTACTTTGTTCACATTTTCATATTTTCAGATTAAACTTAAAAAAACTATACTAATTGACTAATTCAATTTCATTAAGTGCAAATGACTTCTTAAGGCTTATATGAAGTGGTGATGTTAGTATGAAAACATCACAAGGATTTCCCACGTTTTCAGTTTATGGTACACTAAAAACTTCCTGGATATGACCACATTAATTACTGCCTTATGCTTCAAAATGAAAATGTGTGTAGGAGTTTAATTAAGGACTTAAGTTACATTGAGAATTTTTAAAGCAAGCAGAAAATGAAAGGCCTGTGGGCCTAATTTAATTTCATGACTTGGAAACTGAGCTAATTACCAGAACGATGAGAGTTAGTTCATAGGTCATTTCTGATCCCATGAAATATTATAAGAGAACTAAGAAGCAGACCATCTCCTTCATTCTCCATTCAGGTCGATGCCCTGGCATCCTGCCATGTGAACTATGGGACCAGTGTGGTGGTAGGTGCTCCTCCATCAGCCAAGATGCTCAGCTTTGACCCGATGCTGCTCTTCACTGGGCGCACATGGAAGGGGTGCGTCTTTGGAGGTGAGGACAGTAGAGCCTCTGGACAGGGCATGATGGCTTTCCCTCTGTTGGTTGGCAAGTGAGAGAAGCCTGCTATGTCATCATATTGTCCTTACAAATCTTCCTTCTAAGGAATGAGTATGAAATGATCTAAAGTGGAACTGTGACCACAACACACAAAAGATGATTATCGAGTCCTCGCCTTGACTTAGGGCTAATAATGGTGGGCATAATTTTGTTTTGTTTTGTTTTTTGTTTTGGGTCGACACAATATCTTTATTAATTTTTATGTGGTGCTGAGGATGGAACCCAGTGCCTCACGCGTGCCAGGCCAGCCCACTACCACTTGAGCCACATCCCCCAGCCCCACACATTTTTAATATTAGCATGTGCAAGTCGAGTTCCCCAAAGGCCCAAATAAAAGGCACCAAGTGGCTCTATTGGAATGACTTATGGGATAGTTAGTTCTGATGTAACTTTTTATTCTCCAAAGACACAGAATGTGTGTGAAAAACAGAATTTAGTAAATTCACAATAACATCAGTAAAAGTTCTGAACCCCAAACCAAAATAAACAAACAAAAAGGAATTGTTGCATTCTTTAGGGACAGTGCAGATTCATACCAGAATGAGAAAGCCATGAAGAAAGGACCAGAGCTGCCCCCTCCTGGGCTGGTGACACAGTGAATCCTGTTATTCCTCTCCTCCTTGGGGTCTTAGTTTTCAGTGTCTTCCATTTAGAATTTTATCAGGTGCTTTGGATGCACTTCCAATATTACATACAGCCTCATACAGCCTCATACAGCCTAAGTGAATAATAACTATTCAAGAACTTGTTAAGAACATAAAAAGGAAAAAAAATGATTATTCTTCAATTAGAAGTACATAATTTATTGAAAAATGCAAATACAAGTATTAAGGAAAAAAATTCAAAACAAATGTATTAGAAGCCATGAAGCTGGAGTGAATGTAGTTAGCAAGGAGAAAAGGTCTGAGAACCAAGCCCTGGGGCACAGGAGAGTGAGAGGTCGGTGAAATGTGGGGGATTCAGAAGAGTTCTTGTTTTCTAGTGAGGTGGGCGAACTATGATGGCAATTAGAAACCAAGTGAACGGAGGGAGAAGAAGGGAGCCTCCAACTTCAACAAATCCACCTCATAGTCCATCTAAATCCAGAACTCAGAGCTGACTACTGTGTCACAGTGGAGACCAAGCATGACCTTGACAGAGCTGTTTTACCTGTGTGCTGGGGAAAAGAGCCTGATCAAAGTGGGCTCCTGAGAGAATGAAAGGAACTGGAACCAGAAACAGGATGTAGGAAACAGCTCTTTCTGTGGTTTATTGGCAATGGGAGTAATATATGGGGCAGCTGGGAGGATGTACAGGGATTATGAAAGGTGTTTTAGCCTTTTATTCTTAAGATGGGAGAAAAACACCTCATTTATATGCTGTTGGGAATGTTCCAATGTGGGGTCAGGTAGCAAAGCAGGAGAGAGGAGGCATAAATATAAAATAATAAAAGATCATTTAGTGAAGTTTAAAGAGAAGATTATGTGCTTATTTACAGGTTGGAAAAGCAGAGACGATGTACCCAAACTAGTGACTGATTTCCTGGAAAAGAAATTTGACCTCGACCAGCTGATAAGCCATGTTTTACCATTTAAAAAAATCAATGAAGGATTTGAACTGCTCTATTCAGGGCAAAGGTATCTATTTTTTATGCTAATCTAAATATTCTCTGAACTTTTTTTTTAACACCAGATTGATTTCACCACGGTTATTTAATTTTATCATAAAGCTGTTAGGTTATTCAAGTAATACCACACAACTCCCTTCCTTTACAGTTTTCAAAGTGATCTTTCAAATGTGCTTCCTTTGGATCCTTGTAGATCAAATATTATTATTCCAGTTTTTAGTTGACAAAACTCAAGTCCTGAGAGGCAAACAAATAACATATCCAGCCTAAGAGCAGTGCCAGGATGCAAACTCATTGCAAAGCCTTTGTTCTGTTCACCATGTGCCAAACTTCTCTGGCAGGGCTTGGAAAGCTCCAGGTAAACGTGGGTATTCTCAAAGTGGTTTCTCTTGTAGCTTCTGAGGGTTGGGAAAGAGTAAAGGTGGAATACAAAGAATTCACACAAATTTCAAGTGCATTTACCTATGATTACCTGGATCAGCAACTAAAAAGCCTCTCTGTGAGATATCATTCATTGGGTTCATAAATATTTTTTGAGCATCTGTGATGTGCCAAGGACTTGGATTTTATTAGTAAAAGGAAATGTACATTAATTTGAGATCCAAATTTTCACCAATTTTTCCCAAGTGCTTTTTCAATGTTGTGTCTTGTTTCTACATCTGGTATAGTCTACAGGACTATGATATTATGAGCACACATGTGAATTATTTTTAAACAAGTAAACCATGGACCTCTGTCAGAAAAACTATCAGTACCCAATACACCTGTATTCAGATAAACTTACAGATTATAATAATTACTATTGTTATTAAAATTATTTTATTTTTATTATATTGTTTATTGCATTATTATATTACATATTAACATATTATATTATTTTATTTATTTTATTGTTGACTAAAAATTATTAAAAATAATTACTATTGTTTTCAAAAGAAACAAATTCTGCTTTCAGAAATTTTGCTTCTAATGTCACACTAATTCAGTGACTCCTAGAATAAGATGTATTCCATGCTTGTATAACTAGATCAAAATGGATTCTGTGATTATATATAACTAAAAAGAACCAATAAAAAAGAAAATAACTCACTTACATTTGTAAGCCCACACCCTTTAATTTCCATCTACTTCCTGCATACCTCTACTTGAATGTCCCATTCACCTCAATTTCACCTCCAAAGAATTATTTCACAGCATATCTTATTTCAGCAAAATAATGTCACTTATTCTGCTTTCACAGACTAGAAGCTACAGCATCATGTCTGACTTCTTTTCTACTTCTCCTGCCATCAACAAACCAATGTTAAGCCCTGAGGTGCAACCCCTCATTTCTTCTCCAGCATGGCTCCCTCTTTATTGCCAACCTTCGTAGCCTTAGCTCAGTCTGATCATGGGTCATATGAACATGTTAACACAGTGGCTTAATAATAGGTCTGCTGTTTTCTATGTTTTCCCATATTCATCAGTCCTTCACTAAGGTGCTAAGTTTACGTTGCACCAAAATGTAAATGCCTGAGCACCGCTTTGAAAGCCTTCATTATTGAGTCAAAGACTATTTTCATTTATTAATTCATCTAATCTTTTAATAACTAAGAATTTAGCACCCATTTTTTGTAGTCTTTGCACTAAGTCCTAGGGATAAAGTAGGAAAATAAGTTTTGTCTACTTTTACAATCTCTTGAACATCCAGAAGTCTAAGCACCTGGGATTGTCCTTCCTATTCTCCCATCCTCAGCCCTAATTGTGCTCTCTTCAGCCTGAAAGCCCCTATCCTCTAGTCAACTTATTGCAATGACACTGATGCTTCCAGAATCAGCTCACAGACCTTTATCAGGGTTTATCAGAGGTGCACAGAAAGAAAAATAATTGACGAGGACCTCAAGCCCAGTTGGTTTTCCAATAATAGGATTCACTTGAATTTTCTATAACAGGAAGGACAATTGTGTAAACTACTCTTGTTTTAAAAAAGATTTAAACAAATCACTAAAAATTCTCATTTTACATTTCAGCATTCGAACTGTCCTGACGTTTTGAGGTCCTAAGTGACAAGAGCCCTGTGTTTTAACATGGTGACCTGGAGCTCTCCTTCTTACAAATCTCTCCTCTGAGATTATCGATGTGTCTCAAAATACAAGAGAAGTAGAAGATTTCACATAGAATCCTTATAAAGGTTGACAACTTTCATAAAGATTTAGTTTCTGAGCATGTGGGAGTTACCAGGAGATTTTCCAAAGCTGTAATTTTATATTTTAAAAAACATATATTTGCTAAAATTAAGCTCATTTGAAGTTGTGTTCCAAGGATAGGTTTTTGTTGCTGCTGTTGTTGTAAAGATTACTTCGATGTCAAAGTTAAACAGGGGATATAATAGAAAACTTAAGTAAAGTTTTGGGTAAATTGTAAAAGGTATTTAGGTTTGTAAAAGAGTTTTAAAAGCAAGTAAAACTCGTATGTAACTGACTTGCTATATATATGGGTTTTTGTAGAGGCTAAATAGGCATCAAAGATACATTACTGTTTGTTTTGTATTTCCCTTGTAAAACCTTATAACTGCTGCCTGTTAATGTTTTGCAGAAATAATACTTCTAACAGAACAACCTGAACTAATTTATGACAATAAGTCATCACCTACAGAACAGACAGGACATAATCCTGGTTTCCAGTACTAATACTGACCCCAATTAAATGAAAAGGATAACTGTAAAATTACAGATATTGAAGTTATAACCTGTTATTCCCACTTTAAGACTGATAAAACTGGTCTTCTGGGTAATTAAACCGAAAAACTTGTAGACCAAAGTCAAGGACATAAAAGGGCCAACATTTTGGCCCTTGCCCTCTAAAGTCAGCCATGGTCCAGAGAATGAGAGGACCTCTCTAAAGTCCCTGCAACTCCAGAGAGTCACCCAATCTGCCAATCAGAGAGTTTGAGAGGACACTAGAGATCACGAAGCCAACCGCAAAGATTCTGTGGCTGACTTTAGAGGGTCAGGGTCATTGGAGAGGGAAATGTCCCTGAGGCTTCTAAGAGAAGTCACATATGGCCAGCAAGACACTGACCTATCCTGGCAGATGGCACCACTGGTAGAGGATCCTAGAAGCTTCAGACACATCCAAGAATGATCCCTGAGGAATTTCAGCTGACTCTTAAAGGTAGATAGGAACAAGGTCAGTGTTGTCCAACTTGGTCTTAAACACCTGGCAGAAGGGTATAGCTAAAACACAGTGCTACATGAACATATAAAAGGAATAATTTTTAAAAATATAACTTAAGATATACACTTGTGTTGGGGTTTAAGTGTGCAGAGTTTAGCTCCCTCAGCCTGACACTTTGCAAGAAGCTGTGGCTGTGATTTAGGTCAGCTGAAGGCATGCCGCAGCTAGGAGGAGGAAAAGTTCTCTTCCCCTTATCACAAGACACAAGCTTCTGCATGGTTTGGCCTAGAGGAAGAAGCTTCCTGCATACTGGACCTGGGAACAGTACATTCGGGGATTAGATAATGTCTACAAAGAACTTTGGGAGGGTACTTATCAAATGAACAGGAACAATCTGAATTTAGCTCTGTGTACCCGCTGAGACATTATATTTGTGCAAGATGAAGTGTTACTGAAGAATTGCTTGCTTTGTTAGAAGAAAAATATAAAAGGAACATGCAAATAAACCTCAGCATGCAGTTGCAATTGCTGCCTTGGCTCTGCATCCCCTGTGTCCCGGTGATTTTGTGACCCTTACCCAGGGACCCGAACGCACTAGACGTTCACACACTTGTACAGCCTTATCTAAAGCAAGTAAAGCTGGAGGCTAGAAAGCAAGGGTCTTTGTGGAGAAGTGCCTAATAAAAATGATCACAAAGGATTCTAGAGCCACAGGTTTGTCCTGAGTCAATTTGAGCCTGATCTCAAACCTACAAAATCTTCCTAACTTCCTACATAAAGTAACTTGATCTGTTTTTCACTGATATGATTATGAGTTACTATCTTTGTGGTTTTCAGAGACTGAGTGAAATAATAATTGTTTTTGTGTTAATTGTTTACAAAAAAAGTAATGCTTTCCTATCTTGTTTATTGTCTCAGCATAATCCCTGCCCTATATAACCTTGTCCAGTTACTCATCAACTGCTACTATGGACCTCTGGATACCATTAATTGTCCATGCCCAACCTGATAAAGAACAAGGACTTTGGGTCACTTCCCCCAACTTTGCCCTCTCAGCAGGGAGCAGCTTGGAGATGTCGTCACCCATTTTCCATGGACATGGAATGTAGAAATTGACAGTGTGGAAATGCAACAGTGGTCCACTTTATGCTTTGAATATAGCCCTTGCTGCTCTGCCACTGTGGCTTATTTTTAAAACGACATGTTTCTTTCTCTTCCTCTCTCCCTGCTTCTCCCTAATCTCTCCTTCTCCCTAATTTCAGGGGAAACAGGATTACCTTTCTTTCCCATCCTAGGCAGAATTGTTTGTCTACAGGAATCTAGTAATTCCAACTTTAGGAATGGCACCAGAAAATCTCAGAAATGACTATCGCTCAAATTCACAAGTGAATTACAACTTCAGACAGAGGACACATGGACTGTAGCCTTTGAATCATCTCTTTAAAAGTCCCCTGTTCCTGCTGATGGGCAGAATCACAGCCTCTGGGACAGGAGTCCCTGTGCTTCTCCTTTGTTAGTAAAGCAATAAAACTTCTTTTTCCTTTTTCTCACTCACACATTTGTGTGATGAATTTGTGTGATGAAATAATGATGTTTTTTCAAAAAGTTTTAATCAACTGCTATGACTTAAAGCAGATACAGCACACAATGGTATAGTAAGTATATTTCCTAAAGTAATATTCATTGAACGCTTTGTAACTATTCTTCTCTGGATTTGAATATAAATTTTTTTCAACACCTGTTATAAATTAACTTAAAGTATGTTGTGAAATGAGCTCATTACATTGTACACATTATTTGATTAGATTAAGAAATTGTGAGAATTTAGGGAAAAGTAGATTTTTAAGTGATTAACTTTTAGAATTATCAGCATATAACTTGGTGAAACTGGAAAAGTATAACCTAAGGGCATATGAGGCTATCTGCCAACATTATTAATGTCTTATAAAATATATATTTTATATATATATATATATATATATAAAATATCACTTAAACAGAGCACAGGATGGAGTAATTTACAATATTATCATAATATTCATTTTAATAAAGTAGAATTATAAATCTTTAAGTCACTATTTACTTAGAGATGACTTCATTTAGCAAAAAGTGTTTTCAGTTTGCTACAACTGCACTGACATCTATATTATCTTTCCTCTACTGTGAATGAACAAGAACTTTACTTAGAATTTAAGTGAGCAGTTTAATTAAAACTAATTTTTACTTGGATTGACAAGTGCACATTTGAAAAAATAGATATGGCCTTTTAACTTCACTAGTATTTTATGTTTCAATGCAAGTTTTGGCAAAGAACCATATAATCCCATAACTGCCTGGCATGGATCAAGTTAAGTACTATTCATCCAGCAAGGCTGTTTAAAAAGTAAGCTTTCCCATTTAAAAAAAAAAGTGCAAATATTGAAGATAGTAGATTACAGTTTCAGGTGAGAACAGGAGATGGTGGCTTGATGGACAAAGCCTGAGTATGATCCTAGTTCCACCTCTAACTGAAATCCTGAGCACCTGTTTCCTGAGGTTCTTTATAGCTCCAATTCTCAAAGGCTCTAATTAGAATGAGGGCTTGAAATAATCATAAACTTGGTTTCTCTTCATTTTGAAGACTGAGGATTGTCTCTTTAGAAACAAAAGGTTTTAAAACACTTTCAATTCAGTGCTTCAAAATAAAGGATTTATTTAGGGCATTAGTCTGGAAAATGGGAATCAGAGAAATAGCTCTCCCCAGGAAGACACAAGAGAGTCAGCCTGGTCAAGGGCTTAAATCCATCAGGAAAAAAAAAAAAAAAAAAAAAAAAAAACAAGAGTGGCCTTGGTTCCAGGACTTTGAACTTAGTACTAAGCCCTGCCTGCTTATAAGATGTATGGCACAGCAGAATCTTAATCTTGATTTAGGCTGTTCCTTTAAGTGATTGAATCATAAGGAATATTTAATCTGAATATTTTGCTCTAATTGTAGTAAGGTAAAAAGAAGATGCTGAATTACTTCCCAATAGTGAGTCACTACATTGGAGGCTCAATGAACCATGGTTGCCAGACTGAGGACTTGAATAGAGGAGGGCAGAAGTGTTCCTTTGGTGTCAGTACATTTCCCATGGTGCTATGGGAATAGTAAGAGACACTAAAAGCAAAATTACATGATCATTTCTTGAAGTCTCCTCACCCTACCTAGGAGACATCTAAAACAAGGTCTCTTCACTCTTTTACCAAGAGTATTTTTCTCCTTTTCAAAATTTGCAAAATGGAAATGTCACCAAATGTCCATCTCTAGCGCTTTGCTCTAAGAATAGCTTGCCATGTTGACCTCAACTCTATGGGTACAATCCTCAGTTATTGTCAACAAGCATTTAGGTGTTCATGGAGACTCAAAACTGACATGACCAAAACTAAGCCCCTCTTCCCCTCCGAGGTTGATCTGCTTCCTGAATTCTCTAATTGTGGCCCCACCAATCACCTACTCACTCAACATGAAAACCTGGAAAGCATTGTGCAGGAGTCTCCAAGTTAATAAATCATCAAGGCCTCCTGGTAGTACCTCCTAAATAGGGAATGTGATGGTCCCTTTTCCTCTTCTTGTAAGTGATAGACCCAACCTGATTTTTAAAATTGGGAGCCATCTCGCCACAAAGCCATGAAACGATAATTTCGGCTTTACTATAAATTACTGCAAATTCTGAACCTGCTTGGAGTGTCTGCCCTTGCCTTGAACTCACCCATGCCTGGCTCTCTGACCAGATAGCAGCCCTCTCTGAAACTTTAGTGACGCCTCATAAATCTTGGCCTTCCCTGGCTAGATAAGGACCCTCTCTGAGGCTCTAATGACCTTCATAAATTCTGATGTTGGGACCACAAAAATGTAAACTACCATTTGTGTTATGCTCCTCAGAGTTTTGTTATCTGTAACCCCACTTTGTGTAACTTTCTGGGCTATAAAGCTGGGCTGCAGGAAAGATGAGGCTGCTGTCTTGTTCCCTTGGTTTTGGGTGGGAGAGGAAGCCCGGCAGGTCGAAATAATAAGCTTGCTTTAATTTGATTTTAATTGGAGTCAGTGGTCTTCTTGTGTCCTGGTCTAACAGTAAGCATGATCTGGCTCATTCCTTCATGTTTTGCCCAGATTTCTACAACTATCTAATGCACACTCCTGCCTATTGTGCAATGACTTTGGATTAGCTCATCCAAATTCTCTCTTTGTATTTAAAAAATACAAAAAGCCATTTTGAGAGCAAAGGAGGAAGAGGCACTAACATCTTTCCACCACATTCTTTCACCTCAAGCCTCAGAATAGGTCCTGGCATGGACAGGATGTATAGAGTGGAGAGGAGATAAGGGGACCTGTCCATTGTGAATCAGCTCTGTGTGTGCTCTGATGAATTCTTGCTCATGTAGAAGAGAAACAGGCCACCAACTGAAAATGGTAGGTGCAATTCCAAGCACAGGTGTGCTCAATGGCCAGGCTGCAGATCCTATCTCTACCCTCTCCTTCTATTAGAGCAGAAACTCGCCCTATTTCTCCCTTACATAGGAGACTTATTTCCCATTCATTTATTTACCTCTTAAAACCAGAGCAGAACATTCAGGCTCTAAACCCATGGAATTAACTGCTTTAACCTTCATCAGAGACAAGTTTAATAGTACTGGGGAATCATGACATTCTTTGATTTACTGAGTTGTTAAAAATAAGTTTACTCAGTATTTACCAGAAACAGTCTATGTGATTAATTTTCACTATTATTTAAAAAATTGTCAATACTTAAAGGTAAATTGTGCTAACCTCTTGTCTTTTTCTAAGGTAATTTCTAAGAGAACTTTAGGAAATTCCCTATACATTGCCCCTTACTCCCTCAGATATAGCTTTCCAACAGTCCCCATAGAGAAGTGTCTGAAGGGCAAATCTGACTATGCCTCTTCTTTGCTTAACAATCATTCACTTTGCCTCCAGAATTATAACAGCCATCAGAATCCCTTGTGCTGGGCTGATGACCTCCTTTCCCCTGCACTATGTACCTATCACACTTAGGCAACACTTGAATTCACTGCACCAACCATGCTGGGATTTTTTTTTTTTTCTAGCATTCTCTTTCTATTTCTCTTCCTAGAATATGCTCCCACCCTCCCCCTTGTATTAACAAATACATGCTAACCTTTTAGGACACAGTTTAGTCTTCACTCTTCTAGTACCTTCCTCTGATCTCAATGACTTCCTGTTCTCTCTAACCTGGGTATAATTCTGTCATGCTGTGTTCCCTGTCATGTTTTAATTTTCTATTTATATGTTTGTTCCTTCACGGATCTATTCATCTATCTCCAGATGCTGGCAGAGAGACCAACAAGAATAGAAGTCCATTAGTTTTCTGAAATAAATGTATAAATGAAAGACTTAAGCCCATCAGGATTGGTTTCCTCTGCAGAACTTCTATAAGGCCTGAAGGTGGCAGTATCTAGCCAACTCTCCACACCATTGCAAAAAAAAAATCAATAAGTTCAAAATACTGCTCCCTTTCACATGTCCCTTGGGACAATTTTCCAGAATCATATTTATCTTTTTCAGTAGATTTCAGGAAAATAAAGGCACTGTAGAAAATTTTGTGCTTGATGGTGAAGGATATGCAAAATGACAACCCCCAAGACAAGGAAATAACAAACCCCAAAACTGTCTGACCCCAAGGAGGAGGAACAAGGAGGAAGGTAATCCTTAATTCTCTCCCAATCCTTTCCCAGTAACAATGAGAAAAGAGCAAACATTCATCCCTTCTATGTTCAATCCCCAGCATCTCTACCAAAAGCAAACATTCATCCCTCTCTAGTAGCAATGAGTTCTGAAGGGACTGAGGGTAGGCCCTGAATTTTAACACCACCACCCTCATTGTCAATTAGTCCTTGAAGGAGGAAAAAGTTAAAAATGAAGCTCTGGGAAACAATGAGTTCCAGAGGAAGAAGAAAAGCAGTGAATACCAAGTTCTGAGCTTTAGAGTTTCAGACTTTTTACAACTTTTTTCCTGACTGCCCAAATTGACACGTTCTGCTTCGGTCTCCAATGATTAAGCCACCCACTTTGTAAACTATAAAACACAACCCCCTTCTGTAACTGGGGGTCATTTTCCACCCCTAAAATGAGCCCCTCTGATGCCTGACTGATTGATTCTGCTGCTGAGTAAAGGAAGCTCCCTGATCTGTTTGAGGTCTGCTCCTGTTTTTGACTTTTTGTGCTTACAGATGAAGACACCAAACAAACCCTGAAATGCTGGACCAGCTAAACATCTTGTATAACACCCATCCTTGACTTCTGTCATATAGGACCTAGGAGCTGCTTCAGAAAATGGAGAAATGTAAACAAATTGGTCTAATCAGTACACGAACCATTTTATAGCTTACAAATAATTTTGTAGCCTGAGACATTTATTCGGGGAAATTGTTTGAACTCCCCTGTGAGTCCCAGGTTTTCTTTGTATATATTAGTTACATTTAATCCTGTTGGATGATTCCATTCTTCCTATCTAAGTGTTCCACGTCCTCCACACACTTCCTCAACTATAGGTTCTAAATAAATCTAGATTGAAATCACAGTTTAGTTCAGTGTTCTCTAAGCATTTGCTTTGGTGGTTGTGGTTGTCTTCATTTTATATTCTCTCTGGGCCTTGTGTCAGTGAACTTGTAACTGGGTAGTCCAGACATTTGAATTTTCATCATAGTGAGGATCATGCTGAATAATCATTGCTCACTAATTTGGTGAAAAACTTGAAGGTGGGACCTATACCAGTCAAGGTCCTAGCTGGGGACAATCAGTATAGTCAAATTAGAGTTTAAATGAAGATAGTTTAATAAAGGTTCCCCCACTCAGAAGTATAAGCAAGATCAACCACTCCAACAAGGGATGATAACATTTTCAGGGTCTTGTTAGAGTAGCAAACCGTTACTGTCCCTAAGGCCTGAAGGTCAAGGTCAGGAAAGAGAGTTACCAAAATCTGGTAAGCGCTGTAGCCATTGAAGAGGGGCTGCCATGCAGGAGTAGTGGCCAAAGTGAGAGAGAATTGCTGGTGAGGTGATTAACCAACCCAAGGCAGAAGCGAATCCATGAATCCTGACTGGGGTCTCCTTTTCATTACCAGCAATTCATCACCAATTCCTTTATCATCATGATAGTTCCCTTATAAAATTCAGATTCTGAGATCATTTGTCTTCCAAACAAAATTGTAAAGCAATAGCTATTTTTCTCATTGTTATTAATGAAAAATTGCTTCTTATTAGCACAAAATAACTAAGGTTACCAGCCAAAAGAAAGGTAGCTGGACCTTTTTGTTATTCTCTGCATTCTTATCAAGGTGTGGGGGGGCGAGGAACACTTGCTTTCTTAATATCTGTTAGATATGGGAAATGGAAAACCCCAAGATAGCGTGGACTGGGAAAGGGGAGTGGAAAACAAAGCCATACCTTGATACCTTTAATCTCTTTCAAGATAAATCCTTTTCAGATGCTGTCCACTGGTGGGGAAAAAGTGTTTCATCAAACCTAGAATGATAGTCTCTGGGAAACACTAATCTTTTCCTACATAAATTCTCTCCAGATACTGGCCACTGACTTCCAACCCCAAAACCCAAATTCCTGAGTCTCCAAACTGACATGCTCACTAAATCACCTCTCAGTCTAACCTATAAAAGCTCAAACTCCTCTTTTGGCCAGTGGCTCATTTTCTACTAGAGAATAGGTCCATTCTCATGGGTGCAATCTTGTTTCTGAATAAAAGGCTGAGAGGATCTGTGAAGTTTGTGCTAACAATATCTAAATTAGCTCTTTACCCCTGATACTCTTTCTCAAAGCCACAAGATTCTCTAAGATCAAGAACCATTTGAAATATGTCTAAGATGAGATAACTGGTGTTCTGAAGGGGAATTAAAGTCACTGTAAAATTTGCAATTGACTTTTGTGTCACCATCCCCTTTTATAATATAAATGTATTATGTTTTTATACATGAAAGAGATTAGTTATCTTGAAGAGGAAAATTACTGGGACAAAATAATCCATTTTCTCTACCATAGTAACCAATTTCTTGAAAGATGGAAAGAATGGTTTAGCTCAGTGTTCCCTAAACATTTGCTTGGTGTTTGCAGTAGTCTTCATTTTATATCCTCTCTGGTCCTTAATGCTTGGAACTCTAAGCAGGGAATTCAGCACCACACTTCAAATCATATCCACTTTGCTGCACAGCTGAATTCTGTCTTTTCCTTCACACAGTTTCTTTCCCTGAAAACTGCAAGTGGATAATCTAGCTCTTTGAGAATAAAGGCCACTAAGTTGTTTATTTTTTATTGCACTACTTTGAGTATTGGTTTTGAGATAACTGTTTTGTAAACACTTTTCATATTCTGAGAATATACAAGGCTGCATTCAGTTGTAAGAGGTTTATAGCTATTACAGGCCCAATGTTGGTAATGAGTTTATAGTCTGTTTCCTATCTAGTATTGGTTGATTTCTCTCTAGAACTTTGTGTCCACAATCTGGTTTCAGGAAGAACCAAGACCATAAGTACCTTTTTTTTTTTTTGTCATCAACCATTAACTTTTAAAGTGTAGTTAATCCTGTGAATGGTTAACTCAGCTTTTAGGGACCCAATGTTTGAAAATATGGTGGAAATAGCCAGGATAACAAGTATTCCCAAAGTGAGGATCAAGTTTGCAGTCAAAGATCCTTTGAAAGGACAGAGCATTCCCTGAGGGAGCAGGTGGACACTGGATTTAGGAAACACTTGTTGGCCTCTTTACAACTTTATGGAAAAAAGTCCTGTTAAAAAGTAGTGAAAAGAGTATTTTAAGTGGCTGCAATGTTCTCAATCGACTTAGCACTGGTCTCAACAGGGCCAACGGGGCCCATCTGCCTTGGTCACAGTTGAAGAGAGAAATCTGTGCTGATTGCCTTTGGCAGTGGGTGCCTCAGTTCTCAGCTGCTTGGCCACAAAGCAGCTGTGGTGGACATCCAAACTGGACTTTATTATTTTGGTACGGTCTTGTGTACAGCGAGAGAACTTCCTTTCTTCTCCTAGCTGGGAACATGGGTTTGGCTAAGAAAAGAGGAGTTTCTTGGAATTGTGGATGTTGGGAGAAGGGGAGGTGATGCTTTTTGAGACGGGAAGGACAAGCAGGACATATGCCCACAACTCTATGAGGGTGGAGGACATTTTCCTTGGCCATTGAGATTTTGGATCATAATGACTTTGTGTTGCTCTATAACTGGGGAGGTAAAAGGAGATTACCTACTACTTTCTCAGTATTATGTCTGCATCCCACAAATAGGGACGAAGTCTTGTTGTATAAGTAGGTGGGAGAACACAGTCTCTGGTGAAGACAAATGAGAGTGAGTTCTTCAGTACTCAGGGCCTTATGCTCCAGCTTATTTCCCCACCCTCCACCCACTTGATATCCAGTTGCCACACATAAGAATGGTGGTAAAGTTCTAAATGTCAAATGACTGTCTTGTTAATATATGTCTTTGAGTATAGCTGTAAGAGTTAATATGGAAGTGATCTTGTGTGTATTGATGAGGGTGTTTTCAGAGATTATTGATGTGTGGGATAGCAAATTGAGGCATAGTCCCACCCTGAATGTGGGGAATACAGCCCAATGGGTTTGGGCTTGAACAGATGGAGACCAAAAGAAAAAGGAAGCCAATGTGGATATAGCACCATTTTCTCTTTCTTTCTCTAGGGTAGGTGTCTGGACTCGTGTTCCAGTCACCCGAGGACATCACATTCTAGTTCTTTCACTCTTCTAAAGGGGACTCTGACCAGTGACTCTCCACAGGGAGTTCTCAGGCCCCCAGGCCCTGATGGGATTACACCATTGGTGTTTCTTCCTCTGAGGCTCCAACTTCTTGGACTGGGCAGCGACGGATGCCTCTAGCTTTCCATTCTGAAGACCGCCATTGTGGACTATCCAGTTTCTGATCCTGCAAAACAATCTAAGAAACCCGCCTTCATAAATAACAGTGTTGTTGGTTGTGTTCCTCTAGAGAACACTGACTAATACAGTAGCCCATGAAGGACTCAGGCCCTAGAGTGAAACTTCAGGTAAACAAAATGTTTCAACAAGTCCTTACTCTAGTGTAACCTGTGGAGTGTTTGCTGTGATATGAATGTTTGTGTACCCCCTAAAATTTGTATCTTGAAATCCTAACCACCAAGGGGATGGTGTTAGGACATGAGCCCTTTAAGAGGTGACTAGGTCATAAAAGCAGATAAATGAGATTGGTATCCTTATAAAAAGAGGCCTAAAAAAAAAATCCCTTGCTCCTCCCACCATGTGAGGACTCAATAAGAAAGTGATGTCTGCAAAACAGGAAGAGCAGGTGTCCCACCAGATACCCAATCTGCCATGCTATGAAAAATAAGTTTCTGTTGTTTATAAGCCATTTATTTATGGTATTTTGTTCTAGCAGCTTAAAAAGACTTAGATAATATTGCTAGTATCATCCCACACATCTTAGGCAAGGTGACCTTGAGAATATGTACTGAGAAGAAAAAGCTTTTAGGTGTATCAAGGCATCTCCCTTCACCCCCACACCTCCTCTCCTTGGGGTCCTGAAGTGGAGGAGTGGGACTGAGAACCTCCTGAAGCACAGAAATCCTAGCAGGAGACCTCCTTATACCCTTCCCTTGAATGCCAGTCCATGGGGTAACTCAGTATCCCCTCACTTGAGCTCTTGAAGGCTCCTTGGCAAAAGGCTAGGAAAACTAGATTTGGAACCTGCCACTGTAGCTCAGTGCTGTTCTCATTTCACCCACCAGTAAGAGCCTTCAGGACTCCCTGTGGCCTCTGAGTGTCCTTTCATAGGTGATGATCCAGAGTGTAGTCACTCTGCCTGAAATCCTAACAACTCGGAGTTGAGTACCCATCATTAGCCATTTTGATGCTTCTACACACAGGAAGGGTAGAAGGGGACAGTAGACATGCTTGAAATTCTCAAGAATAAAAGAGGCAAGGACAATCATCATCTTCTGTAAGGTGATGCTCAGTTTCCTGTCTGTAAAATGGGCACAGTCCCATGCCCCACTTTCTTACTGGAGTAATGCTGGGAAACAGTAGTTACAAAGGTCAACCAGGATCTCAGTGGTATCTGTGGACAGACACTCTCCTAAGCACAGTCACACAACAGTTTCCCTGAGAGGATACAGGAGAATTGCAGAGAAGTTTGTGAGATAGAGGGGCTTCCTTCTTTAGCTTCAGGGTCCTCTGAGTCCTGTGGATCCCATTACCTGTCAAATAAAATAGTGACCTTGGTTGTATCACAGTCTCAACTCAGGTTGAGCCACTAAAGAGTGAAGTGATTCTTGTATATATTCTGTGAGCATAATTAAAGCTTTCACAGGTGCTATCGTGAGGAGGGAAAATCAATGATGGTGACCTGAAAGCTGGTGTTCTTATTTATTATTATTACTGTTACATTAATTTGTACATATTTATGGCATACAGCGTGAAAATTTGATACGTGTCCACATGGTGTAATGGTCAAGTCAGGGTGGGGCCATGTTCATCTATGAATGTCTGTTTTCATTGAGTCCATCCTCCTACTTAGTTTACACAAGACAACTCTGTGGACTCCATTTATGTGGGAGCAAAATCTCTTGTTACTCTTCTTATCTACATCCAAGCACTGGCTATTCATATTCCACTATCCCTGAGCCTCCTTTGTAGCATCGCTCACATGCAGAATACGGAGATTCCCATCTTTTGCATGACAAAGCTAAAGTACTGCTCAAGTTCCTCCATCTGAAAATAAACCAAACAGAGAAAAACTAAAAGACACAGATTTTTATGTGAAGAAAAACTGAACTGATACTATACAGTGAGCAGAAGGCAAACAACTTAAAACAATTGCAATTATAAACTGTGAGAGCTGAACGTGACCTTAGATTCAAACCTTTCATTTTATAGGTGAGGAGGGTGGGAGAATGAAGTCTAAAGTCTTGTTGGTTCAAAGCAGAGATAGGAACCAATGATTTCTTCTTAGCAAAGTTTCTTTAGTTTCTTTGAGTGGGACGCTCCATTTTCCAGCCCCTGGTGTGTCTTTTCATTACCAAGCTTCAGAACAGATGGAACTGATTACTCTGAAAAAGTCAGGGAACAATGGGTATTCCCCCAACAACCCAGAAGATTCTAATCGCTGGCTAAGAAGAGCTTTGGAAGTCATCCATTGGGGCCAGCCCTCCCATCTGTTAGTGGGCTTCTCCCAGCATGCTCTGCCAAGGGGTTGTGTAACTTTGCTAGAATGTCTCCAAGCCTGTAAAACATTAGCTCTGTCTACTGCTGGGCAACTGGTCTGGGGAAATTGTTCACCACATCAGACTCAAGTGCCTCTTCCTAGCTCCTAGTTTTGCCTTGGTCCTGCCTCGTAGGCCCTAGGAGAGAGTTCTGATCTTTTTTCCATGTGTCAACCTTTTCTTAGATGGCTGAAGATGATGATAAGCCATCTTTCTCCACCTTCATCCCCAGTTCCTTCAACAACTTCTGTCAACTATTATGTCTTCATATATGTTTTACATCCCTTCCTTTTGTCTGGGACTACAGTTAAACATATTAGTTCTCTTGATGTTGTCTTCCCACTCACTAATGCTTTCTTCATTTTTTCCTATATTTAACTTTGGAAAGTTTCTATTTTTTTTCTTCCAAACTCACTAATCTATTCTTCTGCAGCATCTAATCTACTGTTAATGCTATTTCATCCCATTTAGTATATTTTTCATCCATATGTCTAAAAGTCCAACTTGGATCTATTTTTTTCTCATTCTGGTAAGAAACACACATCGCCACTTTAACCATTTTTAAAAATACTGTTTGGTAGGTGTCTATACTGAAATTATTTAAACTTGAAATTATTTAAACATACTTCCAGAAAAATTTCATCTTGCAATACCAAACTCTATACCCACTAAATAATAATTCTCCATTTCCCCTTCCTCCAAGCCCCTGATAACCACCATTCTATTTTCTATTTGTATGAATTTGACTACTTTAGATACTCCAGGTAAGTGGAATCATATAGTAGTTATCTTTTGGGACTGTCTTATTTCACTTAGCATAGTGTCTTCAAGTTCATCCATGTCATAGCATATAAAATAATTTCTTTTTTATTTTAAGTCTGTATATTATTCAATTCTTTCACATTTCTTTAACCACTTATCTGTCAATGAACACTTGGGTTGCATCTACCTTTTGCTATTGTGAATTGTGTGGCTATGAACATGAGTATGCAAATTTCTCTTTGATGCCTTGCCTTCAAATCTTTTGGATATACATTTAGCAATGGTATTGCTAGATCATGTGGTACTTCTATTTTTAAATTTTGGAGAAAACGCCATAATGTTTTCCATAATGGTTGTGCCATGTCATAATCCCATCAACAGTGCAAAGGGTTTCCAATTTCTGCACATCCCCTCCAACACTTGCTAATTTCTGTTGTGTTTCTTTTCAAAGTAGTCATCCTAATGGGTGTGAGACATCTCATTGTGGTTTTACTTTGCATTTCACTAATGATTAATGATTCAGAGCATCTTTTCATATGCTTGTTGTCCATTTCTATATTACCTTTGGATTAATATCCATTTGTATTCTCAGTTCACTTATTTGATTGTCTTGTTGTTAGTTATAGAAATTGCTTAATATTCTATATATTTAATTCTTTATCAGACATATTTAAAAAATAAGGGAAGAGGATATTATCGATAATATGATATCAAAAATACAACAAATTGAATTAAATGGACAATTTTTTTCTTCAAAAAACAGACAAAGAGCAAAACAAAAACAAAATGAAATAGGCTATGTGTTCTGGAACAACCCAGTTTATCATGTGAGGACTAGCCCCAACATGCCGGGACACCAAAGAAAGAAAGGTGGATAGATAAATCCAGAATTGCTGGGTGGCAACAAGACCTGTTGGGTCCTTGTAATGTGTGTCAAAGGAGAGTCATACATATGGATTAGCACAAAAGTTACTTCTTCCTAGCTGGAATGTATCTGTTTATCTTAAGCTCATATCAAAGAGTCAGGCACATTCCTGACACCAGGGTCTAGTTGTAAAGTTCCACATACCTCTGTAACGGTTTTGTCTATTTATAATTTGACAGACAATTCTGGGTTATTCTGGGGTAATCATGGCAGTTATCACCTAAGATGGTTCCAGTCATGTCAAACTGCATCCATATACTATAATTAAGATAATAACTTAAACTGCATGACCACTAGATTCTTCCAAACATTTGAGAAAGAAATAATACCAACTTTATACAAACTCATCCAGAGAGTAGAAAAAGAGGGAATATTCCCTGACTCAGGTTTTGAATACAGCAGAACTGTAAAAATACCAAAACTTGATAAGAACATCACACACGTATGTGCGCACACACTTACAGTACTATCTTACTCATAAAATATATGTAAATATTCTAAATAAAATTAATTCAGCTTACTATAAGGAAGACAATGTATCATTGTTAGAGTCTGTAAACAAGTCAAGATGGCGCCTGGCATTTTGCAAAGGGAGTGGTTTGTGAAGTAACGCCAGTGAGCCATTGAGTGTGGAGATTCCTTATTGGTTGACTGCTATATCTAGTTTATGTTAATTAGATAAGCTGTGTGGAATGTATATATACCCCTCCTGTCCTACAATAAATGGCTCCCACTCCTGCTGTATCAATGTACACAAGTTGCTTGTCACCCCCCGGTTATTTTGCTGCAGCCGGACTGCGGCATATCATGACCAAGTAGATTTATTTTCTGGAATGCAAAATTGGTTTAACACTTGAAAAATTTAAAAAAGGAGTTGGGCATGGTAGAGAGACCCTGTCTCAAAATAAAATTTTTAAAAAGTGTTGTGCATGTGGCTTAGTGGTTAAGCACACCTGGGTTCAATTCCTGGTACCAAAATAAATAAATGAATAAATAAATAAATAAATAAATAGTAAATTTTAAAAGATTACTGCTACAGAACCAATATAAAATACTCTTTTTTATACTAGTAAAAAATATAAAATAATTTTTTCAAAAAATTTTATTACAGTAACAGAGACAACCCAGTAGAACAAATTTAGAAAGTTAGTAAATAGACCCAAATATATAGAACAATTTAATATATGATGAAGTTGATATTTTAATCAATGCAAAAGGGACAAATAATTCAATAATATGTATTGAATTATTGATTATATTCCTACCTCATGCCATATATCTAATAAAAACCAGAGAAATATGGATATATATCTTAATACACACACACACATATAATTATTAGTAGAAAAGACATAGTAAAGATGAATAAAGACCTATAAAAATCACAACTGCCAATGAAAACTTGGGAAAATATTGAAGATTAAATATAGATGGTTAAAATATTTCTGTAATGACTTATGGCATATCAGTTTTGAATTCCTTAATTTTTCTTTGAGTTCTTTGTATATCCTGGAAATGGGTGCTCCACCTGATGTGCATGTGGCAAAAATTTGCTCCCAAAATGTAGGCTCTCTGTTTGCCACATTGATTCTTTTGCCAAGAATAAGCTTTTTAGTTTTAATCCATCCCATTTATTGATTCTTGATTTTATTTCTTGCACTTTAGGAGTTGGGGCCTAATATGACATGATGAAGATTTGGGCCTACTTTTTCTGGTCTAATTCCTAGGTCTTGATTCACTTTGAGTTGATTTTTTTGCATGGTGAGAAATAGAGGTTTATTTTTATTTGCTTCATTTTGCTACTGGATTTGCAGTTCTCCCAGCACCATTTGTTGAAGAGGCTATATTTTCTCCAATGTATGCTTTTGGCACCTTTGTCTAGCATGAGATAACTATACTTTTGTGAGTTTGTCTTTGTGTCTTCTATTCTGTACCATTGGTCTACATGTCTATTTTGGTGCCAATACCATGCAGTTTTTGTTACTATAATTTTGTAGTATAGTTTAAGGTCTGGTATTGTGATGCCTCTTGCTTCCCTCTTCTTGCTAAGGATTGTTCAGGCTATTCTGGGCCTCTTATTTTTCCAAATGAATTTCATGATTTCTTTTTCTATATCTATAAGGAATGATGTTAGGATTTTAATTGAATTGCATTGAATATGTACAGCACTTTAGGTAATATGGCTATTTTGACAATATTAATTCTGCTTATCCAGGAGCATGGGAGATCTTTCCATATTCTAAGGTCTTCAATTTCTTTCTTTAGTGTTCTACAATTTTCCTTGTAGAGGTCTTTCATCTCTTTAGTTGATTCCCAAGGGTTTTGTTTTGTTTTGTTTTGGGGATTCATCACTGATGTATAGAAATGCATTTGATTTATGGGTATTGATTTTATATCCTGCTACTTTGCTGAATTCATTTATTAATTCTAGGTGTTTTCTGGTGAAGTTTTTTTTTTTTTGGTCCTCTAAGTATAGAATCTTCTTGTCAGCAAATAATGATAGTTTGAGTTGTTCTTTTCCTATTCCTATCCCTTTAATTTCTTTCATCTGTCTAATTGCTATGGCTAGAGTTTCAAGAACTGTGTTGAATAGAAGTGGAGAAAGAGGGCATTCCTGTCTTGTTCTAGTTTTTAGTGAGAATGCTTCCTATTTTTCTCCATTTAGAATGATGTTGGCCTTGAGTTTAGCATAGATAGCTTTTACAATGTTGAGGTGTATTTCTACTATCCCTAGTTTTCCTAGTGTTTTGAACATGAAAGGGTACTGTATTTTGTCAAATGCTTTCTCTGCATCAATTGATACAATCATGATTCTTATTTTTTAAGTCTATTGATATGATAGATTATGTTTATTGATTTTCATAGGTTGAACCAACCTTGCATTCCTGGAATAAACCCCACTTGATCATGGTGCAGTATTTTTTAATTATGTTTTTGCATGTGATTTGCCAAAATTTTATTAGGAATTTTTGCATTTATGTTCAACAGGGATATTGGTTTTAAATTTTCTTTCTTTGATGTCTCTCCGTCTGGTTTTGGTATCAGGGTTATAGAATGAGTTTTGAAGGGTCCCTTCCTTTCCTCTTTCATGGAATAATTTGAGGAATATTGGTATTAATTCTTCTTTGTAGGTCTTGTAGAACTATGCTGTGAATCCGTCTGGTCCCGGGCTTTTCTTGGTTGGTAGGTTTTGATGGCGTCTTCTCTTTCCTTGCTTGAAATTGATCTGTTTAAATTGTGTATGTCCTCCTGGTTCAGTTTGGGTAGGTCATAATTCTAGAAATTTGTTGGTGTCTTCAAGGTTTTCTATTTTACTAGAATATACATTTCTTAAAAATATTTTTTTTTAGTTATAGATGGACACAATACCTTTATTTATTTATTTGTATGTGATGCTGAGGATTGAACCTAGTGCCTCACACATGCAAGGCAAGTGCTCCACCACTGAGCTACAACCTCAGCCCTTGTTTTGTTTCTTTACCTTCTGCCTTTTAGTTCTATTTTGGTGCATTGCAGTTGTACATAATTGTCAAAATTATCCATTTTGCATTTGATATACTCAATTGTATACCGAACAATATTCCCTATCCCAGCTCCCACCATTCATTTGTTGAATCCATAACCACCCAAATGACTATATTTGGAGTAAGAAAATAATTAAAGTTAGAAGGATAGAGCCCTGATTAAATAAGATCAGTGTTATAAGAGGACACACTAGGGAAATGATGTGTCCATTCCCACTATATGTGCTTGATCTTGGACTTCCAGCTTTCAAATAAATGTCTATCGTTTAAATTGCCCATTTGTGTAGGTTGAGCTAAGACAGGATATCAAATATTTGCGTAGATAACTATTTAGCTGGTTCGACCGGTATTTGGTATTAGCCCTTTCATGAGAAATGGATTGCTTCAGTAGTTTGTTTAGTTAGTATTGTCAGTGGTGAGAAAACTAACACTGTGTTTGATTATTGAAGATAAATATTAACACTGTCTAGAAACAAACATAGGAAATCATAAGTGTGTACTTAATCACTTCCTTCTGACCATCTCCTAGGTCTGTTTCTCAAAAATAATTAATTAACTTTAAAAACTCCCCATGTTAGTCAGCTTTCCATTACTGTGACAAAATATGTGAGATAATAAACAGTTGTACATAATTGTCAAAATTATCCATTTTGCATTTGATATACTCAATTGTATACCGAACAATATTCCCTATCCCAGCTCCCACCATTCATTTGTTGAATCCATAACCACCCAAATGACTATATTTGGAGTAAGAAAATAATTAAAGTTGAAGGATAGAGCCCTGATTAAATAAGATCAGTGTTATAAGAGGACACACTAGGGAAATGATGTGTCCATTCCCACTGTATGTGCTTGATCTTGGACTTCCAGCTTTCAAATAAATGTCTATCGTTTAAATTGCCCATTTGTGTAGGTTGAGCTAAGACAGGATATCAAATATTTGCGTAGATAACTATTTAGCTGGTTCGACCGGTATTTGGTATTAGCCCTTTCATGAGAAATGGATTGCTTCAGTAGTTTGTTTAGATAGTATTGTCAGTGGTGAGAAAACTAACACTGTGTTTGATTATTGAAGATAAATATTAACACTGTCTAGAAACAAACATAGGAAATCATAAATGTGTACTTAATCACTTCCTTCTGACCATCTCCTAGGTCTGTTTCTCAAAAATAATTAATTAACTTTAAAAACTCCCCATGTTAGTCAGCTTTCCATTACTGTGACAAAATATGTGAGATAATAAACAGTTGTACATAATTGTCAAAATTATCCATTTTGCATTTGATATACTCAATTGTATACAGAACAATATTCCCTATCCCAGCTCCCACCATTCATTTGTTGAATCCATAACCACCCAAATGACTATATTTGGAGTAAGAAAATAATTAAAGTTAGAAGGATAGAGCCCTGATTAAATAAGATCAGTGTTATAAGAGGACACACTAGGGAAATGATGTGTCCATTCCCACTGTATGTGCTTGATCTTGGACTTCCAGCTTTCAAATAAATGTCTATCGTTTAAATTGCCCATTTGTGTAGGTTGAGCTAAGACAGGATATCAAATATTTGCGTAGATAACTATTTAGCTGGTTCGACCGGTATTTGGTATTAGCCCTTTCATGAGAAATGGATTGCTTCAGTAGTTTGTTTAGTTAGTATTGTCAGTGGTGAGAAAACTAACACTGTGTTTGATTATTGAAGATAAATATTAACACTGTCTAGAAACAAACATAGGAAATCATAAGTGTGTACTTAATCACTTCCTTCTGACCATCTCCTAGGTCTGTTTCTCAAAAATAATTAATTAACTTTAAAAACTCCCCATGTTAGTCAGCTTTCCATTACTGTGACAAAATATGTGAGATAATAAACTTAAAAGGGGAAAGATTTATTTTGGCTCACAGTTTAGGAGGTTTCTGTCCATGATCATTTGGTCCTATGACTTTTTAACCTGTGACTTTTTGACTATACACCATGGCAGAAGTGTGTGGCTAAGGAAACCTGTTCACTTTCTGGTGGCAAGGAAAGACAAAGAGAGGAAGGGGACAGGATCCCAATATCCTCTTTGGGGGCACAATGCCAATGACCTAATTCCTTCCACTAGACCCTACATCCTAAAGATTCTAATATGTCCCAATAGCAACCAAGTATTTAGCATATGACTCTTTGGGGGAAACTTCAGATCCAAACTATAGCACCCCTTTGGGGAGAGAATTTCATGGTGAAATTGAAAGGTGGTGATAGCAAATTCCACATTTATGTATATCTTTAAAACACCAATTAAAAGCATATAAAAGAGTGCCAAGAATAGTGGCACATGCCTGTAATCTCAGACACTTAGGAGGCTGAAACAGGAGGATCACAAGTTCAAAGCTAGCTTCAGAGAAAGTAAGGTGCTAAGCAATTCAACGAGACCTGTCTCTAAATATAATATAATATAATATAAGGCTGGGAATGTGACTCAGTGGTTGAATGCCCCTGAGTTCAATCCCTAGTTACCCTCCCACCACCACCACCAAATACACACACACACACACACACACACACACACACACACACACAGGAATGGAAGGTAGACTTCCACACAAAGAGTAGAAGAAGGTGAATGAGGGAATGAGGGGAGCACCAGGAATTGAAAGGGAGTAAATTAAATTCTGCACATGTATGATTATGTAAAAATGAAGCCAACTATTATGTACAACTATAATGCACCAATAAAAAACAAAAGGCACAAGGTAAAGAAACAAAACAATATATAAAGTGAGGCAGTGAGAATCCAGTGAGATGGTGTGTGTTGAGTACCTACTGCCATGATTTGTACATGGTAGAGTCTCAACAAGTTTAGTTTCCTTTCATGGCCCTGATTTCTTCTACATAAGCAGAAACAGGATAGTGCTACCACATGCTCCTCGGTAATAAAGTGCAGTGATGCTAATCATGATTTGAGCTCTTTCTGTTCTTCCCATGTCATTTCTTATTTCTTTTCATTCTTATTATGAATTCTAAATCCTGTCCTCCTACCTATAGAAGTATTTCTATGGGAGCACTCCTAGCTCCCCACCACACATTCCTCACAATCTTTTTGCACAAGCCTAGAAAACATTTTATAAAACATGACGTTGTTCTTTTACTTTAATATGAATATTGTTGATGATTATTTCTTTTGTAAAAAGTAACACAAACTATTTTTTATTTTGGGGGGAAGTGAGAATACTTGAGATCCACTCTTAGCAAATTTCAAGTATACATTAGAATATTGTTAACTATAGTCACCATGCTGTGCATTGTATCTCCACAACTTCATCTGGTAGAATTTAAATTCTATATTCTTTAACCAACATCTCCTCATCCTCCCACCCCACCCCTGCCTTTAGCAATCACCATTCTACTGTCTGCTTTTTTGAGTTTGACTTTTTTAGATTTCCCATGTGATAGGTAGTATTTCTTGTACTATGCCTTGTTTACTTCACTTAGCATAATGTTTTCTAGGTTTGTCACTGTTGGGATAAATGGTAACCATTTCCTTCTTTCTTAAGGCTGAATAATATTCCACGATGAATGTGTTGTGTATGTGTTTACGCGTGTGTGTGTGTGTGTGTGTGTGTGCATGTGTGTGTGATTTATATCACTGTTCTTCATTCATTCATCCAGAGATAGACACTGGATACTTAGTTCCATATCTTGGCTATTGACAATAATGCTGAAATGAACATGGAAGTGGAGATATTGCTTCAACATACTGATTTGATATGCTTTGGATAAACCAGAAGTTGAATTGTTGGATCATATGATAGTTTTTAAAATTTTTTGAGGAAGCTTCCTTTCCTATAAATGGTTATTCTGATTTACATTCCTACTGACAGTGTAAGGGTTCCCTTTTCTCCACATTTTCACATCCCCAGCCAACCCTTAATTATTATTTTATTTTTGTAATAGCTAACTCTAATTGGTGTGAGGTGGTAATCTCCTTGTGGTTTTGGTATGTAATTCCCTGACTATTAGTGATGGTGGGCATTTTTTCATATAATTATTGCCCATTTGTATGTCTTCTTTGGAAAATATTTATTCAGATCCTTTGCCCATTTTACAAATCCTATTTGCTTTTTGCTAATGAGTTGTTTGGCTTCCTTATATATTTTAGATAATAATCACTTTATAGAAGTTTGGGTTATAAACATTCTCTCCCATCACATAGGTTGTCTCCTCAGTCTGTTGATTGTTTCCTTTGCTGTGCCTGAACTTTTTAGTTTGACACAGTCTCATTTGTCTATTTTTTGCTTTTATTGTATATAATTTTAGCGGGACATGTCTATAAAACATGATTTCAAGTCCAGTGCTATGGAACTTTTCCTCTTGTTTTTTTCTAAAAGTTTTTAGGTCTTATGTTTAAGTGCTTAATCCATTTTGGGTTGATCTTTGTATGTGGTATAAATGAAGGTTTAATTTTTCCTTCTATACATAGATCTCTAGCTTCATGAAGAAACAATGCTTTCCCTGTTGTACATTCTTGATATTCATGTTCAAGATCAGTTGATCATAAATGTCTGGATTAATTTCTGGGCTCTCTATCCTGTTCCATTTGCCCCTCCATGTTTTTTTCAGGCTAATCCATATGGTTCTAATTACTATAGATTTACAATATTATGTTTTGCCATCAGGAAGTATGGAGCCTCCACCTTTGTTCTTTTTCCCTCTAGATCACGTTGACTGTTCAGGATCTTTTGTGGTTTCATAGGAATTCTAGAATTGTTTTTTTCTATTGTGAAAAAGTCCCTTGGAATTTTTTTCTTTCTTTTTCTTTTTTTTTTTAGGAGACTTTTTTTTTTTAAAGAGAGAGTGAGAGAGGGGAGAGAGAGAGAGAGAGAGAGAGAGAGAGAGAGAGAGAGAGAGAGAGAGAAGAGAATTTTTAATATTTATTTTTTAGTTCTCAGCTGACACAACATCTTTGTTTGTATGTGGTGCTGAGGATCGAACCCGGGCCGCACGCATGCCAGGTGAGCGCGCTACCGCTTGAGCCACATCCCCAGCCCCTTTTTAGGAGACCCTCTCAGGGGGGTCCTGCAAGTCCAAGTCTGCCGCTTCATTTCTTGTTCTTTCAGGGATTCTGTGGTGCCACCATGGTGCTGTTGAGGTTCAGGAAGTTCATTCAGTGGTCTTGCGACATCCTCATAAGGCAGTTTGTCCTCTGTTAAGCACCATCAATCAAATTCAAGTCCTTTCCTCTGTCTGAACCCCATTGACCATTTTCCTGCAGCTTTGATCTGGTCGGATCTGTCAGTTCAGACATACTTTTGGAGTCTCTGTCCTACAAGAGATCTCCTTTTTCCTAATCTACTCCTTTGTCCTTTCTGTCCTGTCCCCTGGGATCCTCTTCACACTTTGCTGATCCTCCCAGGTCCACAGAGCCAACACCTTTGGGTGAAGTTTTCTCAGATCACTCTGATTCTGTCTTGAATGCTGACTTCTTATTCCAACTGGATCCATTAAAGAAGTTAGCTCAGCTACGTGGCTGAATGGTATGTTCTTCAATTGTTCTGTGTTAATTTCAAACCAATGGTTCAAGATCTTTCCACAATTTGGCCTCAATCCTTTTTAACCTGTTCCTCTTCCAAACCACAGGGTGAGCATGCTGCCAGCTCCCTTGGAATTGGAACATGATTTCATTGAATCTGTAGATTGCATGGGTGGTATGGATACTGTAACAATATTAATTCTTCCAATCCACTAATGTAGGATCACTTCCCATTTATTTGTGTCTTTTTCAGTTTCTTCCATCTATGTTTTATAGTTTTCAGCAAACAATTCTTTCACTTCCTTGGTTAATTTAATTCCTAAGTCTGTTATTCTTTTTGAAGCTGTTATCAATGGAATTACTTTCTTATTTTCTTTTTTCTTGGTTTCTCAAGTCCACTGGTAGTGTATAGAAGCACAACTGATTTCTATCTGTTGACTTTATATCCTGAAACTTAACTGAATTTGCTTATTAATTTTGGTAACATTTTTGGTGACATCTTTATGTTTGTCTATACATGAAGAATTATGTCATCTTCCAACAGGGACAATTTCACTTCTAATTTGGATGCCTTTTAGTCTTTTTTTACTAACCTAGTTTTCTTCCTAGGACTTCCAGTATTATGCTCAATAGAGGTAGCAAGTGTGAAATACAATCTTTAAAAGTAGTGTATAATTAGATCCTACATATGTTTCAGAATTTCTTCCTTTAACTACTTCTTTCCATACCCTCTATGTCCAGCCAAGACATACCCTAGACATTGTCCCTTCTGGAAAAGTCTTCCATTTGGAATTAGTTTCCTCTTATATGCTCACTTGTGAAAATATATAAAGTCTAGCGTAAATGTCATTTTCTCCATAGATATTTTTCAGTCATACTGGTTTATGTATCTAATTACTCTTTCTAAGTTTCTAATGAGGGATTTAGCTTATGTTTCCATGTATAATCTGAAGTTTAAATTCTTGGTACCTAACCTGGGACAGAAGAATATTTTGATTAAATTACACTGTAGAACTATGTTACTTGCCCCATGAAAGTAATAAAAGAAAACATAATACTCTCCTCTTCCCTTGTTTTTGGGAAGATCATCAGTTGTGAGAAACAAGTGAAACCTCCTCGGGTCACCTCATATGCAAGTGAGCGGTTCCAGCTCTGAGTCTCAGTTCTTCGGGCATCTGAAAGCCCCATTTTCAGGGAAAGGGCTGGGAACAGTACCACCCAAGAGTAGTTCTTTTCTATCCAGTATAACACACAATGACAACACTATCATTGATTGAAGCATATGATTTATGAGCTATAAAAATAAAAACTTGATTGAATCAGTTTGGCCACCAGGCACACAGATCTTGGTCCTTTTCTTTTTAACAAAGCTTTATATTTTTCCTATTTCCTTAACTTAAATATATAAGTTATAAATTTTCTCATTGAATAATTAAAGTTTTTATCTATGAGTATGGATAAGAGCATCTTATGAATTTTGCTAAGCAGCTGCCTAAAAAGACCACAGTTTTAATTTTTTTCTTGGAGACAATAATTAGCTAAGGTTTTTGTTTATTAGTTGATCAATGGCTTATTGTTCAAAAGTGTGTAACTAAATTTTAATCCAGTTTTCAAACTGACTTTGGAGCTAATAGGAGTATTGACTATAGCCTAATTATGCATTTTGTAAGTCTTCCATAATGTTCAAAAAAGAAGATGATCTCTGTAGATAGAGCATATAGCACTTACAATTTTATTAATTTTGTTTTTCAAAATCTTTGTATTTCAAGTATATGACAGATCATGGATTAAAGTATATATGTGAGTCATCAAGGGATTTTGTTATAGTGAATTCTGATTCAGAAGGTGCAGGCTGAGCCCTAGGTTCCTGCATCTCTAATGCACTCCTGAGTGAGGCCCAGGCTGCTGATTGGTGGACCTCACTTTAAGTAACAAGGGCTTAGGTAAACGATTGTTCCTTGGTATTTTGTGACATGGAGACCAAGCATCCTCATAGATAGAGGCCTAAATTGTATGCATTCCTCTTTCAGATTAGGTTTACACTTCCAAGTTTCTATTAAGCGTTTGCTTCTCTTACTTTCTCTATCATTTTAACTTTTAAAATATTACATCATCCAATAATTTCTTGACTATGCAGTTTTCTTTTTATCAACATAATGATCATCTTGTCATGTTTCATGCTTCCTTGCCTTGACATATACTCCGAATAATGTTTATGAAATGATCCTGATTTCTTTTTGCTTGATTTTGTCCAATATATGCCTAAATGTAATGGGTACCCAATAAATATTAATCAAATGAATGAAGTTTTCATCATCTATTTTATTATTTTTGACCTTTCTCGTTTTGTTTCAAGAATTGATTCCAGTAGCCTCTTTTGGTGAGAGGTATCTTGAGTTTGTCTTCCAAGTGGTGGATTTGATGTCAAGAAAATCAATTCTATTCTTTACTACTTCCATTTTTTGAAGATTTTAAAATTATTGTATCTTGAGGTTATTATACAAGATGTCCATTCACTTGTATGTCACCTGGATCCCAGTCTTTATGTTGCCTTAATACATCAAAACATCTAGTTGTTGGAGGCTATCCATTCCTATACTTGGAAGACAATGCAACAATTGCTTTCTAAAATTATAGTTTGTTTCTTCTATAAGGAAATTTTCTTTTATTATTGGGGTGCTGTTTCCTTCCTTTAAGCTGCAGTATCCTTTTATAAGCTCCACTTTATCTTTATTCTCATTTAGTTTTTCTTAAATACATCTATTCAGATATTACATTTATCCAAAGATACAATGAATGAGATAGTCATTAAGTTTCTATTCAATGCACTTGGAAGCTCCTTTTGCAGCTAAAGCTAACTATCTAAGCTCTGAGCTCATTTAGCATTGCCTAGCAATAAAACTTCAATGCAATATGCAGTTCTTAATTCAACCATATAATACATGAGACTAGACCTTCTCATGAACTGTCTCTACATGGTAAATCTATGTTCATTTGCAACACTTTTCCCATAGTTCACTAAACATCCCAACATACCACGTACTTTCTCTAGAGCTCTTTCATATGAAAAATCGTATCCATGGAAGTTCTGGGATGGAGAAAGAAGGCAGAGATATTTATTGCAGGTTGTGACTAGAGAGTAGAATACTTCTAGTGGGCAAAGATACCTTTTGGTCAGTTCAGAATGTCCAGACTTTCTGAGGGTCATCAGAATGCTTCACTCTAAAAAAGACACAGAGAAGGGAAGTAGAACAAAATGCTTTTCTACTTTCTTGGGCTTATGAAGTCCCAATAAGATTCAAGGGCTGAAATATGTGGTCTATCTCAAATAATATGCTTTTTAATAGAGATGGAAAAATCTACTCTGACTATGGCTTTTTGAATTTATACTGTGGATGGCATTCTTTGTGGTGATTGTTTTTAGGTTTGTTTGTTGTTGTTGTTGCTTGTGTGTGTGTGTGTGTGTGTGTGTGTGTGTGTGTGTGAAGGCATAGGAGACAAACTTATTCTGCTTTCATATTAATCCAATAATTTAACCCCAAAATGCAATAAGCTAGAGAACTAAGAGTACTGTGATCAGACTTCCATTAGTAAGATAAGTGCTGGTGAGGATGTGGGGGGAAAGATACATTTATGCATTGCTGGTGGGATTGCAAATTGGTGCAACCACTCTGGAAAGCAGTGTGAAAATTCTTCAGAAAACTTGGAATGGAACCACAATTTGACCCTGCTGTCCCACTTCTCGGGTTATACCCAAAGGACTTAAAATCAGCATAGCACAGTGACACAACCATGTCAATGTTTATAGCAGCTCAATTCATAATAGCTAAACCCTGGAACGAACCTAGATGCCCTTCAACAGATGAATGGGTAAAGAAATTGTAGCATATATACACATTGGGATATTACTCAACCATAACGAAGAATGAAATTATGACATTTTCAGGTAAATAGACTAAACAGTCTTATCTGACTGTAATTTTGTTAAAACCCTCAAAGTGCAGTAGGAAAGTTCTCTATCTCCCAGAGTCAAAAAAGCCTTTCATAGCAGAGGTTCTCAAATTTTCAAAAGGCATAGTGCTTTGAGTTCATGATATCCTTTATGGAACATCATAGAATATCGCCAATAAATTCAGAGTAATTATGTAACTCTGATTATAGCATACATACATAGCAGCCGGTGTCAAAAAGTTTAAGTCTATGGCAGAAAGAGAAAAATTATATTCTTTGCTTAATGCTACTTCCTAATAATTTCACTGCCTAAATAATAAGCTTATATACATATTTTTTTCAATTATTTGCTTTTAGAACTTTACAAATTGGCTTTATGATTAAATTTTTATTGAACTTTTCTTTCCAGTCTCCTAAGAATATTATTTATATGAGACACCAAACACACTCTGCTTTGAAACTTTGTTGATTAATTAATTATTCCAACCTGTTATAACATGATTAGAAAGAGATCAGGAAATTATCTTCATGGATCAGGCATTTTTCTTGATCTTTTGCCTCTTTTCAGTTCCAAGTAGACTTTAATACCATGAAATCAGGATTATGTGTTGTTTGTTTTCTTGGTAAGGACAGAGATTTTGAAACACGGTTGACATGTTGTGCCATTTCTCCTGGAACACAGCCACATGACTAAAGGATGATAAATATTTTTTTTTCTTTGTATTATTTTCTTTGGGCAGCAAACAGGCTGAAACTGAAGAGGAAGCCACAGATGGTTGTGTGTGTGTGTGTGTGTGTGTGTGTGTGTGTGTGTGTGTGTGTGTGTTTAATGTGACTGCTCCCTTTCTTCTTGTTCTTGTAGTACTGGGGGTCAAACTCTGGGCTTTGCACATGCTAGGCAAGCACTCTACCACTGAGCTACTTCCCCAGCCCTGGTGGTGTGCTCTTAGTTGTGTATATGCATGTTGAGGAGAGTTTGTTTCCTAAAAGACCAAGAACTTTTCACTTATTTTCCACATGGTAACACTGTGTTATGCGAGCAATGCAGATTATTCAGTGGCCCTAACAAGGCTCAGATTCCACAATGACAGAGAGTGGTAACCAGATGAGAAAGTAGATGTTTCTATTCAACATCCCTTTCAGCTCTAGCAAAAACCAACAAAACAGCAAAACGAACTGTAAAAGACATTAGAATTTTCCACCCATTTCCAAAGGCCTCAGGATTAGAATTCTTTGCTTCTTCATAGCACTGTCTCCTTCTACAACATTCTTCTCAGTTGACCTGAAATGAAACATCCATATGACTGGTGAGCAGAGAAGTGTGGATTAAGATTGTTGCTATTCATTCCCTGGCTTTGAAGTAAGACAATAAACTTCAAGGCCAAATTAATAGGGGAGAGAATTTTCTAAATTTCTTCTTCTGTATTACATCCTCTTTCCAAGCAAGCCTTGGCTGTCATGGGCTTGATTAATTATTCCAGCCTCATAACAGGATTAGAAAGAGATGGTTCCATGGGCAGTAGGGCTTGTGGGAAAGGAAAGGGAGAAGGAGAAGCAGAAAACAGATATAAATGCCTTGATTTCTCCCTCTAGCTTCAGCCAGTATTGGGTGCTAGGAAAGAGCAGGTATATTACAGAAGAAGGGAGCTCTTGGGTCTTATTTGGATCCTTGCAAAGAACCCAAACACAGGTCAAGTTGGGATAAAACTACATCAGAGTTTAGTTTGGCAACAAAGAGAGTGATCAAACAGAGATCACCTTGAAGTTTGCTTTTCATTGCAAAGCATGGACAGAAACTAAATATTCCTTTATCTCCTAATTGTAGGGTAGAGCCAGGGAGAAGGAGGGAAATGACGGAGATATCAGGTGATTTGAGAGTCACAGGGCATGGATAGGGGAGGTGTAATAGGATCTCCAAACTTGTCTTGGGATGAAACAACAAAGTAAGAGGCCATATGAAGTTCATGGGGTTTGTTGTTCTAGAGAGAGCTAAGGTGACCCAAGTGGTCAGGAGAACAACACTGGGCTCTGCCTACCAAGATAAACCAGACCATGTGTTGCCCCAGGTGAGGCCCTCTGCCACCAGTGCAGTGGACAAGCAAGCACCCAGGCAGATAGGATCCTCACCCCAAGCATGAGGACTGGAGGAAAGGAGAGCATTGCTAAGGAACCCAGCGTCTCCAAGCCAGGTGGCACCAAGGCCTTCCCGAGTGCCCAGGGAGACGATCAGGGAGAATCTAGGAAACTACACATTTCTTTTTACCAAAATATAAAGATCACAACCTGAAGTGATTACTTAAATTATCATGCTGGCCATCTTTTTTTTTGTTTTTTAATTTTAAAATGTTTGGTACCAAGGATTGAACCTAAGGGTGCTTAACCACTGAGCAATACCCCCAACCCCTTTTATTTTTCCTTTTAAGACACAGTCTCACTAAGTTGCTTATGGCCTGGATAAATTGCCAAGGTTGATTTGAACTTAGGATCCTCCTAACTCAGCCTCCCAAGCCACTGGGATTACAGGCAATGTGCCACCACTCCTGGCTACCCAGATTTTTTATACATAATTTTTAGAATACATTTGACTGCATATCTAAGATGTAGTATACAAAAATTTAAACTCTGTTACCAACAAATATTGAACAAATTAAAGAATAAATGAGGGCTGGGATTGTGGTTCAGTGATAGAGCACTTGCCTAGCATATGTGAGGCACTGGGTTCGATTCTCAGTGGTACATATAAATAAATGAATAAAATAAACATCCATCAATGTCTAAAATTTTTTAAAAAGAATAAATGAAGCAAATAGGACATAAAAGAAAAAAGAAAACAAGGTACTTAACATTTTTATCTACATCAACAGTGGAACTCCCCAGCAAGGGAACTATTAAAATCTAGGCCATTGCTTTAGCACTAAGATTATAGTTCTCTCCCAAGTGCTAGTCACAGTTAAGGGTGGGCCTGAAAAAAAGCATAAAGTAGATATAATTTGTTTTCAATCCTCCCATGACTCAGCTTTCTACTAAGGTACCCAGTTTATTTATTTATTTTTAACTGTAACAAACATCGTGCTCTCGGGGAAGATAGATATTAATTACAAATCTCAGAATATATTTATTGAGGCCAAATGATGAAAGCCTTAGTACTCTTATAACTACTTCAAATACAACCAAATCGAGTTTCCATAGCAACTGCTTTGGATTATGAAAAAGATATAGGAGGTAAAGTAAAAATGTCCTACCATATACATAGTGTGACCGCGAGCACATCAACCTCTTGGAGCCTTTTGCTCTTTGCAAAATAATTGCTCTACCTGCCCTGTTCAGTTTGATAAAGATTAAAAGAACTACTTTAGTAAAAGTCCTTTGTGATCTTTTAAAAGTGTAGTTATAGTCATTAAGTCAAGGACCAAATTAAAGGTATAGGGAGGCAGGCCTCCAGAATTCCCTTAGTAGCGCTGTGGACACTGCACTGGGATTCTTTAATAGCATGGATTCTGTAAGAAGGAAAGAGGGTTCTAAACACCCATGTAAAGTACTGTGGTCATAGAATGCTTAGATGATTCCTTCCCAATCCTTTCCTAAAATTAAAGTAGCCAGGGAGCACAGGTGGGACAGGACACTGGTCTCATTTTCCCAGAGAGGTACATATAAGTGGCGCAGAAGGAGGTGGGTTGAAATGAAAGCCTTCATGATGTAATGTGATGGTCTGCAAGGTCAGAGCTCCCTACTGTCCCAAGGTCAGAGCTCCCTACTGTCTCCCGGCAATGAAAACCTTGGTTTCTAGTTCAAGAACTTCTAGTTTTGTTAGTCTTCCTCAGATTGTGAGGAAGACTAATGAAATTGCCTGTGAATTTTCACTTCTGTCCATGACAGCAGGGACACTATTTTTTGTTGTTGTTGTTGTTTTGTTTTTTGCTCATTGTCATCCAAGAAATTATACATGGTATTTACATGATGATTGATAAGCTCATGGTCTACACAAACCTGTGCTACAGCTTAAACAATTATAACTGTTTGTTTGTTTTTGTTCTTGTAGCTATTATAAATGGGATTTGACTTCTTCTCTTCCTCATAGTTTGATGTTTGTGTCAAGAAACACTACTGATTTTTTTTTATGTTCTGATTTTTTAAATTACAGCTTTACAATTACATAGTAGTTGGGTTCATTCTGACAAATTCATACAAGCATGGAATTTGATTCAATACTGATATTTGTATGTTGATTTTGGTTTTTTTTCTTTTTTGTTTTGTGGTATCCTTGTCTAGCTATTATATATTATCAGGTAATTCTGGCCTTGTAAGTTTAGTTTGAAAGTATTCCTTTCAATTTAACTTTTTTCTTTTGGGGGTGGGGAGTAACCAGAGAATGAACTCAGGGACACTCCACCCCTGAGCAACATCCCCAGCCCTATTAGAGACAGGGTCTCACTGAGTTGCTTAGTGCCTTGCTATTGCTGAGGCTGGCTTTGAACCCATGATCCTTCTGACTCAGCCTCTCTATCCACTGGGATTACAGTTGTGCACCACCACAGAGAGCTGCTCTTTAAAGCATTTGAAAAGGATCATTATTAATTATTTAAATATTTGATGAATTCACCACTGAAGCCATCAGCTTCTGGGTATTTCTTTGTTGGGAAAATTTTTGTTACTGATCAGTTTTCTTACTCGTTTTTGATCTGTTCACATTTTCTATTTTTTTCATGATTGAGCCTTGGTTTGTTGTTATGTATATTAGGAATAAATAGGAATTTATTGATTTTTTTGAATTATCCAAACCATCAACATAATTTTTCATAGTAGTCTTCATATTCTGTGTCATCAGTTGTAATGTCTCCACCATTTAAATCTAATCTCTTTTTTAGTATAGCTAAATGTTTGTCAATTTTATTCATCTTATAAAACAACTTAGTTTTTTTTTTTAATTTTCTGTTGTTTTTCTAGTGTCTTACTTATTTCTGCTCTGATTTTTATTGTTTCCTTCCATTTATTTACTTTGGACTTAGTTTGTCTTGTTTTCCTGATCACTTGGGATGGTGCTTTTGCTGTATTCCATGAATTTAAGTATGTTGTGTGTTCATTTGTCTCAAGATAAAAATTTTTTAATTTCTCTATTGACTTCTTCATTGATGCATTAATTGTTCAGAAGCATGTTGTTTAATTTGCATGTATTTTGAATTTTCCAAAGTTTCTTCTGACATCAATTTCTAATTTTATATCCTTTTTTTTCAGAAGGATACTTATTTCAATCCTAAGTTTAAGTCTTGTTTTTGTGGTCTAACATATGATCTATCTGGAGAATATTCCATGTGTGCTTGAGAAAATGTGTATTCTGCAGCTGTTAGACAAAATATTCTGTACATGTATGTTAGGTACCTTTTCTCTAGAACATAGTTTAAGTTTAATGTTTCCTTCTTGTTTCTCTGTATGGATGATTCATCTGTTACTGAAAATGGAGTGTTGAAACTCTCTGATATTATTATACTGCAGTCTAATTTCCTTTCAGATCTATTAATATTTGTTTTACATATTTATGTGCTCTGAATTTAGGTCATGTATATTTATAATTGTCATGATGAATTAATTTCTGTCATTACACAATGATCTTCATCTCTTTTTACAGTTGTTTAAAATTAAAATCTACTTATCTGATGTAAACATAGCTACTTCTACACTTTTGTGTTTTCCTTTTGTATGGAATATCATTTTACTATTTTTTTTTTCAGTCTATGTGTGTTCTTACAGGTATAGTGAAACTTCTTGTAGGCAACATATGGCTGTGTTTTTTGTGTTTTTTCCTACTTATCAACTTTATATCTTATGATTGGAGAATTTAATCCACTTATATTCAAAGTAATTATCGAAAGGTAATAAGTTACTACTATCATTTTTTTAGTTGTTTTCCAGTTGCTGTTATTTGGTTTGTTTTTTGTTTGTTTTGTTTATTATTTCTTTCCTTACTTCTTCTGTTACTGACTGACTTTGTGGTTAAGTGATTTTTCTCCTATAGTATAGTTTTGATTCCACGTTTTTATTTTTAATGAACTTATTATTGGTATTTTGTTTTTGTGGTTACCATGAGGCTTACAAAAACATCTTAAGGATATAACAGGTTATTTTAAATCTATAAATCTTTGATCACTCTCACACATACACACAACACTTTTACTCCACTTCCCCAATTTTGAATTTTTGACATCACAATTTACAACTTCTTATATTGTGTATTTCTTAACAAATTATTGTAGCTAGTATTTCAATAGTTTTATCTTAACTGTCTTTAGTAAAATGAGTGATTTATATGCCATCATTTTAGTATTCCACTGCTATTGAGTGTGTACTTATTTTTACCAATGAGTTTTAAACATTTAGTTATTTTTGTGTTACTTATTAGCATATTAGTCTTTCAACTTTAAGCAGTTTTTGTAAGACAAGTCTAGTAGTGATGAACTCCCTCAGCTTTTGTCTTGGAAACTCTCAGTCTCTACTTTCAAAGGACATTTTTGCTAAGTACCATATTCTTGGTTGACAGTTATTTCCCTTCGGCCTTTGAATATATAACTCCACTATTTCCTGGTCACTAAGGTTTCTGCTGAGAAATCTGTTAACTATATTAAATATCCCTTATATGTTACTTGCTTCCTCTTGCTGTATTCATGATGGTCTTTTGTCACTGATTTTTGACAATTTTATTCTGTATCCTGGGCTTGTCTTGTTTGAATTGAGTCTGATTGGAGCTCTCTGACCTTCCTGTAATTGAATATTTATTTATATCTTTTCCAGAATTGTCAAGCTTTCTACTATAATTTCTTTAAGTAAGCTTTATACCTCTTCACTTTTCTATTCTTCTTCTTGTCTTTCTGTGCCTTTAAAATTTGCTCTTCAGATGATTTTCCAAAAATTCCATAAGCTTTCTTTATTCTCTTTTATTTATTGTTTGTTTTTCCTCTGACTATATTTTAAAATTTCCTCATTTCAAATTCACAGATTATTCTACTGATTAAATTTGCTATTGACACTCTTTTTATTTATTATATTTTTATCTCCAGAATTTCTGTTTGATTTTATTATTGTTTCAATCTCTCTGTTAAATTTCTCATCTTGATAATTTTGTTTTTGACATTTCATTGAATCATTTCCCTGTATTTTTTGAAGTTTGCTGGCTTTCCTAAACAGTTATTATGATTTTTTTTTTAGGTAGTTCATTTCTATTTCTTTAGAAATGGCCATGGGCATTTAATTTGTTCTCTTGGTGATGATGTTATGTTTCCTAACTGTTCTTAATTCATGTGGCCATGCATTGTTGCCTGTGCATTTTAAGAAGTTACTTATTACAGTCTTCACAAACTGGCCTTGTTTGGGATGGCCCTTCAAGAGTCAGCCCACTTAGAGATTCAGGGCAGGCTGTCTAGAACTGGAGGGCTTGTGTCATCTGGACTACATGATCTGATTGACCTAGTTCCTGGGTTCGCAGTGGGATTCACTTGGATATACCCATTGATTGTGGCTATGGAGTGTGCCTGCAGCCTCAATCCACAGGGACCAGACTGAAGTCATGTCCACTGGGTTGGTGTAGTGGTGAGGTAGAACTGAAGCTTCTGGATGCTGGGCCAGTGCAGGGCTGGCAGGCTTTGTGCAGGGTGGGTCTGAAGTATTACACTGGAGATCAAGTCTACAATGCATGCCTGACTCCTTGGCATGTGGAAGAGTCTGGCCTAACAATGAGACAGTTTGGAGACTCAATCCATAGGTACAGACCAAGATCCTAAGGTGGGGACCTTCCAGGTGCTGGTATTACTGTGGTAGGTATGGTTTTGGGGTGTAGGATAAAGTACCATGCTCTCTTCTTTCATTTTTCCCCACATAAGAGAGAAATCTGTATGCTTGTGCTGCCAGGGGTTGTGGGAGAAACAATGGGTAATTTAAACTGTCCCTCCTACCCCCTTCACTATACCTTTTCTTATTTATGTGCTATGTCCAGTTTTTGTGTATTTTTCTCTTCTGTTTTCCTTAACACTATTATGGTATTTTTCATGTGTGCACAGATACTTATGTTGACTTCCGTACCAGGAGAGTCCTTTTTCACAATTTGTCCATACTAGATTTTTTTCTATTTATCCATTTGTTTACTTTCTGATTGGTAGTTTTCCAGCCTTATTTTGAATGGTTTGATATTCTTATAATTCTGTTTTATTTTCATTTTTACTTATTAACTAAATCTTTTGAGTTTTTTAACATTATAGTGGTTGCTCTAAAATTTATGATTTATCTCCTTAATTTATTACAATCTATCTTGAAGTACAGTTACATCACTTCACCAAATTATAAAGATCTTCCAACAGTACACTTCCATTCTCTCTTTATTCTTTGTGTTATTGCTGTTATACATTTTATTCCCAATAGTATTGTTACTAGGCTTACTCTAGACAGTAAAAAAAAATTAAAGTATTTAGAAATAAGAAAAAGTTACATAGATCTTCATTTTTAGCATTCTAATGGTCTTCATTTCTGTGCAGATTCAGATTTCCATCCTACATCATAATCCTTCTGCCTAAAGAACCTGCGGCAATGTTTGTATTGCAGATTGCTGTAAATAAACCCAAATTTCATTTCTCTAAAAATTATTTTTGCTTTCAATGAAGAATTATGAAGTGACATGCTTTTCTTTTCAGTACTTGTCTTCTGGTTTGTATAGTTTCTGATGGGTGTTCTGCTATAAATTTTTACCTTCGTGTCTCTACATTGTTTTACTTTTCTCTGTCTTCCTACAATGTTTTCTTATTTAGTCAGTCTGACTAAGATGTGCCTGGCTTGTGTGCGTGTGTGTGTGTGTGTGTGTGTGTGTGTGTGTGTAAGCTTGTGTGTGTGTATGTATGTATGTGTGCATATGCACACACATAAGGACAGTCTTCAGAATTCCTGTACCTGAGGTTTGCTTTCTTTAATTAGCTTTGGAAAATTCTTATTATTGTCTCTTAAATACTTCTCATTTCCTCGGTCACTTCTCTACTTCTGGAACTCCTATTACCTATATGTTAGACCATTTGATGTCTCATAAGTCATAATGCTCTGTGATATATTTCTATTCATTTTTTTTTTGTAGAACATCTACTGATCAGTTTAAGGTGATTTTCCTCAGCTGTGTCCAGTGTGTTCATAAAGCTATCAAAGGAATCCCTCACCTGTAAAATATCATGGCTTTTAAATTAGTTTCTAGCATTTCTATTTGACTCTTCTTATGGTCTCCATCACCCTTTTGAAATTCCATTTGTTCCTAGGTGTTGTCCACCTTTTTGACTAGATATTTTAACCTGTTAATCAATTACATTCAAGCTTTGTCTGATATTTAAATATCTGAGGCATATCTAAGCCTGTTTTCCTGATTGACTTATCTCTTCATAAGTGGTATTTTTCTCACTTTGGATCATAATTTTTGTTGAGTGCAAAACATCTTGAATAGAAGAACAACAGAGATTGAGGTATTTATTGTTCATGCTGAGAAGATACGTTTTTTTTTTTCTCTCAGACCATTAATATTAGAAGTTGCATCAAATTTATTAGCACCTGAACTGGATTTGAGTTTGGATTTTACTCTGATTACCTTCTGCATTAGTCAGGGTTCTCCAGAAAAATAGGACCAATAGGGTCTACTTAGCTAGCTCTTTAACTACCTAGATAAATGAATAGAAATGATAGATGGTTATACACAGACCCAATCATTTCTCTAACCAATTAATTACCCTAGCCCAAGCCCCTTTGCCTTGTCACATTTTTATAATTTAACTCTGTTCAATTTAGCATGTAAGTATTTAATTCTGTGTCTTTGAGCCTTTGTCTCCTTATGTAGGTTTCAGTGCCACACAAAACTTTCATTAAATACATCTATATGCTTTTCTCCAATTGTTTTTTTTATGGGAACTTAATTCTCAGGGCCAGGTCCCCCCCTTCCCCTGCTACCAAAAAAAAAAAAAAAAAAAAACCATAAAATAAAATTCCAGACTACTAGGGATAAACAGAACATCCTAAAAGCTTCTAAAAGACAATTAAAAGAAAGAAGAAGGGGAGAAAAATAGGAAGAGAAGGAGGATATTGGAGTGATGCACCCACAAGCTAAGGAATATAGCCAGAATGTCTGGCAAAGGCAATTGGGAAAGGATTCTTTCCTGGAGTCCCTGGAGGGAGTGTTGATGTGCTGAGCCTTGTTTTTATCCTGGAAATGTTGACTTCAGACTTCTGTCTTCTAGAACAGCAAGGATCAACTCCTGTGTTTTTAAGCCATGCAGTTTGTAATAATGTGTTGAAAAGCTCATGGGAAACCAACACAGCAGGTGTTCCCTGAAGGAGAGTATATCTGGTTTTATAGGAAACTCCCAAGGTTCCAGAAAAGATTTTTCTAAAGGAGAATTGTCAGGATACTTGACATGTGCAAGCCTTGGGAGGGAACTTGCCAACTGGCAATGATTTGGGAATTGGATTAGTTATAAATTTTTTTAAAGGGGGCTAAATTTTAAGTCAGTATTTAGAGAAAAACAAAAGTTTTCAGGTAAAGAGAAAAAAATTCATGGCAAATGACATGACGAATCTGTATGAGCCTTTTCATGGTCATGCTAATGTAGATTTTTCTAGTATGTTATTAGGAAATGGAAGAGAAGTAGGGTCTGTTTCTAATAGTGACTGCCACAAATCCTTGTCATAGAAATGCCAGAAGAAAAGCAAAATATACATGCCATTTAGATATGTGGAGATAAACATCTAAATAAAATAATAAGTTTTAAAAGTTGAAAGTTGTGTCTTTTATAAAGGAATAAATATAGGAAAAAATGAGAAACAAATATTGCTGTTTTTCATGAGAATCTTCATAGAAAAAAATTTTTGCCTGTAATTATACAGGATGAAAATGAAAACTAGAAAAGTCAAAAATTAGAAAATGAGGAACACAATGAAAGAGCTGGGGTCTAAGACTTACAAAATACAATAGAAATAAAAATTTTAAGACAAATTTCATAGCATTGTACCAGTAGGTTTGTGTGACTGGGATTACATGTTTTAGTGACTATATCACATAGGATTTAAACCACCTTGGAAGTGCTCTGGAAAACTTCTACAGGAAGGCAAAGGGAGGTGGGTAAAACACTCAGAGCCAGGATCTATCAATTCTAAGCAACTGGGCAACTGGGCCCTGCTAGTCTTCTCTATTGGTTTCCCCCTTATTGACTCTTCTCCATCTTTTCTTTTCTTCTCAAATCCCATCAACTTACTTGCTTCAGTGGTATTTCACCAAAATATAGCCATTAAAAAGACATCAACTCCATCTGTGTGAACATGTATGTTTACTCAAGGGTCTGCTTCTGAGGCCACTACCCGTGCCAAGAACTACATCAGCGTGCCCAGTGAGGAAGGGAAAAAATGCTGTGCTTTCAACCAAGTGGATCTGATACAGAAAATCGATTATAGACACATTAGAAGCCTCAAAGACTACAAAGGGCATATTGAGGTGACTCAGAACATTAAAAACATGAAGTGGAAGAAAACAAGATAGTGGTGGGGCCACCAGAACTACGATGTCAGAGAAAAAGGCCGTAGGGGATTGGACCATAGGTCTCCCATGAAAGGTTATAACCTGTGGTTGCCCAAAAAGCAAATATCAAATCTCGTATTTACTCTACCAAGAGAGCATGACCCAGCTGTGTTGATCCTTTTGTGGGGGTGGAGCAAGGCTGGTGCCAGAGCCAACTGTGTGAATGGAGTGACACTAATGGGAACTTGAAAGACAGGTCTCTCTTTCCTCCTCCTGCTTTCATAGCACTCTAGTACCTCTCACTGGCAAAACCATTAGCAAAGCCAGATGTCAAAAGAGTCTGGAAAACTGAGTCTGTAGAATCACAAACCCCAGCAGCATAGAGCAGACTACAGATGGGTAAACAGGGAGAAAGGACAGGTAAATCAGCTGTGGGACATTTCTCTGTGTTTCTTTTAAGGCCCATTTATACTCATCCCCTCTTCCCTCCAGTTGCCCCACATAAAGCATTTCCACTTTAGAAATCTGAATGCCTCCACCAGGCCCTGAAGTACGGGGGCCCCTTTTCCACAGGTTGCCCATTCTCCAGCACCAACAGAAGCTCCATTCTGACTAGAGCTTTCTCAACAGCCGCAGTTGCACAGGTTACTCACTGCGGCGAAGGGACCTCTACAGCCTTCCAGTCTTCCCTCCAGCCGCTTCCTGTTTCCTTCCTTCCTTCCGGCCCCCGACAAACTCCTCCAAATGTGTGGCTCTGCATCCCCTCCTGTCTGGTCACCCAGCCTTCTGGCTGCAGGCCCACCACTCCCTCAGTGGCATAAAGAACCGCTGGGAACCAAGTTTGATGCTTTCTTCAGAGTCTTTCCTCTTGACTTCCTGCTCAGAGTTCTCTTTATAACTGTTCCTTCATCTTCCATGTAATTTTCCAATTGCTGTTTTTCATCTCTTCACTTCTTATGGCCCGTTTTCTTAAACACTGCTCTTCTCTGTAGATCTCTCAGATAGAGAATTAAGAATCAGAGGTCTCAGTCTAAGTATTAGTCATTTTCACATTAAGTATAACACGCCCAGGTTTCCCAACAGCCAACTGAATATGCCACTTAGAATATCTCACACTTACCTAAAATTTAACATGTTCAAATCAACCTCCCTTCTTAGCCAATAAAAGCACTTATTTCTCTCCCGTTCTTTCAGACTGCAACATTGGAAGTTGGTCTGGCCTTATCACAAATCATTTTAATTTTTCTTCATTTTCTTTCTTTTTTCTTTCTTTGTCTTCTCTTCCTTATGTCCTCAAAGCACTGGGACCAGGGCAGTAAACACTTGAGCCTGAAAACATTGGAGCTGGACTGTTCTGATCCTGAGTTCCAACCTTGATTTGGCCACTAACTGGCTGGGGGACCTTGGTTACCTCATCTACAAAAGAGAATAATAAGTAGCGAACTTAGAGGACCAATTTGAGTAAATGTAAAGCACTTAGGAGCCTGGCACATACTAAGTGCCACCAAACTGTTAGTCGTTATTGTTATTATTATCATTATTATTCCTTAGGAACTTCAATTCAGGCAAGGACTGGGAAACCTGTTGCATTGTTAACCTCAGGGAATTTGCTTAATCTCTCTCATTCTCAGTTTCTTCATGAAGAATGATTTCTAATACTAATTTTCTAACATAAATTTTTTTGTCAATATTAAGTAATGTACTTAATAAAGCAATCATCTGATAAATTCTAGCTATTAGTGATATAATGTGATGGCTAATAAAATTAATACCCTGTCATAAAAAAATCACCACATTTTTTATCCTATTTCCTTGTCTAGATATTATACACATCCCTGATATGCATTTTTATATTTTTTATGATTTTATAATGTTGAAATTATGAAATTCATGCCATTTATCATTATTTTAGTCCTATAATGCTATTGTTTCTGCATCATCTTAAAAGTTATCATGTGCATAGACTTCATCAGGCTGATCTACAGCATGTCACTGAATATTTAGACTTTGTTCACTTGAAATTTAAAAGACACTTCCAAGAATATCTGTTCAGTTTTGCTTTCTGGCTTCTCTGAGATTATCTCTAAGACCTTTCATGTGGTATCTATAAACAAGCATTTCCAACATTTTACCCATTCTCTTCATATCAAAATGAGGGTCCAGTTTGGCAATATATTTTTTAAATTTGGGGAAAGAAGGTAATTTTAATGCTCACCAATTTGGGCTTTCAAATCAAAGCAAAATATTAAGTAAATTGTTGATGTATAGTGTGGAATTTGAGTAGATTAAACACATCGACTTTTGAGGGAAGGGTGGGCCTGTAGCCAGAAGGCTGGTTTTGCTCCTTATCTTGCCTGAACCCACAATATTTGAAAGCTCTTAGACTCTGTATGCACCCACAAGAACAAATGTACTTTTTTTCTATCCAAATATCTCTTAAGTAAATATTAACCATGTTGCTTTGCCAAGTCCTTTATCCAATAAAATGAGGACTTTGGATGGAATGATTGCTGAAGTTCTTGCCAGTTATATTGTTTTATTTTTTCTTAGACCTTACAAAAATGTGGGGGCTGCTTTTGTGAGTAGACAGCTGAATGTCTTAAACTCTGGCCGGACCCAGTCCCTTCTTTTCAGAAGAGTGGAAGGGCTTCTGAATCAGACAGATGAGACTTAGGATTCTGCTGTGGCCACTTACCAGCTTCATGACACCTCGGAACATGGGACTAAACATCAGGCTCTGAGAAATAAAAAAAAAAAAAAATCTGGCGGTCCATTTTCAAAAGATAGTATTTAGCTTTAAAATGTAAAAAGACTTGGGGTGTAAGAAAGGCAGGTGGAGGGGAAAGCAGGATGGAAAGTTAACACTGAGTGTAAAGATTTACAGCCCTTTGACAGATGAGAAAAAAAGGGGCCCTACCTGACCAACAGAGAGAAACTGTGTCTATGCCAAAAGGTACTCGATCCAGGGAGACTTTGCTGTCACAAGAGAACAAAGGAAGGTGGGGATAAGTAAAGGTATATTTCTTTTAAGTAACCCAGTAGGAGATACTAAAACCTGTCACATTCAAGAAGATTGTGAGGAGTAAAGATTTGTTCCCAACATTACATACAAGAGGAAGTGAGGGGAAAGGGAAAAATAATACAAGGGGGAGGAATGAATTACAGTAGAGGGGGTAGAGAGAGAAGAGGGGAGGGGAGGGGGGATAGTAGAGGATAGGAAAGGCAGCAGAATACAACAGACTTGAGTATGTCAATATGTAAATCAATGGAAGTGTAACTGATGTGATTCTGCAATCTGTATATGGGGTAAAAATGGGAGTTCATAACCCACTTGAATCAAAGTGTGAAATATGATATATCAAGAACTATGTAATGTTTTGAACATCCAACAATAAAAAAAAAAGAAGATTGTGCACCCCATAGTACTCAGCCAATGAGGAACTGGGGAGGAGTCTTGTGCTCTAGGAGATAAAACAGTGGTTGTACCCAGTCTGGGGGTCTCTGGCCACCAGGCACCTGATCTTGCTAGACTGTCATTAAATTAAAGCCTTACTTTTTTCTGTTCCTTATGTATCTTAGATCATTCTTTGGGCTTGGACAGGTGAACATGTTTTCTCATAAGACCTAGGCTGACCACCTGGCCCACCTGAATGATAGAGGAACTCTACTTGAAAAGACAGAAAAATTGGACTCTTAGTTCATTCAGAGAGAGAAAGAGGGAGAGAGAGAGAGAGAGAGAGAGAGAGAGAGAGAGAGAGAGAGAGAGAGAGAAAGAGAGAGTCAATTAGCCCCTCATTGAACAATTAGTCCAGTTGTTCAAGATATACCCCCCACTTCTTATCCTTTAATATTTGTGTGATTTCATATTATATTCCTTCTATAAATCTCTCAGGAACACCACCCAGCATGCAGTTCTGTTCTTGAGGCCAATCTATCTTAAAAAGGACATTTAGAGACCTGGAATCTCGGAGCCTCTCTTCTCTCACCTGTAAAATGAGAATCATAATCAAAACTTCCTTGTCATGTATTATAAAGGTTGTAAATATCTATGCTAATGTATGAAAAACTCCAAGTAGAGTTCTGGAAACACAATAGTTGGCCATTCGGTTCCTGTAAATTTACGTACGCCTCACAGAGTAACTAACAATTCATTAAGAATTCAAATAACATCTGAATCCATTCTGTGTCTGTCCATTACTCTGTAAAAAGCCATCTGGAGTCTTTCAAGTTTGGAGCAAGTGGACATGAAGATGTGTGGTGAGAGAAAAGACTGATGGCCATTCTCTAGAATTAATGCCTGTTCGTTGATCATCAGATCACAGTGAGACACAGACCTTCCTTACCTTTTGTGTACCCCTAGTTGACTCTTTGCACCTGCATAATTAAAGTTGTACACAGTCAACATCATTGTTCCTTTGACAACTCTAGAGAAATATGCAGCTTATGTTTATGTATATGTGTTGACCAGACTACATATAATTAAGCAGGGATATGCACTGTGGTCTCTGGGTATTGGTAAAAGACTTGAGATTTGATTAAAAAAAATCAAACTCATATTCTCTTTCTTGAACTCATAGCATTGAACAAAAGACAACAGAAATGTCCAAGTGAATTTTTTTTGTTTGTCAATTAGCCAAAATGATCAATCTTTAGTCTCTAACTCAAATGTCTGCTTTCTAAAAGCTTCCTCTGAGTCTTCCAGTGAGGATGCTCTTCCCTTGATAAGCCAGGTAATGACTCCTTTACCTGTTTGCCTTTCTCCCTCAATATACCCTGAGCTTCCCTTTATGGGTAATAATTGTAGATAGTACTTATTGAGTGTTCTCCTACCCGCCAGCCTCCATGAGAGTTGCTTTGCATAATTTTTTCATTTATTTACCATAGTTCTAGAAGTGGTGCTGTTATTCATCTACAGACAAGAAAGCCATGCCTAATGGAAACAAAATGTTATGTACAGTGGGCACATTACAAAATCGAGGTTTTTTTTTTTTTTTTTTTGGCATTATAGGTCCGTGCCCTTTGCTTTCTAACTTAACTTGGTCTGAGTATAAGCTGATAGGCGTGGCTTAAAAACCCAGATCACGTGCAGAATCCACTGGCACTCAAGCAAACAAAATACCCTTGCAACCCAGAGGCTGTATGTACTGGTGCAGGGAATTCTGCAGGTATTCTTCAGTCTCCTGGACCGCAGAGAAGACAGAAATAACATGAGCACAGCAGGCAAAGTAAGCAAAAAAGATTTACTATTGGACATATGCTCTTATTAGCATAACATGTAAAAGGATCCAGTTTTTGATGAATAATCTAAAATTAATTAAACTAGAAATAATATGTATTAATGCAATATGCAATGTATGTTACGATAGATGATACTTACTGAACTATAATGAAAATAAACTATTCCTAAATAACTTCAACAATGTGTAGAATGTGTAGAATGAGTCTATTAATATCTTTATTTCCTACTTAAATAAATTTGCAATAATGTGATAGTTAATTCCAAGTCACTTGTAACTAATTGTCAAATCTACCTAACATTGGAAATGTCTATCATCAAAGGTTATCTTTATATTGAGACACCATAATTTAAATGATATCCTTTGTAATCTTATTCTTACAAACACGGGGAAGTCAAGTTTATCTAAAGTTTTATGAGAGGAATTTGATTCAGAAAACTGAAATTTCCTTTTAAGCCTGTCAAAATCTCTGACAAAAGGCATATTGCTCTCAAAGCATTAGAATCATCAATGTTCAGAAAGACAGCATCAACATGCAAATTCTGATTGAGGTACAGAGAAATACATGCAGTCATTCAATATATCTAATTCATACTGTTTAATGGCTCAATTGCAAAAGCCTGTACAACTGTTTCCAACGTGTTTGTTGTTTGAAGAGTGGCTTGTACCGTACAATATCTCACTATGGTAATTCTCTTTACAGATTCTGAGGGTTCTCTATACACTGTGTGGCACTGTAATCCCATATTGATCACAGTGGGACCACTTGACATTTGCCAGTGTTCTGATTTCATCTTGTGGTTTTTCATTTGTATTTACAATATTTCAAAAAGAAAAGTTTTGGGGAAAAAGAAAAATTTAAGTTTGCCAAAACTTGGCTGGAAAAAAATAGGAAATTCATAGAGAAAAACTGTAAACAAATCATATCAATGAAAATGATAATAAGTAATCTATCCTTTTGGGTGGAATGCCAATTCTTCACTCTTTGAAAACCTTTCATGTATGTTTACACTGCATTTTGTTTTCTTCAAATGCTAAATGGTGCTAGAAATAACATCAACTTCATAAGGTAGTTGAGAGTTTAATAAATTTATACTATTGACGTTTAGAATTGCACCTGGTACATTGAAATAAGTCAATGTATTTTAGTCACTGCTATTATTGTTGTTATCTAACTTTTTGTTTGTTTTCTTTTCACTCCACTTTGAAGATAAAGCTGGATTGATCTTAACAGCCAGCTTTGTAGTTTTGGAAAAATTACTCAATCACTAAATCAATTAGCTTCAATCTTTTCAAATACAAAACAAGGCAATAATCCAATAATACTTTCCTGGTAGCAACCTTGACAGATTTAAAGATGGCAAAACCTGCACAGACCACCATGTGCCTGCCACATCATGGACACCCAATAATCAGAACCCACCTACAGCTAGTATATTATTTTCAAGTACCCTCATATTTGTTTTGCCATTGACCATGGGAAAAAGGAAATTAGAGGAGGAGAAGAGGCCATTTGGGGGAAAAAAAGCATCGTATGTGGCAAGAGAAATATGAAATTGTTATAAAGTCAGATCCTGTGGACTTTAGCAGAAACTGAGCAAGTGAGAAAAATAATGATCAGAACTTCATGTACAAGTCAACAAGTCGCAAGCAAACAACCGATTTCAGGACATTAGGATATCTGTAAGGATGGCCTAAAAAACTGTGGCTTACAGTTAATTATGATTCTCTCTCCTGTGGTAATGCTTCACACATTTTTGAAAGTTTTTTTTAAAAAAAATATTTTTGTAAACCATACTTATTTGTTTCTATGGAGCACTTTGTGACACAGTAGGCGAAGGGGGGGATGGATGTTTGACAAAAGTGAGAACTAATTCCTTATTTTGAGAGTATCATCTTTCTGTTTGATTTTCCAGGTAATAAAATGCAAAGCAGCTGTGCTTTGGGAGCTAAAGAAACCCTTTTCCATTGAAGAGGTGGAAGTTGCACCCCCTAAGGCCCATGAAGTTCGAATTAAGGTGAAATTTTTTTAACTTATATTTAATTTTAGGTTAAAAATTTTTCAGAGCCGGGAGTGGTGGTGCACACCTGTAATCCCAGCAGCTCAGGAGGCTAAGAGGAGGATCACCTGTTCAAAACCAGCCTCAGCAACCAGGAGACACTAGGCAACTCAGTGAGGCCCTGTCTCTAATAAAATATAAAATAGGGCTGGGGGTGTGGCTCAGTGGCTGAGTACCCCTGAGTTTAATCCCTGATACCACCTCTGGAAAAAAAAAATTCAGAGACTATTCAAAATAGAAACAACCAAAAAAATCCATTAACAGGCACTTTTTATACTGTTGTCCATATAATGTGTTACAACTATTGCTAAGTCAAGCTATAAATATATTGTTCATTATTTGAAAAGTAACCAAAGAGCATGTACAGTATAATCCCAGTAAAACAAAAAAGAATTTATGCATCCACGCAGAAATGCAAAGGGTTATATACAAGGTATCAAAATCAATCAACCTTCAATATTTTCTTGGTGATAATCTGCAATTTTTCCTTCCAGAAAAGCATGCATTCTTGTATATCGTGTCCCACAAGATTTCAGGATCAATTGTTCTAAATTATTTAATTCTGGAAAGGAAGGTAGAAAAGGGTTTTGAACAATCCTGAGGACAAACAATCTTTTGCATTTGGAGAGTAGGGGGACAATTAGCAAGACTTGAAAACTTTTCAGAAGCAGAATTTCACACATGTGGATATGTTATGTCCTTCTGAGAGTCATCATCTTCTCTAGACCTAATCACTGGACCTTTGATTTGTAGATGGTGGCCACAGGAATCTGCCGCTCAGATGACCATGTGGTCAGTGGAAACTTGCTTTGGCCTCTTCCTGTGATTTTAGGCCATGAGGCAGCTGGCATCGTAGAGAGCGTTGGAGAAGGGGTGACTTCAGTAAAACCAGGTACAGAATGCACATTCCGGGAACGTGCTTTAGTTCAAGATCCCAAGATCATCCAAACCAGATGAGAAAAAAGAAGCAACAGATGAGGTGGGCTAGAGAGGTTCCCTGGACCTTCCCTTTCTCCCTGGTCTGACTCAGGCAGGGTACATTCCGAAGATCTTGTATTTTCTCCTTCAACAACTCTTTATTGAGTAGCTACTAAATGCCAGGCACCAGGTTAGTGGCTGGGGTATCTGAGCATCCAAAGAGACACAGAGCCTGCCAGAGTGGAGTCATGACTTCATACCTTCCATTTCAGAACTACAAATGGGGCAAGGGGGAAAAAACTAAGTCTAGATCCCGAGACTCTAGATCAGCTTATGGAAACTGTTACTTCTGTGCTAAGTTCACAAACTGGGGGCTGTGAGCCTAGGACGGAGTCAACACGATCTTCCTTTTCCAGTAGGGCCTTCCTTCTCAAACACAGAACAAATAAAACACACTAGATGGAAGGAAACCAAAGAAGGGGTGGAAGGCATCGGTCATAAACCATATCATTTTTATTATCTTTACTCCAAGTTAAACGTGACTGGTTACAAATGGCTGATTATTTTATTTTTAATATTTGTTTTATCTTCATTTTATTTTATATCAACATGTTTTGGGAAGTAAATGATAAATAAACAGAAGATTTTCATGCCATCATCCCCACATAAAGTTTATTTCTAAAATGTAATGGGCCAACCGTTTTTCTTGGTCTGGTTGGATAGGTAGTATAGATGATTAAAAACAATTATGTTTAATTCTAAAAAGATCACTTTAGCCAGTAGACTCGGCCTTCCTCTTATCAAATATTTAATTAAAAGCAAATAATACATAAACAGTTTGATTTTTGACTTAGTTTTCTAAGCCAAAAAATGGAAATAAATTAATAATAAAAGGACACTCTTAGTTTTAACTCTTGCTTTCTCTATAGCAAGAAAAATAGATCATTAATAAATTATCAGCTAAAACAGTTGATAGTTCAGTTCGTGTTCTCAATGAGAGAATATTGAGAGTTGAGATTTTCACAGGAATTTTTTAGCTCTTTGTCCCATTTTTGTTAGTCTTTCTCAAAAAGGAATGAAGATTTTTTTTTAAAAGCATTCCTTTCATAAAAAAGATAAGCACAGTCACTTTGAAAAGTCAAAAAGTGGTTGCTGAAATTCTCATTTTGATTGTAACTTATGGCCAAGTTTTGTTTTATTTTTATTCTTAAAATGTTTTATTGCATTTATTATTTTATTTCATTCATTTTTGTTCTATTATAACTATTGCACAAAATATAAGATCTTCCCAGCATCTAGTAGAACTATGGCAACTTGTTTGCAACTGAAATTTATATCTATACTTACAGCAGGAATATTTCAGGTTTAATTAAGTAAGAATTAAATGAGATGATGTGTGTTAAGTCCCCAGGAAAATTCAGGGTGTGCCATAAACATTAGCTATGAATGTAGTGAAAATAGTTTTTAAAATCCATGTTATTTTCTACATTCATTTTTCTTCTTTGGGAATCTTCATATACCTCTTATACCCAAATGAGGAAAGGCATGGTTGATTGAACGCTATTTCTTGTAGCCTTTTAAAAGATACACATGGTTTCATGTAAGGTTAAGTTCTTGCTTTATTAATTCCTGGACAGAAGTTTAAGAAAAATTTGGGTTTTTCCCCCCTCCAGGTGATAAAGTCATCCCCCTCTTTAATCCCCAGTGCGGAAAATGCAAAGTTTGTAAACACCCAGAAGGCAATGTCTGTTTGAAAAGCAGGTAGGTCTCTTATACTCTTCTTGCAGAGCTAACAAAGTTGTTGCACATTTGTTTGCTCCTGTTTCATGTCCCTTGTGTGTCTGTGTGTTCCATTGATCAGTTTACAACAACCCCAGGGGACCTTGTTAGATGGCACCAGCAGGTTCACCTGCAGGGGGAAGCCAATCAACCACTTCATCCACACCAGCACCTTCTGCCAGTACACGGTGGTAGATGAGATGGCGGTGGTCAAAATTGATGCAGCGTCCCCACTGGAGAAAGTTTGCCTCATCGGCTGTGGATTTACAACTGGTTATGGCTCAGCAGTCAAAGTTGCCAAGGTAGTATTGACAATGGCCAATGAAACCATTAACATTAAGACAGTAAGGACCAAAAAAGGAGCAATTTCTCATAGGAATCAGAGATTATTTTCATGGATTCGTAGTGTTGATTTTGTATGTATTATTAATTTTTTAAATTATTTATTTGTTCTAATTAGTTATACGTGACAGTAGAATGCATTTTGACATGTCATACATAAATGGAGCACAACTTCTCATACTTCTGGGTGTATATGTTGTAGAATCACATCAGTCATGTAATCATATAGGTACGTAGGGTAATAATGTCCGATTCATTCTACTGACCTTCCTACCCCCAAACCCCTCCCCTCCCTTCACTCCCCTCTGCCTAATCCAAAGTACCTCTATTTTTCCTTAGCATGACCCCTTATTTTGAATTAGTATCCTCATATCAGAGAAAACATTTGCCCTTTGGTTTTTAGGGTTTGGCTTATTTCACTTAGCATGATAGTCTCTAGTTCCATCCATTTACCAGCAAGTGCCATCATTTCATTCTTCTTTAAGGCTGAGTAATATTCCATTATGTTTTTATACCACCTTTTCTTTATCCATTCATCTGTTGAAGGGCATATAAGTTGGTTCCATAATTTGGCTATAGTGAATTGAGCTGCTTTATAAACATTGATGTAGTTGTGTCTGTATAGTATGCTGCATTTTAAGTCCTTTGTGTATAATTTCAAGAGTGGGATAGCTGGGTCAAATGGTGGTTCTATTCCAAGTTTTCTAAGGAATCTCCATACTGCTTTCCATAATGGCCACACCAATTTGCAGTCCCACCAGCAATGTATGAGTGTACCTTTCCAACATTCATTGTTGCTTGTATTCTTGATTATTGCCATTCTGACTGGAGTGAGATGGAATCTCAGTGTAGTTTAGCATTTCTCTAATTGCTAGAGATGTTGAACATTTTTTTTTACATATTTGTTGATCAATTGTATTTTTTTCTGTGAAGTGTTTGTTCAGTTCCTTAGCCCACTTATTGATTGGGTTATATGTTTGTTTGGTTTTTTTTTTTTTTTGGTGTTAAGTTTTTTTAGTTCTTTATATATCCCGGAGATTAATGCTTTTTCTGAAGTGCATGAGATTTTCTCCCATTCTATAAGCTCTCTCTTCAGATTATTGATTGTTTCCTTTGCTGAGAAGCTTTTTAGTTTGAAACCATCCCATTTATTGTTTCTTGATTTTACTTGTTGTGCTTTAGGAGTCTTATTAAGGAAGTTAGTTCTTAAGGCAACCTGGTGAAGATTTGGGCCTATTTTTTCTTCTATTATAGGGTCTCTGTTCTAGTGCCTTTGATCTACTTTGAATTGAGTGTTGTGCAAGGTGAGAGATAGGGGTTGAATTTCATTTTGTTACATATGGATTTCCAGTTTTCTCCATACTATTTGTTGAAGAAGCTATCTTTTTTCCAATGAATTTTTTTGGCACCTTTGTCTAGTATGAGATAACGGATTTATGTGGGTTTGTCTCTGTGTCCTCTGTTCTGCACCATTGGTCTGTGTATCTGTTTTGATGCCAATACCATGCTGTTTTTGTTAGTGTGGCTCTGTAATACAGTTTAAGGTCTGCTATTGCGATGCCTCCTGCTTCACTTTTCTTGCTAAGGATTGCTTTGGCTATTCTGGGCCTCTTATTTTTTCAAATGAATTTAATGATTGCTTTTTCTATTTCTATGAAGAATATTATTAGGATTTTAATAGAAATTGTAGGCTGGGGATATAGCTCAATTGGTAGAGTGCTTGCCTTGGATGCATAAGGCCATGGGTTAAATCCCCAGCACCACACACACAAAAAAAAGAAATTTAATAGAAATTGCATTAAATCTGTATAATGCTTTTGGTAGTATGGTCATTTTGACAATGTTAATTCTGCCTACTCAAGAGCATGGCAGGTTTTCATCTTCTAAGGTCCTCTTCAATTTCTTTCTTTAGTGTTCTGTAGTTTTTTATTGTAGAGGTCTTTACCTGTTTTGTTAGATTGTTTCCCCAATTTTTTTTTGAGGCTATTGTGAATGGTGTAGTTTTCCTAATTTCTCTTTCAATGGATTCAACACTGATATATAGGAAAGTGTTTAATTTGTGGGTGTTTGTAGTGTTGATTATTAATAGAAAAATAGTCCCCAGAAAAATTTGAGACCATGTCTAAGAAAATTTACCTTTTTATCACAGATGAAAATGCTGTTGATACTAAGTTAAGAAAAAGCAAATATTTCATTTTTAATAATTATTATCATATTTATTTCTTTGTGGGACTACTAACTTTTATGACTGGGGTGTCATTTATTCATTCTACAATTAGTAACTATACACACATCAGGCCAATAGGTTCTACTGGGTTCTAAAGCAGTCAAAGCAAATAAAATGAAGTGTTTGCCTTGGAGGAGCCAAAAACCATGGATACCTTACTCCCAGGATTAGGATCAATAATATATTCCAAAGCCTCATCCGATGACTTTCAAACTGGGGACCACCCACTCTGCAGATCCAAAGAGAAATGCAATGAATCTTTAGCAATGTGTTATTTCCACCCATTATGGGATTTCACTGCTGCACTTCTCCCCTGCCATGAACAAACACACACACACACACGCACGCACACACACACACACAGGATACTCACAAAAATGGATTTCATTCATTATTCAAATACAGTCCAACTTTATGGTGCATTATTGTTCTGTGCACTTTTTTGTTGTTTTAATTTTCTTCTTCTTTCTTTTTTTTTCCTCTTTGTTGTTGTTGTCTACGAAACTTTGGTTTTTTATTTGTTTGTTTTTTATATGCAATGCTGAGAATTGAGTCCCCTGCCTCACACATGTTAAATAAGCCATCTTTCCACTGAGCCACAACCCCAGCCCCTCTGTGCTTACTTGTTAATTCAGGAATGAAGACACACAAATATCACATTAGTTACAACCTATTTTATCTTAAAGTTGTCAGTTGAATTTCATCTGTTTTTTGTGCTTTGCTTTAAGCCCAGAATAACTCTTAAGTGCTTCACATCTAATTTCTGCTCTCTTCACACTGGTTGTGATTATGGGTTGTGTGTTAATGGACCAGGAAGGGGTTGCTTATTGGTAGCTTGATTGGATTACTTCTTGGTCTCCTGGAGTGACCTTGTCTACTTTTTTCATCCCTTACTCCCTAACCCCACTAAATTGCTTGTGTGTGTGTATAATGTACTGAAGCTGGCTATCAATGATTTGAGCCATTGAGAGTTTCTTCAATATTGGAGTCATTGGGGGATGTAGCTTAAAGATCATCCAGTTCAATGGTTCTTAGCCTTGGCTCCCCATTGAAGTGACTGGGGACGGCATTTCACCTATAGAGATTCTGATTGAATTTGTATGGACTGTGACATTGTGATATTTTTAAGCTCTCTAGGTGTATCCACTGTGTAGCAAAGCCACCGACTCCTCACCCTGTTTAAACATGAAGCAAGAGTAACCAAAAGAGATTTTGACAGCAGCTTGGATACAGTCTGAATAGCTCCTGGGAGCATCCAAGGCTGCAATTTATACAGCTTGGGCACTGCAGTGATTGTGTAATCCATTTTTTGCATTTTCAAAAATAGGTCACCCAAGGTTCCACCTGTGCTGTGTTTGGTCTGGGAGGAGTTGGCCTGTCTGTTATCATGGGCTGTAAAGCAGCTGGAGCATCAAGGATCATTGGAGTGGACATCAACAAAGGCAAATTTGCAAAAGCCAAAGAAGTGGGTGCCACTGAGTGCATCAATCCTCAAGACTACAACAAGCCCATTGAGGAGGTGTTGAAGGAACTGAGTGATGGAGGTGTGGACTTTTCCTTTGAAGTCATTGGTCGGCTGGACACCATGGTACGTACCCTCACACGCCTTGAGCTTTTCACTTTTGCAATCTAGAGTATGCAGCAGAATATAAATATTATGTAACAATATGTTTTTGGAATAGTGATTTCCATCTTCTTTTTATTACTTGGATTACTTAATTTATTGCTATGAGAAATCCTTCATTTTGTCAGCTAATCAAACCTGTCTCAAGTAAGATTTCTATTTTAATGAGGGAAAGGGTTCATTTTTTAATTGAGCCATTACAAATTAACTTTATTGGTTTTCTTGTCCTTTTTTATCTTTACAGAATATTTTCTGGTACTTAGCAGGAAAAGTATATGTGTCTGAAAGTGATTCAGTGTTTCCAATATCTATTAAATTAAATTCCTGCCATAAGGAATTTAATCTTACTATTCTTTGATTTGTGCTCAGATTTCTAGCTTGTTCAAATATCAATACTCTACTCTAGTGATTGTCCTTCTGAGCCTAAGATTCAAATCCAAATGGCTCTTCAGAGTCTCCATTAGGAATATCAGTAGATCTTCTCTGGACATCCACTATAGATGGAAGGTTCTGTTACATGGATCCAGAAGAAGAGATGAGCCCAGCCCCCATTTCTCAGTCAGAATAGAAGAAGTGAGGCATCCAGTGACAGTGTTCCTGCTAGTTCATAGAGCATCATTCAATTCAGGAGGCCATTCAATGGCCCACCAGCTAAAGGTCCTTGAGCAAGTGGCTCAAGCTCTGTGTCTCAGCATCCTCACTTGTCAAACATGTCCGTTTGCATGTTTTAATGTGAGTCAATACATTTCAACAACTTAGAAGAGGGTCAGGCCTTGGTAATTTATATTGCTATAACTATGGTAGGACTAATAGCAATGAGACTATTATTATCATTCTGAACATCCCACTCCAAAAGGTACTTATTGGGTTGGTCCTGGGTCCAAGCCCTGTAGTTAAAGGAAGAAAGGAATCCTTATTCAGGGATGGGGGGACAGGCTGGAAGCTCTAAATCTATGGATGAAGAATGGGGCAAATGTCAGGCACTCTTTCCCCTGCCACAGCCTCTGGCACCCTCTATGTGTCTCTGTCTTATTCAGCACAGGATCAAAAATAATTCTCCCTTGATTTGACTTATGCTTTCCTACTCTGTACTATCTGGAAAAACCACTAATATACTTATTTACTGCAAAAATCAGTATATTCCTAGTAGGTCAGCTCTCCAGTTACTGTCACCTGAGTTATATTTCAAAAACTAAACAAGCTGTTGGTAGCTTTATTGGTTTTCAGTAAAAAAAAAAAAAAAACTTCAACAAGTAAATATATACATAATACAATTTTTTTAACTTGGCAAATTTGATTTTCCTCCACATTCTTAACAAATATGGTTTAATAAACTTTTTTGTTTTAATTAATTCTGAATTTTTTTCAAATATCATTAGCTAGTTAAAAGGAGAAAAGAGCAATTTGGGGCCAATTATTATTTTACCAACAGAAAATATGTCCTAAGGAAACTGACTGCCTTCACACATCATTTTATTTTACCACAGAGACAGCACAGTGCCTGGTACATAGAGATCATCAGGATGTATATATTGAAGTAAATACTTTTAAAAAATCAGCAGATTTTTGCCACTCCCCAAATTTGAGAGATATGTCTCATAGCTTTGTATGGGTTACATGAACTAATGCAAGTAAAATATTTATCACAGTGTCACTCTCAATACATGTCAGCTGGTGATACGCATATGAAACACTATTTCCAAGCTTGCAGTTCTTACACCATCTTTGGAATATGTATGACATTACTTTCAAATAATTCCAAATATCAATTCCTGTGTGTAATACGTTTCTAGCTGTATTTTACCTAACCAGAGTTCTCTAGAATTCTGCTGAAAAAGTCACCAGAGACCAATAAGACCCAACTGTTGAGGTTCACCAGGAAAACCTAGTGGTATTGGTAATTGGGATCTGTGCCCTGAGAGTAAAATTCTTTGCAGACTTGACCTGGGATAATATGCCATAGATGATGGAGGTTCAAAGAGAGACCAACTTTTTCCGAGGCTGTAGCTTTTCTCACTGTGCCCTTTTTCTATTTTCCCTCATGGAACTGGGTTGTTGCTTTATTTGAAGATGCCAAATGCTTTTTAGCCACATGCTCTGAGGAGATCTGGTCTTCCAAACGTCATTCTTCAAAATCAAAATGTGTATCTTTGGAAATTCTAACACACTCTTTTACTACAGGCTATGTTAAAAAATGACTAGAGGGGGACAGTTTCCTGGACTGTCTTTTGAATATCCAGAATAATAGATTCTGTTTAAAGTAAAACTCGTATACATTGGAGAGATGCAAACATCATGTAAAGCATGTCCATTTTAGAAATGGACAACAGAATTGGAATTTACTAAAAAGAGAGATTACCAAGTGGACAAGAGACAAATTTTGATGGCGTAATCATTATATCTTATTCACCAATCAGAAACCTGTTCAAAATTCATACTTAATAGATAAATAAAAAGTCAAATAATGAATTCATAGATTGCCTGAGAATCATATGATGATCAAACAGTGAAAAACTTTGTGAAAACCCAGACTTTACATATGTGTGTAATGATATTTGCCTATTTATTAGTTTATAAAGAAAAATGAAGTACATATAAAATGATTCATTCGTAAAAAAAAAAAAAATGATTCATTCGTTCTTTCACTGAAAAAAAAAAACTTTCTGGGTATTTCTCCAAGCAGCAACACTATCCTAGATACAATGGGAAATGAAGCAGAAGACAATTTCCTTCTTCCAATATCCTGTGAATTATGAGTAGGTACTATCTATCTGAGAATCTACTTTAAGGATGCAAAATATTGATTTTTTTTTCATTTCAGCTTTCTGCCCTGTTATGTTGTCAAAATTCATATGGTGTAAGCGTCATCGTAGGGGTGCCTCCTGATTCCCAAAACCTCTCCATGAATCCTATGCTGCTATTGACTGGACGCATCTGGAAAGGAGGAGTTTTTGGTGGTAAGTTGTTAAGCCTGAGGACTAAATTTTCATTAACCTCAGAATTTCCTCCTTTTTACAAGTGACAAGGTCAGGTTTTGAAAAACAATGTGGTTACTACATTGAACATTTATTTTTTTAAATGAACTAAAATTTCTATTGTATCTATAGGCTCCAAATTAATTATATGTGGAACTAATGAAGAGAGAAAGTCCCAAGACAGAATACTCTGGTATCCCCATAAACCTTTCAGCATCAGCTCTTTTCATACTCGTTACATAAGGCACAAAAATTCTTTGTAGGACACAGGAAATCTGTAGCAATAATTTATGCCTATATTCACTGCATATTTAGACAATTACAAACTTTGCTTTTTTGTCTTTGGTCATACTTATCTGTATTGTAATTTCTCAGTGTAGAGCTAATAGGCACCCGAAAGCTAGCTAAGGACCCTACTTTATCTGGGAGGATTAAAAAAAAAAAGTCAAAGCACTACAAAAGGGTATTGAAGGGCTCATTGTCTGACTTCACTAATAGCAGTCCACAGAATGTAGCACTTTTTACAGACTTTTATTTTAATTTCATTGGAAAGTCTCCTCTCCAATTCTCCTTCTTACTCCGACTAACTCTAACAATGATATTGTCTTCTTTTCAGGTTTTAAGAGTAAAGATTCTGTTCCCAAACTTGTGGCTGATTTTATGGCTAAGAGGTTTTCACTGGATCCATTAATAACGAATGTTTTACCTTTTGAAAAAATAAATGAAGGATTTGAACTGCTTCGCTCTGGAAAGAGGTAGATTTTAAGTTTCTTTTTATGGTAGGGGACTTTCTAACAGAGAATGAAAAAGTGAAAGGATGAGGAGAAAGTTGATGTCACTTGGTTTCCCGTCACCAGTTCAGTCTTTGCAGACAGCACATCTCGGATGACACTGTGAGAATCTAAGAAGAGTTGCTTTGGGTTTCCGGTCCAGCTAAAGCCAAATGACGTTGATGTCAAAACATCTGAGTGATCAGAGACAGAGATCAGAATGTTCACTTTTGCCAGAGAAAGCATCAGAGTCACACAATCGTAGCTACAATATGGAGTCACGGAAGCCTCAGCTTGGCTACTGAAGGCTGATCATTAATGGCTCTACATAATGTTCTGGACATCCCCAAAAACTTTCATTATAGGAGTAAGAGGAACTACATTGGGATGATTTTATATACAGATACTAGTAGCTTTTCATGAAAAATACTACTATTATTGTTATTTCTTTCTGCAGTTTACAAAGACTTTTTCACAAATAAAAATTATAATAAGGGGATGGGTACAAAATGCTATGTTAAATGTTTAAGTCTTATAATTTCTCCAAAGCGTAGGAGAAAGATGACTGAGACAGGAGGATCACGAGTTCAAAGCCAGCTTCAGTAGTGAGGCACAAAGCAACTCAATGAAATCCCTTTCTCTTAATTAAAAAAAAATATACAAAATAGGGCTGAAGATGTAGCTCAGTCATTGAGTGCCCCTGGGTTCAATCCCCAGTTCAATCCTCAGTTCAATCCCTACCCACCAAAAAGTCAATCCATTTTCTACCCCTAATTGAATGAGTTTTGTCACCTGCATTTATGTGACAGCTAGGTAGAGTTACATCTGCCTCCCACCTTCTTGTTCCATTATGTATTTTCTGCTACCCTCCCCAACTTCTTCTCATGAGATTTTCAACTTTAAATAGTATTTCTGATAAAATACTATAGTAGATATTCATCTTACCATATTCTTGAGGCGAGAAGGAACATAGCTTCTACAGAGCTCCAGCTGCCTTCCTAATGGTCTTATCTGCATTACCTCATGTGATTCCTAAGCAATGCTGGCATGCTGGTCCCCCTGTCACTATCTTAGGAGAAAAGCTGAACCTCAGAGAGAATATGGCTTAGCCCAAGTCATACAGGTAATAGGGGAGCTAGAAATCACAATTAGATCTGTTGGATAGCAAAGTTGATTTACTTTCTGTGAAACCACACTGCCTCTCAAGAGCTCAAGAGCTATGGAACAAGCAGTTATCAAATGTTAGCAGCAGCAGCAGCAGCTGGTTAAATAGAATGATGGCAAACGTAGAGATACCAAAACCAGATGGCAGTGTTGGACAACAGGTGAACCATTAAGCAGGCCTGAATGCTCTTTATGAGACGTCCTTACACTGAATGTGAATATTTAAGTAACACAAACCCTGTTTATAAGCAAAGAATAAAAATTATACTTTTCAGTATTAGTAAGGATAAGATGATATGGTCATTTTCATATACTGCTTGTAGGAATATTAATTGTTATATTCTTTGGGGGAAAGCAATTAGATAATTTGTAATTTGAAACTTTTTTAAAAACAGATCCTTTGTGCCAGGAATTCTATTTCTAAAAGCCTATTATACAGAAATAAATGTGTAAACACACATATATGTTTACATGTTTACTTGCTACCAATAGGTATCAAAAGTTAGAAACATTGTAGAAGTCTAATATTAAGAGAATCATTAGAATTCTCATAAAATAGAAAATACAAACTTGCATACACAATATGATCCCAAATTTTCAAAAACAACAGAAAAAGTATACATATGCCTAAAAATGATTAAATAAAATATTAACAAGGGTTATCTCTAAGTTGTGGAATTACAGGTTATTTTTACTTTCATCTTTACACAATACAGTATTTTCTAATTTAACTATATATAATTGCTTACACACACACACACATACACACACACACACATATATGGGTATCTATTGAAAATTTTCAAAAAGACATGAAGATCAATTTTTCTAAAAGTGTTTTTCCATCATAAGGTGGTTTTTTAAATTTTTATTTATTTTTATTTTTTGTTTTTACATATACATGACAGTAGAGTGTACTTTGACATACCATACATACATGAGATACAACCCATTACAATTTTGATCCCATTCTTGTAGTTGAACATGATATGAAGTATATTCATACTGGTAGTATATTTATATATGAGCATAGGAAAGTTATGTCTGATTCATTCTACTGTCTTTCCTATTCCCACCCCCCTCCCTTCCTTTCATTCCCCTTTGTCTAATCCAATGAACTTCTATACTTCCCTCCCTATCTTCCCTTGTTATGGGTCAGCATTCACATATCAGAGAGAATATTCAATCTTTGGTTTTTGTTTTTTGGGGACTGGCTTATTTCACCTAGCATATTCTCCAGTTCCATCCATTTACAGGCAAATGCCATAATTTCATTTTTCTTCATGGCTGAGTAATAATTCATTATGTATATATACCACTTTTTAATCCATTCATCTGTTGAAGGGCCATACCTTTGTTATTGTGAATTGATTGATGTGGCTGCATCACTGTAGTATGCTGATTTTAAGTCCTTTGGGTTTAAGCTGAGGAGTGGGATAACTGGATCAAATGGTGTTTCCATTCCAAGTTTTTTAAGGAATCTCCATACAGCTTTCCAGATTGGTTTCACCAATTTATAGTCCCACCAGCAACGTATGAGTGAAGCTTTTCCCCACATCCTCACCAACATTAATTGCCATTCTGAGTGGAGTGAGGTGGAATGTCAGTGTAGTTTTAACTTGCATTTATATAATTGCTAGAGATGTTGAACACTTTTTTATATGTTTTTGACCATTTGTATTTCTTAGAAGGTGATTTTTCACATTGGCATTAGTTCCCATATAAATGTTACATTTCCAATATTCCCAAGAATGAAGTTCTCTTAGAAATAATCTGTACCAACTTTATCATCTACTTCTAAGAATCTTTAACCATCTCTGCACCAAAGCTCTATTAAACCTTTGACATGGCCTTAACTTTAGTAAACTATCAGTTCCTTTAGGCAAGTTATCTATCATCTTATAATTTGTATTTGAGTTTGAATCCCAACCCCATGCTAGATGTGTGACTAGAGCAAGTTTATAAATCTAAGTCTTAGTTTCTATCATCTCTAAAATGGAAATAATATGAAAAACTACCTAGTAGCATTATTGTTTAGGTTGAAAATTAAATGAGATAATGTTTGAAAAGCATCCACAAAGAACATGATAAACAACAGGAATGCATTACAAGTTATTACTTATTTTCATATTTTATGGCAGGCATGCAGACTCAAAAAATATATTGTTTTGTTTAAAGGATTCTAATGTAGAACTAAACTCTAAGTGGCAGCTTTGTTGAGGGTGTTGTGAGTGAGTTTAAGATTGGAGAAAACACAAGAGAGAACCAGAAAGGACAAATTGCCGTATACTACTTTAATACATAAGGAACTTAACACACAAGGATGGCAGAGGAATGTCTGGGAACACAGATTTTCACTGAGACACATCAAATGTATAATTCACTCGCATGGAAGAGTGTGAATTGCCTAACTGATAAAAATGTCTTTTCCTTCCTGTTTCAGTATCCGGACCGTCCTGACATTTTAAGACCATCCAGATGCCTTGCCTTGGAGCAGTATTCCGACTCCTCCCCATATAATCAAGAATACCAGCCAGAAAAACATCATCAATTCTGTTCCTTAGAGATGGAATCAATAGAATTACACATACAAGCTTTCTCTGGAAAATCAGAAATTCCTGTGAAATCATTTTTTCAAGCAAATGTTTAGAATCCAAGTGAGAGTTATTGAACATTAGCAAGTGATTGAGGCTAGTAAGCTTTTCATCTTAAGCATATGACTTATGCCATTTTCCTACTGAGGAAGGCTATTTCTTGTGACTTCTTATATATTTTTTCTCTCTTTTTAACCATCAGTCATTTACACTAAGTGGAGGGGATCTTCCACCTGTCCCCAGCATAAACACATCAGGCAATTGTGCTTGAAGTCATCTGTGTCTGTCTCTATTTCCACTGTCTGTACTTTCCTTTCTGTAAAATGTATCAAAGTCAAGGTCAACACCATGGCGTGGTAAAGGATAGACTCAGGTTTAAAAATGTAGAATGTTCAGCACTTTTGAATCCAGGGAATTTCTTAGTAACTCAAAGGAAATGTCACACATTCTCATACCGTGATGGGAAATGTTTTGTTTACTGCCATTATACTCTTTCTTTGCAGTGAATATGTAGTTGCTCTCTTAAATAAAATCAGGTATTATGTTTATGTGATAAATGTGAGGTTTGAATAGTAAATGCGGAAAATAAACTCTTCCTGGACCATATTTTAAAAGTCTGTGATTTATATTCATGAAGGCCCTTTATGGGCTAGACAGTTAATGATTACAACTGACTAAGGTGTCACTCTTTTTTGTTAAAAATTATGTGATGACTCTTAAAGTCCAGGGGGCATGGGAATGCAGGCAACTGTGAACACAGCATTTAAGATGGTAACTTAGCAATGGCATAAACACCCCCAAGAAGTATATCTTCTAAGTAGATATAGATATATGTAAATACCTTTTTGCAAAAATTGTTTTCTATCTAGAACTTTTCTATAAACAACTATGACTTAAACCAATTCTATAATCCTGGGATTAACTGAATATTTTGGATATGTTCAGACCCATTTGTTGATGCTTTCCCACTAGCAGAAGAAGATCTACATTATGAGCTTTATCTCCGGTATTGCATTCTATTCTTATTTTTATTTAAAGGATTGGTAGCTATCTTCAAAAGTGTTACTGCTATATCTATGATCTCTTTGATTTTGTAAAAAGGACACTAGACTTAGAGTAAAACAACTTACTACTTACTCTGTGACCTTCAGAAAGTCACTCAAACTCTCTGAACCTGTTGATTATTTGATTTAGTGAAATTACTCTATCAAATCATTACAGCTTTACAGAGGAAGGGGGTGGGAGGGAAAAGGAGGCACAGGGGACTGAAATGGAGCGAGTCAAATTTTATGTATGTATGGTTATGTCAAAATGATACCAACCATTATGTATAACTATAATGCAGTAATAAAAACATTAAAAAGTTTTCTTTTAAAGATTAAATGGTATGATGCTAGTGAAAAAAAAAACTTTAAAGTGTTGAAATGCCATGGAAATGTAGAGAATGTGTATTTGCTTTGTGAGAGGATATATTCAACGTCAAGGGAGCTTTCAGAATGTACCAAAAATAATACATTCTTAAAGAGACCACCCTTTGCTGGGGATTGTGTGATATTTTACATTGGTACTGAGGATGTGAGGTCCAGAGAAAGAAGGGTTGGTTCTAACTTCCACTTCACACTTGTGGGCATGAGATCTGGCTGGTGGCACAGAGGCGTCATCTAGCTTCTACCCACCATCCTCCCAGGTTGGGGGAGTCGGGGGAGCAGGTCACAGATGGGCACTGTCGGTGTTCTTACACAGGAACACAGTCTTCCATGTGGTGGGGGCAGAGTAGGTCACATGTGCAGAATCTAAGTTACATGGACATTGGTGGGGAAGGAGGGGGATGACATCAAAACATCCACAGAGTGGCTTGCATCCTGACAGCCTGAAGAGCGCACATAGTTGGGGTTTGGGATGGTTTCCAGCAAAGCTTGACTCTTGAATCAAGAACTTCCATATTTGCTTGAGTCCAAGAAACGAAAAAAAAAAAAAGTAACTCTTAATGTACATAGTTTGCACTCACTTTTAGGTATCAGTGAAGAGCTTAACTAGAAGGAAGAAAATTTTCAAAGTTCAAAGAGAAAGAATTTTAGGAAGATGGTTTACCTACTAACTCTGAAATACCAACTTAGCTCCTTAATACACTGACAAAGATGAATAGCAGATGAACTCTGCATTGACTTCTGAAGACTTTACAAGTCACTGAAACTGCTGTTGGGACTGAGAGTCACCTGGAAGTCAAAGGCAACTGAGAACAGGTCTATACGTGATAATTACAGACTTCTAAGCCTGATTATAAAATTCTGTTAACAAAGGCTCTATGCACCTCTAACAACCTATTAGAACCTCTGTTTGGTGTTCCCGGAAAAATCTTAAAATAGCAATTTTATCAAAGTACACAAAGTTCTGTTTGCTATCAAATACCTAACAATACTCAGGAAGTAGGCTAAAACAAACAAAGAGAAACAAAAATTGGTGGGGAAAGAATACAGCAGGAGCTGTACAGTGGGGCCAAATCATGCTCCTAGGAGAAGAAATGGACCTGGGCATGGGTGTGGCTGGCTCATTTCATTCCCTGGGACTCAGCACCCAGAAGACATTCACAGCTGCACAATTCTCAAGGGAACCCAGAGCTTGCACAATACCCCAAAGAGCTAACTCAAAGTTAATTAAAGACAGAAGGAAAGACTGGTTTGTGTGTTCCAGCTTGTTCCTTGAAGTATTGACAAGTCAACCAATTACACAGAAACTTTATTACCCATGAAAGTAGGTCAGAGAGGTCACCAAATAACTCTTATCTAAATATATTATTTAAAGACTACTAGTCTTGCAGAAACCAGTAATTAACAGATATTGAAATGACATAAGGAGATAGAATCACAGTTTTGAAATGCCTTCTGTATCTGAATTCAAGCCTCAGTAAATGAGAACAAACAAACTCTGGAGGGAAATAAATCTTTTCATTAACAAAAGGACTTTTACCAGGTGCAATGGCACATGCAAGCCTGTAATCCCAGCTACTCAGGGGCTAAAGCAAGAGGATCACAAGTTAAAAGCCAGCCTCAGCAATTTAGCGAGGCTCTAAACAACTTAGCTGAGACTCTGTCTCTAAGTATAAAAGACCCTGCCTCTAAGTTTAAAAGACCTTTTCTCTAACTATAAAAAATGCCCTTCAGATGAATGGATAAAGAAAATGTGGTATATGTACACAATGGAATATTATTCAGCATTAAAAGAGAATAAAATCATGGCATTTGCAGGTAAATGGGTGGAGCTGGAGAAGACAATGCTAAGTGAAATTAGCTAATCCCCTAAAACCTAATTTGAATGATTTCTCTGATTTAAGGATGCTGATTCATAATATGCTGTGGGAGGTGAGGGATGGGAGGATTAAATGAACTCTAGATAGGGCAAAGGGGAAAAGGGGATGGAGGAGAATAAGGGTGCATAGGGGTAGGAAAGATGGTGGAATGTGATGGTCATCATTACCCTAGGTACATGTATGAAGACACGAAAGATGTGACTCTTCTTTGTGTAAAACCAGAGATATAAAAAAATGTGCTCTATATGTGTAATATGAATTGCAATGCATTCTGTTGTCATATATAACAAATTAAAATTTGTTAGTTAAAAAAAGGCTGGAGATGTGGCTCAGTGGTTGAGTGCCCCTGTGTTCAACCCCCATTAACAAAAAAAAAAAAAAAAAGGAAATTCTAAGACCTTTGGTATGGTGGTATGAGTTTTGTCTTTCCAAAAATCTTCAGACAACAATGACTAGCTAAGAATTCGGAGGAGTCCATGACCAATTTGTTTTACATTTGCTATCTTCTCCCTTGGGGACTCTCAAAGACAGAGGTCACTCAAGAATACACTAGTGGACTTGAGAGCACAGGAGAGATTGAAAGCTCCCTGAAAGCTCTGTTTTCCATTTCTGCAATAGTTCTGAGGAAAAGGAAGAGAGTGAAGAAGGAAGGGAAAAACAATCACCCCCATCCTGCACGCTAGCAGCTAATGGAGAAAGTGGAAATGTTCTATTCTGTGATTATGGTTCACTTAAAAGTTCCATTCTGCAATTATAGTGATTGTTACATAATGCAAATATTTACTCCTTAATTTAAAGGAGAAGGAGGAATTTGACAGAAGGAAAATTGGGGAAGTTGCCCCAGACCAAAGGTTCAGTGTGGAAGACTAGAGCATTTTAGGGCATTTAAGCATTTACCTTTAATTTATTTATTTATTAAATATATGACAATAGTGGAATGCATTACACTCATTATTACCCATACACAGAACAATTTTTTGTAACTCTGTGTATAAAGTATGTTCACGACAAATTATGCCATTATACATGTACTCTTTTTTGCATTATAATTCTTAATACACATATATACCACAATTTTTCATATGTTTGTATATAAAGTATGTTGACACCAAATTCAAATCTTCAAACATGTATGTTGTATAATGATGACCGTCACATTCCACCATCCTTCCTAATCCCCTTCCCCCTCCCTTTCCCTGCCACTCCTCTTCCCTATCTAGAAATAATCTTCCTTCCATGCTCTCCCTTCCTACCCCACTGTGAGTCACCCCCCTTGTGGCAGAGAAAATATTTGGTATTTGTTTACTTAGCATTATCTTCACTTAGCATTATTTTCTCTAACACCATCCATTTACGTGCAAATGCCATGATTTTGTTCTTTCTTAGTGCTGAATAATATTCCATTGTGTATAAATGCCACATTTTTAATCCATTCATTCACTGAGGGACATCTAGGTTGGCTCCACAGTTTAGCTATTGTGAATTGTGCTGCTATAAACATTGATAAGGCTGTGTCCCTGTAGTATGCTGTTTTTAGGTCCTTTGAATATAGTATGAGAAGAGGAATAGCTGGGTCAAATGGTGGTTGCATTCCCAGATTTCCAAGGAATCTCCATACTGCTTTCCATATTGCTTTTTCTATTTCTATGAAGAATGTCATTGGGATTTTGATCGGAATTGCACTGAACCTCTATAGTACTTTTGGTAGTATGGTCATTTTGATAATATTAATTTTGCCTATCCATGAGCAAGGTAGATCTTTCCATCTTCTAAGGTCTTCTTTGATTTCTCTCTTTAGGTTTCTGTAGTTTTCATTGTATAGATCTGCCTCCTCTTTTGTTAAGTTGATTCCCAAGTATCTTATTTTTCTTGAGGATATTTTGAATGGAGTAGTTTGCCTCATTTCCTTCTCAGAGGATTTGTCACTGATATGCAGAAATGCCTTTGATTTATGGGTGTTGAGTTTATATCCTGCCACTTTGCTGAACTCATTTACTAGTTCTAGAAGTTTTCTGGTGGAGTTTTTTGGGTCTTCTCTATTTAAAATCTTTTTGTCATCAAATAGTGCTAGGTTAAGTTCTTCTTTTCCTATAGTTATTTCTTTAATTTCATTAATAGAAGTGGTGAGAGAGGGCATCCCTCTCTTGTTCCAGATTTTAGTCTGAATGCCTTCAGTTTTTCTCAATTTAGAATGATGTTGGCCTGGGGCTTAGCGTAAATAGCCTTTATGATGTTGAGATATGTTTCTGTTATCCCTAGTTTTTCTAGTGCTTTGAACATAAAGCGGTGATGTATTTTGTCAAATACTTTTTCTGCATCTATCCAGATGATCATATGGTTCTTATCTTTAAGTCTATTGATGTGATGAATTACATTTACTGATTTCCGTATATTGAACCAACTTTGCATTCCTGGGATGAATCCCATTTGATCATGGTGCATGATCTTTTTGATATGTTTTTGTATTCCATTTGCCATAATATTATTGAAAATTTTTGCATCTATGTTCATTAGAGATGTTGGTCTGAAGTTTTCTTTCTTTGAAGTGTCTTTGTCTGGTTTTGGAATCAGGGTGATATTGGCCTCGTAGAATGAATTTGGAAGTACTCCCTCTTTTTCCATTTCCTGAAATAGATTGAGTCTTGGGCTTTACTTGGTTGATAATCTTTTGATGGCTTCTTCTATTTCCTCACTTGATTTTGGTCTGTTTAAGTCGTGTATATCTTCCTGACTCAATCTGGGCAGATCATATGACTTAAGAAATTTATTGATGGCTTCACTGTCTTCTATTTTATTAGAGTATAAGGTTTCAAAATAATTTCTATTAATCTTCTGTATTTCTGTAGTATCTATTGTGATATTGCCTTTTTCATCACATATGCAAGTAATTTGGGTTCTCTCTCTCCTTCTCTTCATTAGCATGGCTAAGGTCTGTCAATCTTATTTATTTCTTCAAAGAACCAACTTTTAGTTTTGTCAATTTTTTCAATTGTTTGTTTTGTTTCGATTTCATTGATTTCAGCCCTGATTTTAATTATTTCTTGCCTTCTACTGCTTGGCTGCTGATTTGTTCTTCTTTTTCTAGGGCTTTGAAATATAGTGTGAGATCATTTATTTGTTGGCTTTTTCTTCTTTTAAGGAATGACTCCATGCAATGAATTTTCCTCTTAGTACTGCTTTCATAGTGTCCCAGAGATTTTGATATGATGTGTCTGCATTCTCATTACCTCTAAGAATTTATTAATCTCCTCCTTTATGTCTTCTGTGATCCCTTGTTCATTCAGTAGCATATTGTTCAGTCCCCATGTGATGCAGGAAGTTTTCTTCTTTATTTTATCATTGATTTCCAATTTCATTCCATTATGATTGGAAAAATGCATGGTAGTATCTCTACTCCTTTGTATTTGCTAAGAGTTACCCTGTGGCATAGTATATAGTCTATTATTGAGAATGATCCATGTGCTACTGAGAAGAAAGTATATCTGCTTGATGCTGGTTGATATATTCTATATATGTCAATTAAGTCTAAGTTATTGTGTTATTGAGCTCTATAGTTTTTTTATTCAACTTTTATGTGGAAGATCTGTCCAGTTGTGTGTTAAAGTCATCCAAGATTATTGTATTGTGATCAATTTGACTCTTCAACTTGAGAAGAGTTTGTTTGATGAACATAGCTGCACCATTGTTTGTGGCATATATATTTATGATTTTTATGTCTTGTTGGTGTATGGTTCCCTTGAGCAGTATGTAATGTCCATCTTTATCCCTTTTGATCAACTTTGGCTTGAAATCTACTTTATTCAATATGAGTATGGAGACACCTGCTTGCTTCCGCAGTATGATTTTTTCCCAACCTTTCACCTTCAGTCTGTGTATGTCTTTTCCTATCAAATAAGTCCTGTAGGCAACATATTATTAGATCTTTTTTTAAATCCAGTCTGCTAGCCTATGTCTTTTGATTGGTGAGTTTAAGCCCTTAACATTTAGGGTTACTATTGAGACATGGTTTGTATTTCCAGCCATATTTGTTTATTTTTGTTATTTAAAATGACATGGTTTTCCTCTTTGATTAGTTTTTCTTTTAGTGTACTATCTCCCTCTGCTAGTTTTCATTGTTATTTTTCATTTCCTCTTCATGAAATATTTTGCCAAGGATGTTTTGTAGTGCCAGTTTTCTAGCTGTAATTCTTTTAACTTTTGTTATTGTGGAAGGTTTTTATTTCATCTTCAAAGCTGAAGTTTAATTTTGCTGGATACAAGATTCTTGGTTGGAACCCATTATCTTTCAGCATTTGAAATATGTTGTTCCAGGATCTTCTAGCTTTCAGGGTCTGTGTTGAAAAATCAGCCATTATCCTAATTGGTTTACCCCTATATATAATCTGATTACTTTCTCTTGTTGCTTTTAAAATTCTCTCCTTATTCTGTATGTTGGGCATTTTCATTATAATGTGTCTTGGTGTGGATCTTTTGTGATTTTGCACATTCAGCATCCTGTAGACTTCTTGGTTTTGGATTTACATTTCATTCTTCATGTCTGGAAAGTTTTCTGATATTATTTCATTGAACAGATTGCCCATTCCTTTGGTTTGGACCTCTATACCTTCCTCTATCCCAGTACTCTTAAATTTGATCTTTTTATGTTATCCCATATTTCTTGGATGTTCAGCTTGTGGTTTCTTATCATTCTCACTGTGCTGTCTGTGTCTTTTTCAAGATGATATACTTTGTCTTCGTTGTCTGGTGACCTATCTTCTAAGTGGTCTACTTTGCTGGTGATACTCTCATTTGAGTTTTTAATTTGGTTTATTATTTCTTTCATTTCCAGGATTTCTGTTTTGTTTTTTTGTTTTTTGTTTGTTTGTTTGTTTGTATAACCTCTATCTCCCTGTAGAGGTAATCTTTTGCTTCTTTGATTTGTTTATGTAATTCATTGTCAAAGTGATCTTTCATTGTCTGTATTTGTTGTCCAATATCTTCTCTGAGACTCCAAAACATCTGAATCATGTATATCCTGAAATCTTTATCTGAAATTTTTTTTCTGCTGTAGATGTTACCTCTTCTAATGTTGTATTGTCTTGCATTGTTTGTGGTCCCTTCATTCCTTGTCTTTTCATGTTGGTCACATTTCTTTCCAGCTCTATTAGACTGTTGTGTTATTTTTTCCCCTATAGATTTATATTGCTCTTGTATAGTTCCAAGATCTCTCCTTTGTGGGGAAGGACAATGTTAACAGTTTCCAATATCAATAATACATAATCTATGAGCAAGTTTTTGTTATTAAGACATTTATAGTCTCTATGTCTAGAGATGTTGGACTCAATTATTATTTAAAATATAGTCATTAGTTTCATAATTGTTGTACCATTTCTGGTGGTGTATAGAGAACTGGGGGTTGGGTGTAGGACATGTTGTTAAGGGGGAAAGATGTGAGGGTATGGGGTTTATATATCTTAGCAACTTTGGAGGAGAACTCTGTTCAGTTGCCTATCTGCGCTGTTAGCCACAGCCACCAAAAAAGCAAGCATTTACCTTTATTAACCTGTAAAATTCACGATGAGAAATATCTGGCAGGATTCCTTGCAAGAGGTTTAGATCTTATTTGTTGAGAAATAGAAACCCTAGTAAAATGTTTTTGAGCATATTGATGATATATGATCAGAATGACACATTAGAAACTTAGTCTTAGGACCCTGTGGAGGGGGTGTTAGAGGTGAGGAGAAAGTCACTGAAAGTGAGGAGGTTCTAGCATAGTACAGTTCAGAGAGAAGGGAGCCTACAGAGCAGTAGCAGCAGTAGCAGCAGCAGCAGCAGCAGCAGCAGGAGGAGGAAAGGACAGTACCAGTTAAAGGAGACATTTTTAGAAAGTGGATGTGATTCATCATCAAGAACAAGGGAATACCAGGGATAAAGCTTATGCCCAAGAGTCAGGCCTGACAAATTGGATGTAGATGGTAGACCCTGTCACCAATTTGAGATGTAAAAACAACATCAGGTGAAAGCAAATGAAAGAGAATATAAAAAGAAAAGCAGACAGAACTCAATGGATCAGCGATGGTTTATTCAGCAGCAGAAGGGCACATTTACAAGCAGAAAATAGCAACTGGCTACAACAGAATCTAGGTTTATAGGGTTTATACCAACCACATCATGAGAGGAGTTTGTCAGATACTTTTGGTGGGCTTAATTTTAGCATTCAGGAGATCTTTGGCAGATAAGGAAAATTGCAAAAGGTCAGAGTCTTCAGTTTCCATTTTCAAAAGAGTTATAAGTTTCCACCTCCTTCATTCCAGACTCTAAAAAGGGTATAATGAGTTGGGGCAATGTCATACTATCTGTCTACTCTGCTAAAGAGGGGTGGAGTAAGGGATATTCTGTTAGAGATCTGAAAGAGGATTAAGAGGTAAGGGGTATCTTGAGCTCCTATACAGTCCTGGAAGTTGTGGTTTGAGTGGGGTGTAGAGGGAGGAAACTTCAACATCATTGTGGATGATTCCTTCCTTATAGGTTTCAGGAGAGGCATGTTGTGAGTGAAGGAGGAGAAAGGCTTTTTCATGTTTTTGGGAAGTGGTCTGGGCTAGACACTTCACCTTGTCAAGAAGTTGCTTCTGTATAAAGTTAAGAAAGCAGGGAAGAAAGGTTATTACCAGGACGAAAAGATGGCGGCGAAGAAAGTGCATCACCCCAGTGCGCCGCGTCAATGAGCGGGAGAAAGACAAGGTGAAACGGCTGGAGGCTATCTTGTTGGGAATTTCCAGTGAAATTGAGGTGCTCCAGAATCTAGTGGACGGATTTCCATCGTGCGAGGTTCGGCTGCGGGAGCTCCATTTCTCCGCATAAATCAAATGCATTCCTGTATATCAGGGACAAATCCTCTGAAACGGAAATGAGGACAACTACTCCATTCACAATATCCCCCCCAAAAATAAAATACTTGGGAATCAACCTAACAAAAGAGGTGAAAGACTTATACAATGAAAATTACAGAACCCTAAAGAGAGATATAGAAGAAGACCTTAGAAGATGGAAAAATATACCCTGTTCATGGATAGGCAGAACTAACATCATCAAAATGGCGATATTACCAAAAGTTCTCTATAAGTTCAATGCAATGCCAATCAAAATCCCAATAGCATTTCTTGTAGAAATAGATAAAACAATCATGAAATTCATATGGAATAATAAAAGACCCAGAATAGCAAAAGCAATGCTAAGCAGGAAGTGTGAATCAGGCGGTATAGCGATACCAGACTTCAAACTATACTACAGAGCAATAGTAACAAAAACAGCATGGTACTGGTACCAAAACAGGCGGGTGGACCAATGGTACAGAATAGAGGACACAGTAACCAATCCACAAAACTACAACTATCTTATATTTGATAAAGGGGCTAAAAGCATGCAATGGAGGAAGGATAGCATCTTCAACAAATGGTGCTGGGAAAACTGGAAATCCATTTGCATCAAAATGAATCTGAATCCCTATCTCTCGCCATGCACAAAAGTTAACTCAAAATGGATCAAGGAGCTTGATATTAAATCAGAGACACGGCATCTGATAGAAGAAAAAGTTGGTTATGATCTACATACTGTGGGGTCGGGCTCCAAATTCCTCAATAGGACACCCATAGCGCAAGAGTTAACAACTAGAATCAACAAATGGGACTTACTCAAACTAAAACGTTTTTTCTCAGCAAAAGAAACAATAAGAGAGATAAACAGGGAGCCTACCTCCTGGGAACAAATCTTTACTCCACACACTTCAGATAGAGCCCTAATATCCGGAGTATACAAAGAACTCAAAAAATTAGACAATAAGATAACAAATAACCCAATCAATAAATGGGCCAAGGACCTGAACAGACACTTCTCAGTGGAGGACATACAATCAATCAACAAGTACATGAAAAAATGCTCACCATCGCTAGCAGTCAGAGAAATGCAAATCAAAACTACCCTAAGATACCATCTCACTCCAGTAAGATTGGCAGCCATTAGGAAATCAAACAACAACAAGTGCTGGAGAGGATGAGGGGAAAAGGGCACTCTTGTTCATTGTTGGTGGGACTGCAAATTGGTGCAGCCAATTTGGAAAGCAGTATGGAGATTTCTTGGAAAGCTGGGAATGGAACCACCATTTGACCCAGCTATTCCCCTTCTCGGTCTATTCCCTAAAGACCTAATAAGAGCATGCTACAGTGACACTGCTACATCGATGTTCATAGCAGCACAATTTACCATAGCAAGATTGTGGAACCAACCTAGATACCCTTCAATAGATGAATGGATAAAAAAAATGTGGCATTTATACACAATGGAGTATTACTCTGCATTAAAAAATGACAAAATCATAGAATTTGGAGGGAAATGGATGGCATTAGAGTAGATTATGCTAAGTGAAGCTAGTCAATCTTTAAAAAACAAATACCAAATGACTCCTTTTATATAAGGGGAGTAAACAAGGACAGGGTAGGGCCAAAGAGCTTGAGAAGAAGATTAACATTAAACAGGGACGAGAGGTGGGAGGGAAAGGGAGTGAGAAGGGAAATCGCATGGAAATGGAAGGCGATCCTCAGGGTTATACAAAATTACATATAAGAGGAAAGGAGGGGTAAGACAAGATAATACAAGTGGAAGAAATGATTTACAGTAGAAGGGGTAGAGAGAGAAAAGGGGAGGGGAGGGGAAGGGAGGGGAGGGTGTATAGTCGAGAATAGGATAGACAGCAGAATACATCAGACACTAGAAAGGCAATATGTTAATCAATGGAAGGGTAACTGATGTGATACAGCAATCTGTATACGGGGTAAAATTGGGAGTTCATAACCCAGTTGAATCAAACTGTGAAATATGATGTATTAAGAACTATGTAATGTTTTGAACGACCAACAATAAAAAAAAGAAAGGTTATTACCAGAAAAATGAATATTAGAAGGGTAAAAAGAAGGAGAAACCAGGAAGTTGGTCATTTTAGGTCTCCTAGTGAAGCTCACCAGGAATTGTCTAGTTCTCATCTCACCTCTTCCAACCTGTCGGTCCTGTAGTTGTTTAACCTTATCCCTTACCTGTCCTGATTGATTGACAAAGAAGCAACATTCTTCCCCAAGGAAGAGGCAGAGGCCAACTCATTTGGCAGTAAGATCTAGGCCCTGATGATTTTGCAGAACAGACACCAGGTAATCCAATTGATTTTGTAAAGTCAGTACCAAGTTAGTGACCTGTTGGGTATCTTCAATAACCTGTTCCGACAACTTTTCATAGTAGTGAATAGAAATTCCCAATCTTGCTGCTCCTGCACCAATTTCAACAGATATCCCTAGCCCTAGGAGTAAGGGAATAAACTGAAGGACTCTCTTGTATCTGGTGTGTGCCATTATTGGGATAGACAAGCTTTGGTTATTAGGTAAAACATCAATTTGATGAGTAGGGAAGACCAAAGTACAGAGGCTAGTCCAATTTTTGATAGGCAGAGGTTATATGAGCCTCGCAAAGGGAAAATGCCTCAGAATTTGGGGGACACCAGGGCCGTGGTGCTGACACAAGTGTACATCTTAAATTTCATTAAAAGTACTATTTCTTTTCTTATAAATGGCCAGATATGTCTGTATTTTGATTTTAACTGTTTTTGCTAGGTGATCAAATTGACCTCATTCTTATATAATGTTAAGATTCAGCTGACTTTCCTCAGGGTGTCACTCTTGGGAACTTGAGAGAGGTCTCTTAGCTCCTCTAATGCTATCTTCCAGAATGTTGGCAAGTATCAGGAATTGGAAGTATCAAGGACAACTCCCTCTCCTATAACCGTCCCCTCCACAGCATGTGCACTGGTCAGATTTCTGTTCTCCAGGGTCTCATTTGTCTCCCCGATTGGAATGTCATGTGGCTCAGATTCACAAAGTCCTTAGAGAAGTCTCCTTGTTCCTTGGGTTCAAGCTGACTCAGAGGGTAAGAGCCAAATATTGGCTATTTTTTCCTTGGCCCTTTTACTTCCTTAACTTTAGTCTCTAAGTTTTGGTCTTAAACATCTAGTAAGTCAGTTTCACCAGATTCAGAGTGAGAGTCCTGGGTTTTACCTTTAATGTTTATAATTTTATAGGTATTTTTACTCCTTCTATTTAATTGTGGTCAATATTAGTGCTGGCATTCAGCCTTATATCTTGTTTATCCTGTGGCCTATTATGATTGTGCTAATTATAGCCAAATTAGTCACACACAAACTTTTTGAATTTTTACCCTCCACAAATCTTCTGCAACTTATCTAGACATTCTATAACTTTTTACTTTACCACACAAGACTTTATTATCCATAAACATTTCTTTTTCCTTCTACTTCCCATACTAAAATATATTTTCATACCTAGAATCTTCTTATATCTCTTTCCTAGTTCTTTATTCCTTTTTAAATTCAAATTCTGAAACATTCCTTATGAAATTTTTGAATTTTGACAAACTATTCCCCTTTAATAAGATAGAATACTTTGTTTTTATAGTACTTTAATTGAAACCCAAATGAAACCTCTTATATTCTTTGTTTATAAAATTACACTTGATAGAATCTTAATTCTTAGTAACCTCTTTTACAGTGAAGACAAAAACAAAGTAATCTTAAATCTTTTTCATTCATCCATTAATGAAAATGCACATAATGTTTAAATATATTACTTTATGGAATTTAAGAAGTCAAGAATACATGAATTTATATTTAGCAGTTGATATTTTAGCACTTTAAATTTGCAAATTAATCAGACATCTCCTTTGATTAACACATTTATGATTAATGCCATTGATGTTAAATCTAATTTACTCATTTCTAACTATAAAAACCAAGATATCAGACAAATGTAATTAACAGTACTAGCTATCTCTTCCCTATTAAACAAAAATTCTAGAAGCAATGGATATTACATTCCAGACATTTGATAGAAACCAACACTCTGTTAATTGTTTGTCCACCTAGAAAAACTGATGAGTTAGTAATTTAAAGACATCTTTTTTCACTTATTTTTAATTTGTTCTAATTAGTTATACATGACAATAGAATGCATTTTGATATGTCATACATAGATGGCATATAATTTCTCATTCTTCTGGTTGTGCATGGTGCAGAATCCCATCAGTAGTATAGTTGTATATGTACATAGGGTAATAATGTCTGATTCATTCTATGATCCTTCCTACCCTCATCACCTCTCCCCTCCCTTCACTCCCCTCTGTCTATTTCAATGTATATTTATTCTCCCCAGCCCCACCTCCTTATTGTGAATTAGCATCTGCATATTAGAGAAAACATTCAGCCTTTGGGTACTCATACTCACAGGACCATGATTTCATATTATGCTCCTCAATTTGAAGAGGGAGGCAAGACTGTTATTGCTCTGGTGATGTCTCCACTTAGAGAAAATAAATAATTTGGATTTCTGCACTAGGACAGATGTGGGTTAGTTTTACTCTATTTAACTGAACCAGATTTTCTTTTCCTGCCAGATAAGGGGAGTACAGAAGAAAATGTATCTTATAAGATTCTAGAGAAGGTAATCTAATTTTAAAGCTAAGAGCTAAGAGAGTTCTATCTTGATAATCTCCCATAATGGGTCCCTGTTTAAGAGGCAGACAGTATGGAAAGAATTGGGGTAGAAGCATTTATGAAGAAATATTGCTTGGCTCATGCTCTGGGGGTTAATGGGTCACTTCTTTCCCAAAGACCTCAGATCAGATCAAGGTTTCATCTCAGCATCCAAGATTCATTGGGTGAGGGTGTCCTCCACAATCAGGCCAAGTCAATCAGAAACAGAGAGACAGATAATGGTCAATATTTTGTACCCCTGGGGACTGTCAAGGTCAGACTCAGGACGTGAGACCTTCATGTATCGCCAAAGAGTGGTTCCAGCCAGCTTCTTTCAGTTGTCTCAAACCTTCTTCTGTCCCACACACCAAATTTCTCCTACAGAAAAAAAAAAAAACTGAAGCAAGTCAGGACCGACATTCCCAACACCTGGGTGAAGGAGATCCAACCCATATCTTGGCTTTGGTCACACAAGTGATCTCTTGGATCTGGTCACACAGTCTCCTCCTTCAGTTGGGTTGCTCTTATCAACATTATTTTGGGCCTGCATTTACCCTGAAGTGAGTAGGTAGTTTGCTAAGTAATGTGATATATCCTGTCCACAAAGGCCAGGCAGAGCTGCAGGTAAAGTGTTTCTTGGAAAAGAAAACACGTTGGTGTCAGCACATGAGCCCATTTGATGTGTCACAGATAGCCTCATAAGCTGTAGTTAGGATATCTAATGCCATTTGATTTTTTGCAAGATATCTCTCTTTTTTAATTACCTGTGTTTTAGCAGAGATCCCTTTATCTGTGTCAGCTAGGGCTTTCTGGGTAAAACTAGTTAGAACCTTTATGTACCACATTACATCTTTTAGACCAAAATGATGAATAAATATTGGGGCTAGATAATCATAATAGCAAACACAGAATTACTGATCAAGCCTGTCTATGTAGAAGGTTAGGAAGATTTGTAGGTCTCAGAAGAAAGCTTGTGACTTCGACAGTCAGTCTCATGATAGTTATCAGGCACTTCTAATAAACTTTACTTTATAGTCTCCAGTTTTTCTTACTTTTGGTGGGGATTCATCTGCTATTTTTAGGACAGTAAATGGAGAATAGAGCTGGGGGTTAGGACCTGATCTAGGGGGCTTATGGAGCAGGGAGTTGATAAGAATTAATTGTAGAGCAGAGAAAAGTTGACATAATGAGGGCCTTGAGCAAAAGTAAAATAAAGCTTGGAGGTAAAGAACCTTAGGCCATTTGCCATTTTGTTGGAAGAAATTCTTTAAGTCTTGGAGGATTTGGGGGTCAAAGTTCCCAAATTCCAAATTCAGGCCATTGACTTAGGTTGTATAATTTATATTGTGGCCTGATCTGAGTACTCAGCCTGATAAGGCATTTACTTTTGAGATTGAATTGGAAGTGGAATTTTAAAATTTTTTAAATTTTTTTAATGAGACTAGCTAAGGTGGAGGTCCCATGGGATGTACTGGTTAGCCCCCATATTGGAGAGGTTTGACCGGGATGGCAGTCCAGATCAAAGTGCCCCTTGATGTCCACCATGAGCAGACAATAACAGTTCCACTTGAGAATGAGAAGGTGTCCTTTTCTACAATTCCAGTGGTGGAGGATCCCAGGAATCCAGACAAGTAAAAAGGCAGAAGGTCTCTGGCAGGGCACTTTTTCAAGAGACCAGAAAAGAGCTTACCTCTCTGAAGATTGAGGAGGTCTGTATTGCATGCAGGAAAAAAATGACAGAAAGCATCCCCTGATGGAGAAGTCTCAGTACAGGAAAGGAAGGAACTGGAGGGGTTAAGTTTAAAAGGAGGTTACCTTCAAGACCAATTAAGGTCCTGATACAGGTTCTTGCTCTGTCTTCATGGCAGTGAGGCAGCAAAAATCTAGCCCATGAATGGCTTCAATTTAGGGTCTTGTACTGGCTGCCATTTAGCTATAGTGGACATTGGAGGGTTTGAAGAGTCTCCCTGTATTAAGAGGAAAGAATGAAAGAAATAGAGGAGAGATAGGAAGATAAAAGACCATAGACATTCATTAGGACAGGGAGGGGTGGGGGACCCCAAATCCTCTCCCGGATTTTGGCACCAAATAAAAGCAAATTAAAGAGAACACAAAAATAAAAAGACACAGAGACAGACCCCCAAAAGATTAATGATATTTTATTAAGCAGCAGAGGGGCACATTTTCAAGGGGAAAATGGTGACTGGCTACAAAGGCCTGAGTTTATAAGGTGTAGCCCAGCCACATCATGGGAGGAATTTGTCAGATATTTTTGGCTGTCAGGGGAATTTTGGCAGATAAGAGAAATTGCTAAAGATCAGAGTCTTCAGTTTCCTTTTTCTCCTGAGGGGCTGTAAATTTCCACCTCCTTCATAGGGTATTTGTGGTGAAGATGGTTATCCTATTCTGCCTTTGGCTGCTATAACAGAAATCCTAATGCTGAGTATCCGTACTCAACAGAAATGTATTGATTCCATTCTGGAGGCTGAGAAGTCCAATATCAAAGTACCACATATGGAAAGAAACTTCTTGCTGTGTCACCTCATTGGTAGAAGGAAAGAAGGCAGGAGAGAGCAAGAGGGAGCAGAACTCACCTTGTTATAGCTTTTTTAATGCCCTTATATGGACAGGGCCCTAGAGTCCTGATCACCTCTTAAAGGTCCCACCTCTTAATACTGTTACAATGGCAACTAATTGTAAATATGAGTTTCAAAGGAGCAGATATTCAAACCCATTCAAACCAATAAATAAGTTTAGCAATAGACATGACAAGTTTAAAATGCCTCTAGGATTTTCAGATGGAGTTGTCTACACAAAGTCCAGAATTTAGAATGGAAAAGATTTATCATAGGTTTGAGTGTGGCATACCTACCCTTAGTCATCCTTGCAGGGAAGAGTTTTCTGGTCCCAATTGATAATGGAGTCCTTAAAATGTCTTCATCACATTTTTATAACAAAAAGTATTGGTTAAAACCTCTACTTAAATCTCCTTTGTATGAATATCAGAAATAGAAATGAACAAATTATGCATTTAGCCAATATTTAGAGTTTTCTAAATTGTATTACACCTTGCTTCTATTCTTACAATCCTTTCTGTTTTAAAATGAGTTTTCCATTAAAAAAGGTTTTAGCAAGAAGCATTATATTAATCAGTCTCTTCTATGCCTTTCTATAAGTCAAAATCTTCTCCCAAGTGACATTTCTATTTCTACTCACCCATCTCCTTCATGTCACTGAAAAAGTTCAAGAACTTCCCTCTATTCCCTGAAGTTTTTCCTTATTAACTAAAAGCAATCTCTTTCTGAACATCCTTGATTTCACATATAAGTTAAATTTGTAAAAGTGTGCTTGAAAAAATAAACACAGCTATTGCTGGTTGATTATATGAAACATTTCTTCACAATCTATATTATTTTTCTGTTTCAAAATAATATATTACCATACAATTAGTGGCTGGAAAGAACACCCATTTATTAGCTCATGGTTTCTCCAGGTCAGAACTCTGGGCATGTCTGAACTGGCTTTTCCAACTGGAGTCTCAAAGTGTTGGCTGGATCACATTCACTTCTGTAGTATGGGGCCCTCTTTCAAGCTCACACTGTTGACAAAATTCAGTTTCTTGTAGTTGTATAACTAACTTCCACTATTATGCTGGCTATTGACCAGTAAAACAATCTTGGCATGGCTCCCTCCATATGCCCTTTTTTGCTGAAAAATCAAATCATGAAATTCATCTGGAAAATAAGAGACCCAGAATAGCTAATGCAATCCTTTAGTGAAGCAGGTGGCATCACTATACCAGACCTTAAACTATACTACAGAGCTATAGTAACAAAAACAGCATGGTATTGACACCAAAATAGACTAGGAGACCTATGGTACAGAACAGAGGACACAGAGACTAACCCGCAAAATTACAATTATTTTATATTAGATAAAGTTGCCAAGAACATGCACTGGAGAAAAGATATCCTCTTCAACAAATGGTATGGGGATCACTGGAAATCCATATGCAACAAAATAAAATTAAACCCCTATCTCTCACCATGCACTAAACTCAACTCAAAATAGATCAAGGACCTAGGAATTAAACCAGAAGCTATGCATCTAATAGAAGAAAAAGTAGGCCCTAATTTCCATCATGTGGGATTAGGCCCTGACTTCCTAAATAAGACTCCTGTGGCGCAAGAATTAAAATCAAGAATCAATAAATGGGATGGACTCAAACTAAAAAGCTTCTTCTCAGCAAAAGAAACAATCTATGAGGTGAACAGAGAGCCTACATCTTGGGAGCAAATCTTTACCCCTCACACATCAGATAGAGCACTAATCTCTAGGGTATATAAAGAACTCAAAAATCTAAGCACCAAAAACAAATAACCCAATCAATAAATGGGCCAAGGACCTGAAGAGACACTTCTCAGAAGATGACATACTATCAATCAACAAATATATGAAAAATGTTCATCATCACTAGCAATTAAAGAAATGCACATCAAAACTCTTAAGATTTCATCTTACTGGATAATCTAAGATAATCTTCCTATCTCAAGATCTTAAATTTAATTACATCGCAAAATGCCTTCTACTATGCAAAGGAACATATTCATTTTTCCCAGGGCGTAAGAGTATAATCTTTGGGAGTCATTACTCTATCATATGGGGAGATCTCTTATCTAAGCCAAACCAATTACATCCTCCCTTTGAATAATCTGAATTTAGAAGATGATACTTGAATGAAAATATTACATAAAATTAGACTGGTTTTCAAAGAGAGACAGAAAAACAGGGAGCAGTGCTGCCCAGTAACCCTTAGAGGTTGATAGGGTTACCTCTGGGCCTTACAGGTATTGCACCAGGCTCTTATGTCCTTGTGATACTTGAGTGCAGGTACCCAATCATGTGTCCCTTTCTCTTCCAATTGACTCATCTAAAATTCTAGAAGATAGGACAAGGATTAAGAGCAGAGTATTTGCCAGATGGTATTTGGAGTTTATCTGAAATGTTTTAGTAGTTCATAGATCCATGTATTCACGAAGTAATAGAAGTTCATAAATGGGTACCAGGATTCTAAATTCATTTGAACCTTGGAAATAAGGTTGTGATGGCTAAAACTTCCTCAAGTGTTAATTTTCCTGTTATAGAAGAGTAGTAAACATGAAAAGATCTATAAAGAGTATAAGAGTATAAAAAGAAAATAATTATTCAAGATTCTTTGTCCATGTTTTTTATTTTATCTCTCAATTCCAACTCATTTTCTTAATAAATCTTAATAAAATATACTTCATTCTCCGTCAATGCTGTGGGTGTTGTGTGCAGCAGCAATGCCAGGGACAGTGAGCAGCAATGCTGTGACAACTGTGTGTCTGCTTCTCTGTTATGAGAAAAAGGAGCACCTTGGATAAAACATGATCCTTTGGCCCTTGGCTCGGCCTGTCCAACCTCATTTGTTCTTAAAACACTGTATAGATCCAAGGTTGGAGCTTGGTGCTAACAAAAGGAAGAACTTCTGTATGATCTGAGTGAGTTTGAAGGGTGATTATGAAGTTCAGGAACAAGAAGAAGAGAGATTAAAGTTTGCATGCTGTGAATACTTAAATTAATGAAATCAATATGTGACCTGAAATTGCCATATTACAAGTAAAGTCACAGGTTTGGTTGCTGGATTATTTGGTTTCATTCCAAAGTGATATTGACTGGGTATATATGGTGGTGTGGTGGACTCCAAATTATAATGGAGCAATATGTCTGCTTTGAAACTTCCTAGAATGTAGAGGACAGAAATCTATAGCGATAGCAAGAAAAGTGGATAAAAGGGTTTCATTTAGAACTAGATTATTGCCTGACAAGGTGGTACACACCTGCAATCCCAGAACTTGGGAGGTTGAGGCAGGAGCATTCCAAATTTGAAGCCAGCCTTAGCAACTTAGAAAAGGCTGTAAGCATCATAGCAAGACAATGTCTCAAATTTATTAAAAAATCACATAAGGGCTGAAAATGTAAAAAAGAATTTAAAAAACTAGATTATTTGTAAGTGTAATTGATAAAGTAATACAGAGTAAAAGAATGAATCTGTATTTATATTTTTAAGGTGGGAATAAAATATACTATGCTGATTTTTAGTAGAAAGTAATATGTCTAAGTATCTCAAAATACATACCATTTTATCAAAATATTTCATCTTTGAGGGTTTATCCAAACAACAACAACAACAACAACAAAATACATGCCTGAGAGTCTGGGGCTGGGGCTCAGTGGCAGAGCACTTGCCTAGCATGTGTAAGGCACTGGGTTTGATCCTTAGCACCACATAAAAATGAACAAAGGAAATAAAGGCATGCTGTCCATCTACAACTACCATAATTTTTTTTAAATGCCTGAGTGGGTAAATCTTTGAAATAGAAATGTAGAAATGTCATAAATAAACAAAAAAATTTTAAAAGGAAATATCATAAATAATAAACAAGCCAAATAATGTGTGGAAATTCTTATATTATTACAACATTCAGAAAATCCCTACAGAGCTTTTATAAAGAGAAATATTGTCATACTAAAAATGTCAGCATAATTCTTATTACAAATGCACAGTAATACAATTTTGAAAATATATCATTATTAAAAAATATGCTTCAACTTTATATGGATACCTACTTATGAGTAAAATATATATACATATATTCAATGCATTAAATATATTTTATTTAACTCCAAAATCCCTGCAGCTGTTTTAGGTACATTTTTGGGGCTAGAAGTTGATCACATAGCAGTAACAATTCAAGTCATAGTTTCTGTGGTTTCTAAGATGATACAAAGGCACAGGAAGTTAGTTAAGATCAGGTAACAAGTGACTGTCAGTTGGAGTTTTGTTCATTCATACCAGTTCAGTGGACTCCCAGAGTAAATCTTATGAAGACAAAATGGAAAGACAGCTTCCCAATGAGGTGGCAATTAGTGTTGTAGATGTCAAAGTAGACACAAGACACTTATTTTAAAAGCTGTACCACTGTTGCTGACATTAGTGCCACGTGCCATTCCTAGCTCCCCCTCTCTTTAAGAGGGGCTAGGAAGAGATTGGGACACTTCAAGATCACAGAGTAGAGATCCTGCATCTGAGACATACATCTCAACCAAGCAACAGTGAATCTCCCCCAACTCACAATCTAGCTCCACTTGAGCCCTGACGTTACTCCAACTCAAAGAATTAAGAAGACACAATCCCCAAATCAATTAAAAAGGGCCCAAGGAGAAACAATCAGAGAGAAACCTCAGGTCCCACTCCTTGACATCTACTCATATCAAAAATAGAGAGAAGTCCCAGAACAAAGAAGATAATTACACACAAAAGGACATATATAAAGAGGTAGAAGAATCCATCTCAATTGATGTTCAAACCCAAGACCTCTCAAAACATTAGGATATAGGCAAACAAATCTTCCCCCCAAATCCACAATATCCCAACAAAGGATCCCACTGAGAGTGATGTGGATAAAATCCCAGAGAAAGATTATTTTAAACAACTTTAAAATATTCAATGAACTAAAAGAAGATCTAAAGAAGGAATTTAGAGAGCAAATACAGGACATGAAAGACCATTTTAATAAAGAAATAGAAAGTGCAAATAAACCAACCAGAACTCTTAAAAGTGAAGGATGAGAACAGTCTCATTTGAAGGCATCAATAATGGACTAGATGTTGTAGAAAATAGAACTTCAGCCCTTGAAGACAGAACTTCAAGAATTGAAGACAGTCTATATGATTTCTCAAACTTAATTTTTTATTTGGTCCTTTTAAATATACATGACAATAGAGTATATTTTGACATATTCTACCTATATGGAGTATAAATATTCTAATTAAGATCCCATTATTGTGGCTGTACATGATGTGGAATTATACCAGTCATATGAACATAAGAAATTTATGTCCAATTCATTCTATTGTCTTTCTATTCTCCTCCTCACTCCCTTTCCTTCATTCCCTTTATATAATCCATTAGACTTCCATTCTTTCCCTCTCTATCCTCTCTGGTTGTGGGTTAGCATCCACATATCAGAGAGAACATTAGACTATCCTTTTTGGGGAACTGGCTTATTTCACTTAGCATAATATTCCCCAGTTCCATCCATTTACTAGAAAATGCCATAGTTTCATTCTTCTTTATGGCTAAGCAATATTCCATTGTGTATATATACCACATAATTTTTTAATCCATTCATCTATTGAAGTGATCTAGATTGTTCCACAGCTTGGCTATTGTGAACTGAGCTGCTATAAACATTGATATGGCTGCATCACTGTAGTATGTTGATTTAAATTCATTTGGGTATATACCAAGGAATGATAACTGGGTCAAATGGTAGTTCCATTCCAAGTTCTCTAAGGAATCTCCATACAGATTTCCATAGTGGTTGGACCAATTTGCAGTCCCACTAGCAATGTATGAGTGGGCCTTTCCCCCCACATCCTCACCAACATTTATTGTTACATGTATTCTGGATCATTGCCATTCTGACTGAAGTGAGATGAAATTTGCAAGTTTTAATTTGCATTTCTCTAACTGCTAGAGATGTTGAATATTTTTTCAATTACTTATTAACCATTCATAGTTCTTCTTCTATAAAGTGAGTGATTGTTCTGTTCCTTTGCCCATTTCTTGAAAGGGCTATTTGTGGGGTTTTTTGGGGGGGTAAGTTTTTTGAGTTCTATGTATATCCTGGAGATTAATGCTCTATCTAAGGAGGAGGTGATAAAAATTTTCCCCCATTCTGTGGGCTCTCTCTTCATGTTCTTGATTTTGTCCTTTGATATGAATAAATTTTATGGATTGCTAAAATCTAATTTATTGATTTTTGGGGGGAGGGGGGTATGGAGGATTGAACTCAGTGGCACTCATTCATTAAGCCACATCCCCAGACCTATTTTGTATTTTATTAGAGACAGAGTCTCACTGAGTTTCTTAGTGCCTCATTTTTTCTGAGGCTGGCTTTGAACTTGAGATCCTCTTGCCTCAGCCTCCTGAGCCACTGGGATTATAAGCACATGCCCTGTGCCTGGCTAAAAATAGAGTTCTTAAAGAGTTAAGAAGAAGAAATGAGGTGGTAGAAAAGGGTTTGTAGATTCAAGAGGTGAATTGAGCAAATGCAGAGGAGATGTGAAATGTGTTTATAAAGGCAGAGAAGAAAACAATAGTAGTAAAACAATTAAAGAAAGAGTGAGAGAGCACTAGAGTTGGCTGATAGCAAGAAAAAAAGAGAAATAGAATCAAAGGAAGACAGAGTTGTGGAAGAGACAATAGAAAAATAATCCAAAATATAATAATCAAAAACTCTAACACTCAAAAAAACAGAGCATGAAAAAATAGCTACCTTCAAGAAACACTAAAAATGTAAATGCAGAAACAAATATGGAAATGTACAAATGTATAAATGTCCATCATGTATCTATCAGTACACATTCAAAACCAAAACAGAAAAAAAAATCAAAATAACAGAATAGTCAATGAGAGGATTTCCTGCTGTCCATGCCAAACTGTCTTTTTGTTTCTCAGCTTCCTTTCTCAATGCGGTGGTGTGAGGAGCTGTGGAAGATGCTTTCAGCTTCACTTCCTGGGTATTGTCGCCCCTGGGTCCTCCAAAATGAGTTTCTACAAATGAACCTCCCAGGGACAGGGATTTGGTCTCCTATTGCCCCAGGTGTTTTATTGCATGGGGAGCTTCAGGCATCGATGAACCAATGCATGTCTAGGACTGTACCCCACAAGGCTCCCAAGAGCACCACATGTGGGAAGAGGGAGTCAGTCCTTACCGTTGTGTTGTTGAGGGATAAAGCCCTTGTGGTCTCTCAAGAACTGTTTCCAGCACTGTGCTCAGTCACTCTGCCCTGTTCAGCTTCTCCGGCCCCTTGCCCTGCACTCTACCATGTTCAAGGGAGTGGAAGAGCCGGATAGGCTTTCTCCAGCCTCTCTGATCTGCATTACCCTCAGGCAAAATGATCTCAGTGCCAGAAATCCTCCTGCTTTGCTAGGCTCATTTAGTTCTCACAGTTGGCCTCTGCTGGATTCCTGTGTAAGTTTCAACCCAGATCCCCTGTATCTACGTTCCTGGTAGGAGTTGACACCACTGTCTCCTGGAGCTGTTACATGTCTCCAGCTTGGACTCCCTGTGATGGCTGGCGGACCATGACTTTCATGCACTTGTTGAATGAGCTGGGTAGCCTCCAGGGAAGGCTGCTCCTGCTATCCTGGGATTCCCTACACCAAGACTTTCCAGGCACTTTTTGATCTTCTCCCATCTTTTGTATTAATTTCCCCCACTCCCGTCTGGAGCTCATCTCCAGTTCTGTTCCTTAGCCTTGTCTGATGTACCCCAAATTTCCCAGTCTTCAAGGTTCTCTGTCCAATACTGAATATTGGTGGGGTGATTTTTTTTTTTCACTGACTTTAGAAAGACGTAGTTTCCTCACTGTTTGAATCCCAAGTCATGGAGAGAAAAGCCACTTCCTGATAACCCACCATCTTGTCTCCTTCAGGCTCTGTGATCTAGAATACACAGAAGGCAGTAAAAGTTATAGAACTCGATCAGAATATTCAAGAACTCTGGGGAAACTTTAAAAAACCAAAACTGAGAATCACTGGGATAGAACACAACTTGGAGACAAAAACTAAAGGCATAAAGAACATTTTCTTTTTTCTTTGTTCTTTTTAGATATACATGATAATCAAGTGTATTTTGACATATTATATAAACTTATTATAATTAGGATCAAATTCTAGTGGTTGTATATGATGTGGAGTTTCATGGTTGGGCATTCATATATGAACATAGGAAAGTTACATCAAATTCATTTCTACTGTCTTTCCTATTTCCATTCCATCTCTTCCCTTCATCCCCTTTCTGTGGGGAGCCACCCCTGAGGTATTTGAGCATCTTCATTCAGCCTTGGAGCCAAGCATATTTTGGTTTGGCATTGCAAGCTATTTTGTGGCTTCTCCCACTTAATGGATCATACAAGGCCCGTGACCCCTGTCTTTCATTGGCTAGGAAAACAGATCTAGCTCCGAAGTTGGGGTGATCCATTGGGAACTGGACAGCCCACTTCCTACCTGAATTGGCTAATAACATTCTGTAGAAAGTCTTTGAAGTTCCCTCATTTAAATAAAGCAAATGCTCTCTTTCCAGTGTGGAAGCTTGACCCTTAAGGTCAGAGAGATGTCTTTGAAACTATTTTCTGGTCGAGTGATTTTTCACTGTACTTCTCAGCCAGCCCACTCCACACAGGGGAACCCAGCTTCTGTTGCCTGCGCAGGCCATGGGCAAGACCTTTATCTAATCCAATGAATTTCTATTCTTCCCTCCTCCACCCTTATTGTGTATTAGCCTCCATATAACAGAACATTTCATTTTTGTTTGGGGGGACTGGCTTTTTCACATAGCATAAGTGTCTCCAGTTCCATCCATTTGCCAGAAAATGTCATAATTTAATTCTTCTTTATGGCTGAATAATAGTCCATAGTGTATATTTACCACATTTTTAATCTGTTGAAGGGCATCTAGGCTGGTTCAATAGCTTAGCTATTGTGAATTGAGCTGCTATAAACATTGATGCAGCTATGTCACTGTAGCATGCTGTTTTTAAATCCTTTGGATATATACCAAAGAATAGGATAACTTGGTCAAATGGTGGTCCCATTCCAAGTTTTCTGAAGAATCTCTATACTGCTTTCCACATTGGTGCACCAATTTTCAGTCCCACCAGCAATGTATGAGTGCATCTTTCCTCCCACATCCTCACCAACATTTATTGTTACCTGTATTCTTGATAATTGCCTGGAGTAGATAAAATCTTGGTGTAGTTTTAATTTGCATTTCTCTAATTGCCAGAGATATTGGACATATTTTCATAGATTTGTTGACCATTTGTATTTCTTGTAAGAAGTTTTTTCAATGAAAGAGTTACAGAAAACTCCTCCCATATTAGAAAAGAGGTAGAGAAGGCTTATAGGACCCCAAAGAGACACAGCCAAATGAGAAGCTCAAAAAGACATACAAAAATCAAAATGCCTTACATAGAAAACATGAAAAAATTAAATATTAAAAGCCACAGAAAGAAACACCAGTTCACATTTACAGGCAAACCAATAAGGCTCATTTCTAATTTTTCTGCCTAGACCCTAAAATCAAGGAGGACCTGGAATGACATATTTCATAACCTGAAAGAAAACAACTATCAGCCAAGATTAGTATACCCAGCAAAACTCAGTTTCTAATTTGAGAGGGAAATAAAAACATTCCACAACAAGAATAAACTAAAAGAATTCATGAGCACCAAACCAGCATTACAAAGAATACTCAAAGATAAACCTTGCACAGAGGAATTTAAAAACAATTCCCAAAGCCCACAAAGACAGGAAGTTCAGTAGAAGAATAATCCACTAAATGAGAATCAAGACAGAATTAAATGTAGCAAAAAAACAAAATTGCAGGAAACCACAAACTCATATCCATACTAATGCTGAATGTTAATAGTTTCAGCTCCCCATTTAAAAGATGTAGATTAGCATACTGGATCAAAAAACAAGATCTAAGCATATGCTGTTTACATGGACTCACAGGCAAAGACACCCAGAGGCTAAAGGTAAAAGAACAGCAAATATAGTCCAGGCATATGGTCCAAGAAAACAAGCAGGAGTATGTATTCTCATACCTGACAAAGTAGATTTCAAGAAAAAATTAGAAGAGACACAAAAGGCTATTACATCCCAATAAAGGAAAAAATTTAACAAGAAGATATAACCATATTAAATATTTATGCCCCAAATGTCAACGCAGCCAATTACATGGAAAAAAATACTCCATGATATTAAATACCACATAGACCCCAACACAATAACACTGGGGAATTTCAATACATCCTTATCACCAATATATAGGTCATCAAAACAAAAAATCAACAAAGACATCTTCAACCTAAATAGAACCATAGATCAAATGGACCTAACAGACATCTGCAGAATATTTTACCCCCAAACAACTGAATTTACCTTCTTCTAAGCTATGAATGGAACTTTTTCCAAAATAGATCATATTCAAGGCCACAAAGCAAACCTTAGCAAATATTAAAACATTGATATAATTCTATGTATCCTATAATATCATAATGGAATAAAGCTAGAAATTAAAAGGAAAATAATAATAATAATAATAACGGAAACCCTGCAAACACATGGAATGATACTCTCTTTTAAAAGAATGTATCAAAGAAGAAATGATAACAGAAATTTTAAAAAATTCTTAGAAATGGATGATAACAAAGACACAACATATCAAAATCTCTGGGACAGCATGAAAACAGTTCTAACAAGCAAATTTATAGCACTAAGTGCCTACATTAAAAAAACTAGAGAAATCCCAAATAAGTAAGCTTATTCTCCATCTCAAGGCATTATAAAAAGAAGAATAATCCACTCCCAAAACCACTAGAAGACATGAAATAATTAATATCAGAGCTTAAATCAATGAAATTGAAAATAATACACAGAATCAATGTAACAAAGAGTTGGTTCTTTGAAAAGATAAATAAAATTGACAGACTCTTGGCCAAACTAATAGAAAGAGTGAGAAGAAGCAAATCAACAAGAACAGGAATGAAAAAGGAGATATCACCACAGACCCCTCTAAAATCCAGAGGATTATCAGATCTTATTTTGAAAATGTATACTCCAACAAATTGGAAAATCTAGAAAACATGCAAAAATTTATAGATATATATGGACTGCCCAAATTGAATCAGGAAGAAATCCTGAACAAACCAATATCAAGTAATAAAATTGAAAATTAAAATACTTCAAAATAAATACCTGGACCCAATGGATTATCAGCTGAATTCCACCAGATCTTTACAGAATAACTAATGCCAGTCTTTCTCAAACTATTCCATGAAATTGAAGGCAAGGAAACATGCCCAAATGCTTTTTATGAAGTTGCTATAACCCTGATACCAAAACCAGACAAAGAAACAAATAACAAAAGAAAGCTACAGACCAATATCTCTGCAAAAATTCTAAGTAAAATATAAGCAAACCACACCAAGAAGATAATATGCCATGATCAACTGGGTTTTATTCCAAGGATGCAAGTTTGGTTTAAGATACACAAATCAATAAACATGATTCATCACTTAAACAGAATTAAGAACAAAAATCACATGATTATCTCAATAGATGCAGAAAAAACCTGTGGTAAAATTCAACATCCATTCATGTTAAAAACACTGGAGAATCTAGGGATTGAAGGAACTTATTTCAACACCATAAAGACCATTTATGACCAACCCAAAGCCAACATCATACTAAATGGAGAAAAACTAAAAGCATTTTCATTAAATTCAGTAACTAGAAAAGGTTGCCCACTCTTTTTTTTATTAGTTGCTCAAAACATCACAATGATCTTGTTTCAAATGGGGTATGAATTCTTATTTTTCCACGTGTACAGATTGCAGTATCACATTTGTTTTACAGCCACATTTATACATACAGCCATATTAGTGTCTATTGTATTCTGCTACCCTTCCTATTCTCCCCTCCCTTCCTCTCCCCTCCCATCACCTCTCTCTACCCACTCTACTATGACACTTATCTCTCTCTCTCTTTTTCCCCCTCACATCATCTTATATGTAATTTTGCATAACAATGAGGGTCTCCTTCCATCTTTCATGCGATTCCCCTTCTCTCTCCCATTCCCATGCATCTCTCATCCCTATTTAATGGTAATCTTCTCATGCTCTTCCTCCCTGCTCTGTTTGGAGTCGACCCCCTTATATCAAAGAAGACATTCAGCATTTGCTCCTTAGGGATTGGCTAGCTTCACTCAGTATAATCTGCTCTAATGCCATAGAGGTTGCCCACTCTTACCACTCCTATTCAATATAGTTCTCAAAACATTAGCCAGAGCAATCAGGGAACAAAGTGAAATCAAAAGGATTCAAATAGGAAAAAAAGAATATGTTCCTATATCTAAAAGATCAAAATAAACTCCACTGGAAGACTTATAAAGCCTGAAAACAAATTTATCAAAGTAGCAGTATATAGAATAAACATCCATAAATCAATAGCTTTCCTATACTCCAACACTGATTCAGTCCAGGAAGAAATTAAGAAATCCATCCCATTCCCAATAACCTCAAAAAAAAAGAAACATCCAAAATATTTGAGAATTAATCTAATCTAACCAAGGAGGTAAAAGAGCTGTACAGTAAAAATTGTAGAAACTGAAGAAAGAAATTGAAGAAGACCTTTGAAGATGGTCTTCTATTCAAGCACCCATGTTCTTGAACAGGCAGAATCAATATCGTCAAAATGGCCACATTACTGAAAGCAATATACAGATTCAATGCAATCCCTATCAAATACCAGTGACATTCTTCACATAATTAGGAAAAAAACTAAATTAATTAATTCTTAAATTTATTTGGGAGAATAAGAGACCCAGAATAGCCAAAGCAATACTAAGCAAGAAAAGTGAAGCAAGAGGCATCATAATAGATGATCTGAAATTGTACTTCATAACTGTAGTAACAAAAACATCATGGTTTTGCCACCAAAATAGACATGAAGACCAATGAAATAGAGTAGAAGACATAGATACAATCTCACAAACCTATAGCCCTTTGATATTTGACAAGGGTGCCAAAAATATATCTTAGAGAAAAGACAGCCCTTTTAATTAATGGTGCTGGGAATACTGGTAGAGCTCTATGTAGAAAAATGAAATTAGACTGCTTTCACCTTGTACAAAACTCCAATAGAAATGGTTCAAAAACTTAGGAATTAGACCTGAAACCTTACAACTTCTAGAAGAAAACATAGGGTCAACACTCTATTATATGGGTGCTGCCACAGACTTGCTTAACAAGACCTCCAAAGCATGAGAAATAAAACCAATGATCAATAAGTGGGATGCCATTGTACTAAAAAGCTTCTGCACAGTTAAGGAAATGATTAAGAGTGTGAAGAAAGCCTACAGAATAAGAGAAAATCTTAGCCAGCTTCTTCTCTGATAGGGGATTAATATCCAGAATACACAAAGAAATCAAAAAACTTAACACAAAAAAGGAAAAGAAAAAACCAATAACTCCATCAATAAATGAGTAAAAGAACTAAATGGAAACTTCTTATTAGAAGAAACACAAAAGGCCAATAAACACATGAAAAAATGTTCAACATCTCTAGCAATCAGAGAAAGGCAAATTAGAACTACACTAAGATTTCATCTCACTCCAGTCAGAATGGCAATGATCAAGAATACAAACAATAATAAATGCTGGAGAGGTTGTAGGGAGAAAGGAACACTTGCACATTGTTGGTGAGACTTCAGACTAGTACAATCACTCTGGAAAGCACTGAGGAGACTCCTCAAAAAACTAGGGATGGAACCACCATATGATCCAGCTATCCCATTCCTGGTTATTTCCCCTCAAATATTGAAAATCAGCACACTACAGCAACACAGGCATGTCACTGTTTATAGCAGCACAATTCACAACAGCTAAATTATAGAATCAACCCCAATGCCCATCAACACATGAATGGATTAAGAAGTTGTAGTGTATACATACAATGGAGGTTCTACTCAGCCATTAAAAAGAATGAAATTATGGCATTTGCCAGTAAATGGAAAAGGAGAATATTGTGCTAAGTGAAATTAGCCAAACTTAGAAACGCGAAGGTTGAATGTTATCTTTCATATGTGGAAGTTAGAGTAAAATAAAGGAAAGGGGGATTAAAGAATAGGATTACATAAAAAAGCTATCAAATATAAATTGATAGACAAGGGGAAGGAAGTTTAGTAGATGAAAAGAAGGAGAAGTGGGGAGGAAATGGGGAGATCATGAACTGAAATTGATTTCTATGCATGTATGAATATGTCAGAATAAACCCAACTACTATGTATAGCCAGAAAGATCTAATGAATAGATAAAAAATAAAAAGTTCTTGGGGTATAGTTCAGTAGTAGAATACCCCTGGGTTCAATTGCCAGTACCAAAAAAAAAAACAAAAAACAAAAAAACAAACAACGTTTTGTCATATGTTCCAGAGCATATGATTATTCTGTGATCTGCAGGTTCTTTAGGGTAAAGGTTTATAATGCATCATTTTTCATCCTGTAATTGCTGAACTGCCCATCAAAACATAAGATTTCAGAGACTAAGTACAACTACTGGCTTTGTTTGCATTTCTTAGTCCAATCCCATTCAAAATGGGTGAAAAATCCAGTGTGGTAGACACACTAAAGATATAAAAACAATTCTCAAATAAACTTTTAGAAATATTATTATATTTCTGCTTTGTGTAAAATCATTTAAAAAGCCAAACTGGCAAAAACTTAAAACCGAATTTGCTGAGATGGTTACTATGAAATATTACAACCCAAGTACTAACATTTTTGCAGTATATTCTGTAGTTTCAACAATTGCTATCATTTTAGACTACGGCAGAATATTCTTTCTGCAAAGTGAAAATAAAAAACCCTTCCAGTATGGTAAGAGGTGGCAGCACTGTATCATAGCTCATCAAAAATTTCAAATAGCTGGAACTTCTGCTGCCCTCAGGAACTGCAAAATCAGAGCATAGCCTTTGCAATTTGTATAAAGTTCTTCTTAGCAAAAGAATGTTGCTTGATTGTTATGTTGTCAAGATTCATTTCATATTTTCAGGCTTTTTTTTTTTAGAGAGAGAGAGAGAGAGAGAGAGAGAGAGAGAGAGAGAGAGTTTTTTTAATATTTATTTTTTAGTTTTTGGTGGACACAACATCTTTATTTTTATGTAGTGCTAAGGATCAAACGCAGCGCCCCGCATATACCAGGCTATGCCAGGTGAGCACGCTGCCACTTGAGCCACATCCCCAGCCCTATTTTCAGGCTTTTTAAAAGGCGAAGTATATTTTGTTTTAAGCGATAAACTAATAGAATCATTGGTATTAGTGAAAACAATTCTTGAAAAAACAAGATAAATGAACTTAAAAGAAAAAAGCACAAATTAATAATATTGATGAAGGGAACAGGTGAATAAATAACAGCTAAATTTTCCCTGACTGTAGGGCACACAGTCTTTTAATACCCTCGTATCTGTTTGCCTGTACTTGGCCTCCACTCCTTCAAAAGATAACAGTATCATGGGCTTATTATGAAGATTAAATTATTTCATTGATTAAAGCATAGAGTGGCTAGCACATAGAAAGAGCTAAAAGAATGTTAGCCGTTGTCAATGTTATTATTGTGTAACTTTTCTATAAATCATCTAAGGACATCAGAGAATAAAGGAAGGAACAGAACTTCAAAGCCAGATAAAGCTCAGATCTGCGGGTTATCAGCTGTATAATCATAGGAAAGTTGTTCATTCGCTCTGAGCCCCAGCTTTTTCAACTTTAAAGCAAGGCCTATGGTTATTGTTTTTTAATTATTTCCAAAGTACATGATAAGAAATAACTGAAAATTATGTTATAAAAATGAATTCATAAAATTCATTTGGATTGAATATTTCTTGGCATATTTGAGTGTATATCAATCTTGCTATAGAAAGGTTTGGCTGGTAGCAGCTTTGTGACAATGAAATAGGAATGAATATGAACAAACATCAATTTAATTCAACACTGAAGTTCAAGACTAAAAATATCTAAGCAAACTTAATTTCTTAGAATAAGCTGCCTGGGAAGAGATTCAAACCCAGTTTTCTTGGATAGAAGAAGAGAAAGAGAGAAGAAGAAGCTGCATGTGTTAGTTTTTGACTTGTATATTTCTGGACTCAGAGCTAACCTAGAAAACAATCTCTATGTGTAGAACAGATAACAGGAAAAAGCACACACCGTTCACGTTAGTTACATAAACAAAAAGCACCTCTAGAGTTCCGTGGAGAGTGAGCTAAAAGAGGGCAGAGCAGTTGCAGGAAGAGGAGGAGAAGAAAGAGCAGAGAAGCAAGGAAATGGAGAGAGATGTGGAATAGTAAGTTCTTATTTTTTGGCTGAAGGAAAATGTTGAGTGAGAAGGTTGCTATGGTTTGAATGTAGTTTGTTTCCCGGAACTCACATAGGGGTTTAATTCCCAAAGCTTTACATTAATGGTATTAATTGGGTGAAAACAATCCAACTAAGGTTTTTCAAGGTAGGACTCTTGGAAAGTAACTGTGGTAGATTAGATCATTAGCATGGAGTGTTGATGACTGAATCCTGGTATCTTTATCAGAAGAAGGAGAAAGACCACACAGACAAAGATATAAATGTTCCCTCTGTGAGGTGATGTGGCACAGGGGGCCTTTACCAGATCCTACTCCGTGCTCCAGTGAACTCCAAAACCATGAGTTCCCTGCCACTGTGTTGAAACATTATGCAAAGAAAAGATCACTGACTCCAATTTTAAACCAAATCAAAGCAAGCTTATATTGCATACACAAGAGAGCTGACCAGCAACTGCTTCACCAGAGGACAGCATCTGACCTAAGGGGTGGTGGGGGATGAGGGGGTATTATAACAAAAATTACAAAGGCAGGTGTCTTGGGAACTTACAGCTGACAGGGTTCAGGCAAACGTAATACAAAGGCAGATAGCAGGTTAATGATCTATGGGCTTAACATCAGAGTTAATGAGGAGCAGCTGGGATTTCAGGAAGGCTTGTTATCTGGTCTAGGAGAGTCCGGCATGTCTAAGTTCAAGGCATAGGGAAGGAATCCCAAGAAAGTTTTATAAACATCAAATTATGGTCAGGCCAAATAGAAATCTTACTATTTTACAGTAAAACAGAAATGAACTTTTCATGACTTTGGGATGAGATGGCTCCCAATCTTAACATGGAATTAGTCAGGGTTCATCAACTAACTGCCCAGCAAGATGAGAGAGTATCATACTGCATATCAACAGTCTGCCCAGAGATCAAAATTCAGTATCCAAAATGGTTTCTACTGGATACGCATTGCTTTTACACCATCATAAAGTTGAAATAGCATGGGTGGAACCATCATGAGGCACGGACTGTCAGTGTTTAAGGAGTGGAATTCTACACAGAAACTTAAAATAACAAGCAATTGAGTTTTTGCAATAACAAATGAATCTCACAGACTTGCTATTGATAAAAAATAGAAACAAGGGTAAAAACTATGTCCTTATGTTTATAATGAAATTCAAAAACAGGCAAAATTATCCCATTGCAATAAACGTCAAAGCAGTGTTTCCTTTTGAAGGTAAGACTGAGAGGGCAGACAGGAGAGCCCTCTGAGGCACTGGAAATATTCTATATTATGATTTGGAAAAGAATTACATACATATATAAATAGGTAAAAACTCATTCAAGCTATATACTTAAGGTTTGCATTTTACTACATATATATTCATGTACATACATACATATATATATACATTTTTTGAAAAGCTCATCTCCTTTGTTTAAGTAATTCACCTCTATGAATCCACCTCATGAAATCATTCATCATGCAAAGAACCATTCTGTGTAAGGATTCTCATTTGTTATTTATGATATTTAAAAAACTGGAAACCCCCCCAAATAAAGTAAGAGTACATTTTATGAGGAAATCAATGTGAATGAAACACAAAAAGCCACTGAAATTTAATGATGTGGGAAATACTAAGAATGTGGTTTTGGAATTTTAAAATGCAAAGCCCAGGCTGCTTGCTGCTGCACAGACCTTCAAAGTTACTGATTTATTCTTGAGACTCCTCTGTTCTCATCTGTCCTCGTGGATGAGTTCTAGAATGTTCAATTCAGAGAGATCAAACCACTTCTAAATGATAAGAATGGTAAATAAAACTTCCAGGGCTTTGACTGTCATGAACCTAACCTAGAAACAACTTCTGGCATGGCCCATCTCATTATAAGAGGTTTCCCAAAGGGAAACAGATCAGTCATCCTGATATGACATTAGGCTAAACCATAAATTCTGTTTCAACAAGTCCTTTAACTTTGAGGATATGTAAGAGATCTCCCAGCACTTTGCTGTCTGTCTTGTTGATGCCCCAGGCTAGCAAGAAGGGGCACCTTCTTTCTCAACAGCTTCCAGCATCCTGTGATGGATGAGCTGGCTTAAATACTGCTTCCAGTTCTTCTTCTTCTTTTTTTTTGTACTGAAATCATTTGTTTACTTTCACTATATTTGTACTTACTATCCCACAACCTGCAAATATTAAAGTTGTTTTTCATTTTAGTTTGTGAATGTGTGTGTTAGGGGTGTGTATGTTGGGTTTGTTGTTGTTTTGGCTGCTTTTTATTGATTCTTTTTAGTTATACATAACATTAGGATTCATTTTAACAATACTGTAAAAGCATGGAATAAAATTTGTTCTAATTCTGTCCCCAGTATTTCCCCTTTTCCTCCCTCTTCCCTCTACTGCATCTTTTGGCTATTTACTTATAGGTTTTGGTTATTTATTTATTTATTTATTAGTGTCTTGTGGATATACACAATGGTGAGAGTCACTGTGGTATATTCATATGTGTGCATAGAAAAATTGGCCAGATTCATTCCAATGTTCTTTTCCTATCTTACCTCTCCTCCCTCCCATTATGTCCCCTTTATCTACTCCACTGATCTTTCTTCAATTTTGTAAAACACCCCTCTCCCCAGCTTATTTTGGATTAACTTCTACATATCAGAAAACATTTGACCTTAGACTTTTGGGGACTTGCTGCCTCCTGTTCTCACACACTTAAATCTGAAAAACATCATTGAGATTGGAGCTGGAGCTGCAGCCTACATTCTCAGCAAGTTTGCACTCAGCCATCCTGAGTTAGTGCAAGGCCTTGTGCTCATCAACATTGATGCATGTGTTAATCACTTTGTTTCATTACTTTGGGCAGGAGGAGTTGCAGGCCAAATGTACATTCATGTTGCCCAATATATCAACCAAGAAAACCTTCAGCTCTTTCCGGGTTCCTATAATGGCACAGAGACCCAGAGATCAAAAGACCCATACAAGGCCAAAATGATAACAGATGAAAAACATTAAAGTGTTCTACTTTACAAGTGATAGGAGACAATTCACCTGCTGTTCAAGGATGTTGTCAAGGTTGAAAGCAATTCTTTCCCAAGCCAATAAGTACAATGTTGCTAAAGCCGGCAGACTTGTGGGACTGCCCCACATAGTTCAGGCTGGGAAGCTCACTGAAGCCTTCAAGTACTTTTTGCAGAGAATGGACTACAGACCATCTACTAGCATGACCTAGCTCACCTAACACCGATTCCACTGAACCTTGAGAGGGCTCTGGAGAAAGTCTCTTCAGCCAGTGTGTCAGGAGCAATCAGACAGAGCTCAAGAATTCCATGAGTCCCTATTGCAAGGCTGCCAGCACATTGCTAGGGTAATTTCTTCTGCCCAGGAGGGAATAAGCCACCTGAGAAAATAGAGTCTGAAATAATTAGTGAAGAAATAAAAGACAAAGTCGGAAAAAATAGTTTTAAATGCAGAGCTCCTGATAGGTCCAGCCCACACAGGAAGCTGAACAATTAAAAAATGGCTTCAGTGGTTTATTTAAAGGGTACATCAAAGGCAGGGATAAGATTTCATGGGTGGAGTCTTGCTTCATGATGTCTTACAGTCAACAGATTGGTTGGCATCTTGTCAGTCTACATCCATCTCAAAGGGGCTGTGTGGCTATATGGCTGCAGCAAGTCACCCCGTCTCCATTGCTGTGTGGGACCTTTCCTGGAAGAGCTGAATAGAAATTCACATGTACCTTACAGGTCTTACCCAGTGGGATTGCCACTGAAGTTCCCAAACACCAGATTTTCCTATTCAATGGGCTTCCATGCTGATTTGGTTCACATATAATCCATGGATGGTTCTCCACAAGTTCCTATGCTCTAGACAGAATGAGACCATGAAGTTGTATTGACCATGCAAGTCTACCCATCTTCAGATGGCACTCCATAATATAACATTTCATCCCATAAACTAGCATCCTTTGTCTTTAACTCATCTATGGCCACTGAACCTCTCTCTAATAGCCTGGATTTATGTCTCTCTGCCCATCTACCCTTTTTTTTGTATCTACCAAGAACCACACTCATGCCATTACTGTAACTTTCCAACATCTTTAGCTGATACATTCTCCATATCTTCTCTTACCAGTTTTTCTCCTATGTTCCCCTATGTATTTGATAAGCTTCTTTGATCCCAACTCCATGTATGAGCAAGCACATGTGTCCATGTTTGTGTGTACAGAGTTCTGTGATTTTAGACATGATTTCTTATAGTGCTTCTGTAAAAAAACAAGACAACAACAACCAAAAAAAAAAGACTTTTTTTCATTCCCAATGGTACTTTTAAGGGAAATGTGCAGAAAAGATATTCAAGTAGTACAAGACACTAGATTCTCTTCTGGTTCCTAAATTATTTTTAGAAAGTTTATATGTCTCATTGTTTAGAAAAAATCCAAACTGGTCAACAAGATTTGCAGAGTAATCTCTGAAGAGAGAAGCTCTGAGGACTGTGGAAAAGCATAAGTTCTGTTTGGACCAGTGATTGATTATGACCAATAGTAGAAGGAATGCCCATCATACAGAGAGGCAGGCAGAGTGGCTGGTCACCTGCTTGTGTTGAAATGGATTCACATATGCATCTTATAAAGAAAAGGGAGCCCATGATCAATGAGGTTCTGATACAACAGGAAGTTTAAGCCAAAGGAGTGGCTTAATTACTAGACTGACTTACCAGACTCTCTTAGCACAAAAGGGTGCAAAACAGAATGCCAGGCCTTCCCACTGCAGAGCAAAACTGCTGCCATTGAAGCATCTGTCACCACTTTCCAGACAACTACACATGTACAAGTGCCTCCCAAGTCCGTGTGGAGAGTGGTTCTTCATTCCTCAGTCCCCCCAAAAGGGAGAAGTATGGCCTTAAAACTATGTCAATGGTGAGGGTATGAATGGGGGAAGAGGAGCAGCCATTAACACAGTATCATGTTGAGTAATTGTAGCCGTGATTTCCACAAACCTGAGGAACCCAAATTAAATTGGTAGAGAACCCACTTCTGAAAAAGATTCTTTATCCTAAGAACTCCCTTTTTAAAAGAGGGAAGGGGCCAATCTATAAGTGCAGCCACATCCAAGTAAAATGGTTTGTAGCTTCTGGTGTACTGTCAGTGAGGAGGTCACCACTAGGAGAGGAGTGAGATAACTATACAGATCCATGCCACAAGAGGAACCCAGCACTTAGAAGCGGGAGATGTAAGCTCAGGGTTACACAGTTCCAACTCTTAAGGACATATTATTTGCTTTCTGCTAAGATAAGGAATGAATCACTCTGCCAGAATATAACTTTTAACAAATTATTTTAGAAGCTTAATATGTCTCATTGTTAAAAAAAAAAAAAGCAAAGCACAAAATTAAATATATAATATGATCCTAATATGAAAAGGTCATAACTTATATATGTGTAGAAAAAAGTTGTAAAATATTTATAGTGGTAGATTTAAAAGATATGATGAAAGACATAATAAGTACCTTGCCTAGAAGTTATCATTTATGGATACTGCCCACACCAGCCCACACGGGACCAAGGCTCTCAGTAGGCCTGGTTCACCTCTCCCCTGGCAGGCAGACATCACCAGAGCCTAGCCTTTGGTGCAGAACCGCCCCTTTTGACCAGCAGACTCAAAGTTCAGGGTCCCAGATCCACACACATCCACCAGTGCTGGACCCAGGTGCACAGCAAGCCAAATTCCCACCTCCCCAGACAGGGCAGACTCCCAACAGAGCCTAGCTTCTGGCTTAGGACTGCCCCTTCCTACCAGCAGACTACAACTGGAGGTCAAGCCCAGCGGCCCAGATCCACCCAGTCCAACTTAGGCAAGTCCCAGATCCAGGATGCAGTAGCATTCATTAAGGGACACCAGCAGGGTCTGGAAGCCCAACATCAAGGTGAGGTACAGACAATCTGCTTGGGTACCACAAGAATATAGGAAAGAAACTAATATCTCAGATCCACACTGCAAGAAAGGAAGACACATAGACAACATGAAAAAATAAGGGAGCAAAGTGCCCCAAACAAACCAGGACACTATAATAGCAGAACCTATGGACAGTGAAGTTGATAAAATGTTAGAGAAGGAGTTCATAAGGTTCATAATTAAAACGATCTGTGAATTAAAGAAAGACCTAAACGAGCAAATACAAGCAAAAATCGATCACTCGAATAAAGAGATAAAAGAGCAAATACAGGTAGCAAAAAATTATTTCAAGAGAGAGAGAGATTCTGAAAACAAAAAACAGTCAGAAATCCTTGAAAGGAAGGACACAATAAATCAAATTTTTAAAAAAAACTCAATAGAAAGCATAACCAACAGAATAGATCACTTGGAAGATAGAACATCAGATGATGAAGACAAAGTATATAATCTGGAAAATAAAGTTGATCACAAAGTGAAGGAAGTTAGAAACCATGAACAGAATATGTGACAGCACCAAAAGACCAAATCTAAGAGTTATTGGGATAAAGGAAGGCACAGAGTTTCAAACCAAAGGAATGCACAATCTCTTCAATGAGATATCAGAAAATTTCCCAAGCATGAAGAATGAATTGGAAAACCAAATACAAGAGGCTTACAGGACACCAAATGTACAAAATTACAACAGATCTACACCAAGTCACAATATAATGAAAACGTCTAGCATACAGAATAAGAATAAAATCTTAAAAGCCATAGGAGAGAGAAATCAAGTCACATATGGGGGAGACCAATTCATATCTCAGCAGATTTTTCAACCCAGACCCTTAGAGCCAGGAGATCATGGAACAACATATACCAAGCTCTGAAAGAAAATGGATGCCAACCAAGAATCTTATATCCAGCAAAACTAAGCTTTAAATCTGATAAAATAAAAAACTCCCATGAAAAATGAAAGTTAAAAGAATTTACAACTAGAAACTGCACTACAGAACATCCTCAACAAAATATTCCAAGAAGAGAAAATGATAGACAATGATGAAAATCAGCAGAGGGAGGGATTACACTAAAGGAAAATCTAATCAGAGGAGAAACCATTCACGTTAAATAACAAAAATGGCTGTGAATACAAATTGTGTCTCAATAATAACCCTGAATGTTAATGTCCTAAACTCACCAATCAAAAGACATAGACTAGCAGATTGGATCAAAAAAAAAAAAAAGACCCAACAATATACTGCCTCCAAGAGACTTATCTCATGGGAAAAGACATCCACAGACTGAAGGTGAAGGGTTGGGAAAAATCATACCACTCACATGGACTGCAGAAGAAAGCAGGGATTTCCATCCTCATATCAAATAAAGTAGACTTCAAGCTAAAGTCAATCAGAAAAGATAAAGAAGGAAACTACATACTGCTCAAGGGAACCTTACACCAACAAGACTTAACAATTATGAATATATATGTCCCAAACAATGGAGCAGCTATGTTCAACAAACAAACTCTTCTCAAGTTCAAGAGTCAAATAGACCACAACACAATAATTTTGGGTGACTTTAACATACCTCTTTCATTACTAGATAGATCTTCCAAACAAAAGCTGAACACAGAAATTATATAACTCAATAACACAATCAATAACTTAGACTTAACTGACATATATAGAATATTCCAACTTCAACAAGAGAATACACTTTCTTCTCAGAAGCACATGAATCCTTCTCTAAAATAGACCATATACTATGCCTCAAAGCAATTCTTAGCAAATAAAAAAAAAAGTAGAGACACTACTCTGCATTCTATCAGATCATAATGGAATAAAATTAGAAATCAATGATAAAATAAGAAATAAAATCCACTCCAACACCTGGAGACTAAATAATATGCTACTGAATGAACAATGGATTGCAGAAGACATCAAAGAAGAGATTAAAAAGTTTTTAGAGGTGAATGAGAACACAGATACAACATATCAAAATCTCTGACACCATGAAAGCAGTACTAAGAGAAAGTTCATTGCATGGAGTTCATTTCTTAAAAGAAGAAAAAGTCAATAAATGACTTAACACTACACCTCAAAGCCCTAGAAAAAGAAGAACATATCAACACCAAAAGCAGCAGAAGACAGGAAATAATTAAAATCAGAGCTGAAATCAATGAAACTGAAACAAAAGAAACAATTGAAAAAATTGACAGAACAAAAAGTTGGTTCATAGAAAAAAATAAATAAAATTGGCAAACCCTTAGCTATGCTAATAAAAAGAAAAAAAGAGAAAGCTCAAATCACTAACATACATAATGAAAAAGGAAATATCACAACAGACATTACAGAAATACAGAAGATAATTAGAAATTATTTTGAAAACCTATACCCCAATAAAATAGAAAATATCGAAGGCATCGACAAATTTCTAGAGTCATATAATTTGCCCAAATTGTTCCAGTTTTTTAGAGGGAATGCCTTCAATTTTCATTTAGAATGATGTTGGCCTGGGGCTTAGCATAGATAGTCTTTATGATGTTGAGATATGTTCCCGTTATCCCTAGTTTTTCTAGTGTTTTGAACAAGAAGGGGGGGCTGTATTTTGTCAAATGCTTTTTCTGCATCTATTGAGATGATCATATGATTCTTATCTTTAAGTCTACTGATGAATTACATTTATTGATTTCCATATGTTGAACCAACCTTGCTTCCCTGGGATGAATCCCACTTGATTGTGGTGCTCTATCTTTTTGATATATTTTTGTATTTGATTTGCCAGAATTTTATTAAGAATTTTTGCATCTATGTTCATTAGAGATATTGTTTGAAGTTTTCTTTTTTTAATGTGTCTTTGCCTGGTTTTGAAATCAGAGTAATATTGGCCTAATCATCACTAGAAATTAGAGAAATGCAAATCAAAACCACTCTAAGATTTCATCTCACTCCAGTCATAATAGCAGCTATTATGCATACAAACAACAATAAATGTTGGTGAGGATGTGGGGGAAAAGGTACCCATACACTACTGGTGGGTCTGCAAATTGGTGCAGCCAATATGGAAAGCAGTATGGAGATTTCTTGGAAATTGGGAATGGAATCACCATTTGATCCTGCTATCCCTCTTCTCAGTCTATACCAAAAGGACTTAAAAACAGCATACTACTGGGACACAGCCACATCAATGTTTATAGGAACACAAGTAACAATAGCCAAACTGTGGAACCAACCTAGATGCCCTTGAATAGATGAATGGATAAAGAAACTGTGGCATATATACACAATAGAATATTACTCAGCAATAAAAGAGAATAAAATCATGGTATTTTCAGGTAAATGGATGGAATTAGAGAAGATAATGCTAAGTGAAGTTAGCCAATCCCTAAAAAAATGCTGAATGTTTTTTTCTGATATAAGGAGGCTGATTCATAGTGGGATAGGGAGTGGGAGCATGGGAGGAATAGACGAACTCTAGATAGGGCATAGGAGTGGGAGGGGAAGTCTGGGGGCATGGGGTAATTAATGATGGTGGAATATGATGATCATTATTTTCCAAAGTACATATATGAAGACACAGATTTGTGTGAATATACTATGTATACAACCAGAGAAATGAATAATTGTGCTTTATATGTGAAATAAGAATTGTAATGCATTCTGCTGTCATATATAAATAAAAAAATTTAAAAAGAAGTTATCATCTATCTACATTGAAGATGATGGTTTGGGAAGATAACAAAGTATAAAAGAGCAGTTCTAATGTTAATAGTTTACTTCTAATCCCCTGAATTTGGAGGGCATTTTAAAAGGCTGAGAATCAAGTTTAGGACTCAATTATAGGGGTAGTAGAGCTCCAGAGGTCAAATCCTCAAGTTCAGAAAGTACTCTTTGCCAAAGTCAGGAAATTGACTAGGAGTCGTTATTGGTCAGCAATACAAGAGGATGAGGCTTTAAAAAATATACAAGATATTGAACAACCAAATATTAAGAGGAAAATAAGGAGCATGTTGAGTCAAGAAGTCAAGAAAGAATTTCATGAAGGAGGGACCTATCAGTAGGACTGAACTGTCAGGATTACTACTACACTGAGAAATGGCCATTGGCTTTATTAAAATTAAATATAGCCTTTTGGACGATGTGCTGGAGATGTATGGGGATGGCATGTATGGAGAAATGAGCAGGAGGCAAGGAAAATGCAACAAGGGTATAAAGGATCTTTTCTTAAACTGTCTTCTTAAACAGTATGACACTGGCTTATTGCCAGTTTCACAGTCACTTCCAGACATCTCCTGATATCACCGTGGAAGTTTTCTGCAGCTACAAAGCCCCAATTACAAAGTCAAATTACACATTGGCATCTGATGACTTAAATTATAAAATCAGATGATTCCAATTTGAAAGTAAGTTTGCAAAGTTGGCTGAAAGTCCCAGTTACTTTAGGGTAATTATAATTTCTTACTGTCAATCAAGGGAAGACCAAATTAGTTGTATTTGGCTTAGAACTCCACCATCAATTTAGAGAGCTATATAAATATATGTCTTGACTCTCCAAGTGGTGGTTTGAGAGAAATGAGGGGAAAGAGAGGTTGTTTTCCATGTATTCTTTTTAAATGGGTGAGAGATGAAAATATAAAGTTGACTGATCACATTAAAAACAGGAAATAAGTAACAGTGAGCTTCCTGCACAGAGAACGGTAATGGAGAAGGAGGATAGAATATACGTGGCTTCAGATGCACAGTTGTGACTGGAAAAGGAATCTAAGGAAGTTTTTGTCTATTAACTTCATTTTAATTCATTGAATCAATGCTTATTGACTCCTGACTATGCATCAAGCACTTGAGGGAAAAAAAAAATACTACAAGAGATTCAAGGTGCTTACTCTCATTGAAATTGAATCCTAAGGGAGAGATTTAAACACTAAGAGATTGGAGATTACTTTGGAAGCAGAGATGGTAGGGCTTGCTGAAGAACTGGACATGGAGAGGGAAAGGATTTTGCATACAACAACCAGGTGAATTTCTATGTATAGCAAGACCATCTGAGCAAAGGAGCAAAAGAAAGATAGAGAAAGATAAACAGAAGACATTTAGAGGTTTGACACTGGTATTGAAAGACTGAGATAATTATTTCAGGAAATTTGACAGAAAGTTGACTAGAAAAGTGTTGTATTTCCAAGCAATGTTGAGTTTTCATTTGAAGTGAGCAAGAATTTACAATGGAACCAATCTGTCCTAGTCTTTTTCCAGTCACCCACAGCAAGTCAGGGGCAGATGCACACGACTGCCTTAATTAATGACTGCCATATTCTTTCCCAACCTCACAAATTTGACTGCAATTTATTGGCCCAGGAGAGAGCACCTGACCCAAACTGAGTAAACAGAAAATTCCTTACATTTGGGGAGGCTTAAAATTAGAGTGATCAGAATTCTCTTGTTGCAGTTGTTAAATCTAAGAATCAAGCATTTTTTTTTCTTTAGAGACCATATTTCCTACTATATGGCAAAAGCAAGCCAATAGCGAAAAAAATGAAACAAATGTTCTATAATAATAAAAATCATTTAGGTCTTTCTATGTATGAGCTAGGCAAAAGTTTATATGCCCTTGTCATGTAATAAGCCTATGAGTGCTCATAAAAAATCTATGAGGTAGTTACTACCATAATCCTCACCTTGTTGATAGGGAAACTGAGGCATAAAAAGTTTGGATTTATGGTTACAGCATGTAAGAGATGAAGGTAGGATTTGAGCTCAGGTATGTAATGCTATATTCATGTTCTTAATGTGCTTCACCTAAGAGAGTGGGGGGAAAAAAGTTGAAGTTGAATTGATTAGAGTTTCTCCTCCCAGTTACATTCAAGTCCTTTGCTTCTTTGAGTGTTCTTTCCTTCCATAGTTTGTTTGTTTATTTGTTTGTACTAGGGATTGAACCAAGGAACCCAGGGTGCTTAAGCTTAACCACTTATCTACATCCCCAGTCCTTTTTTTTTTTTTTTTTTTTGAAACAGGTCTTGAATTGCTTAGGACATCACTAAAATTGCTGAGGCTGACCTTGAACTTGCTATTCTCCTGCTTCAGCCTCCCAAGCTGCTGGAATTACAGGTGTGCACCACCATACCTGGGCCTTTCATGGCTTCTGTTGGTCAAACATATCCCCCCTTTTCTCCCAGATTGTTCATGTTTTTGCAATTTTTCTAATATAAAAATCGAATCCCAGAAGTTATAAGGTTCACTGACATTACGCAAATTTGGAACACACTGAGTGGGGTAATCTATGGAGCCAAAGGATTTCACCATTCTTGACTCAGAAGTTAAATTCATATAGTAAAGCAATCAATTGGTCAGTTATTGCCTGTCATCTCAAAGGACTTGCATCATATGCCACTAAAGCTCTAAATGAGGCAACTTAAAAGGAAAAAAAAAGATGATTATTACAGATTTTAGCAAGATGCTATGAAAGAGAATGCCCAAACCTATTCTTATGAGCAAGATATTTCACAACAGAACATTCCCTTATTTCAAGTCATAGTCTTAGATTTGGAGACATCACATCAAACTTTGCTAAACAGGAACAGTATGTTAATTTCAAGAATAGGAACATGTGTAGTCTCTTGAAATAAATTTGATTCCTTAAGAAGTCTAATTACTTTCAGTTGCCTTTTTAAAAAAAAAAAATATATATATATATATATATATATATATATATATATATATATAGCCCTGGCTAAATACCTCCCTCATTACACAATCTTGCCTACAAAGGTAATTCTTCCCTGTATCAATCATAGTCAGCAGGAATACTTCCTGGTTACGTTTCAGGGCAGATAAACCAGTTCTCTTCATCCTCAAACTAAAAAGTTCTAGGGGAAAGGCAGGATCCCAAGATCCCAGAGAGAATTTCTGAATTACTTATGGTTCCTCTGCTGCGTTGAAGATCTAGGAGCATAAAAGCCTTGTGTCCCCCATGAATGGTGGCTCTAATGCTGCAGAAAGGTTACAAACAGGCAGTCTGGTCCTTCATTGATCTGGACTATCCATGGCTTCATTGTAAGTGATTATCCTTTTGGGATCTTGCTTCTGCAAATTCCAAATAGATTCCATTTCTTTAGTGTGATATACAGTAGTAGCCCCCAGGTCAAAAGAACCCCAGCTATCATTCCTTTCTAGGCCTCTCTGGTATCTCTGTTCTTTGGCGGAGCCTAACAAAGTGTTCGTAGGAGAGGCCAGAGGATTTTGATTTTCTATCTCGTAGTCCTTTGAGAGAAACACTAAAGCACCTTGACTGGTGTCTGCTTTCTGCAGGTCACCTATATGAGTGGGTTCCAAGGATAAGGCTCCACTCTCACTAACAGTCCCAGGTTTTAGAATGCTACCCAGAACTTGAGGACTAGTCCGTTTTTCCAGCTCATAAGCCTTGGGAAACACAGGATGCTCTGTTCCTGAGGGGATTATTTCAGGACCCTGTGAAACCAAAGTGGCAGGATATTCTCCTTGAAATGTCACCTCCATCACTTTATGATCTGATGACTTCCCAATAACAGTCTCAGGGCCAGCACTGGGCTCATTTATAAAATTTTCATGTTTTTAGCCAGTGAGGAGGTAATAAACCCTGCTTATAGAAGGTGTGCTTTCATGCAAATTATATTTCTGAGCTTATTAGCTTCTAATTATATCTTAGTAAATATATTTTATTACTAGAGCAAAATGGGTTTTTAAGGAAAATAATGTGAAATTCTGAAATTTTCTTTTGGGCAGAGAAGAGCATTAGCCCTGTCTTATCATCACATTGCCATCCTGTTGCACTGCAGCTTGTATATAGCATGCTGAAATAAATTTTGTTTGTTTGTGTGTGTGTGTGTGTGTGTGTGTGTGTGTGCAGAAACTAAGGGTCCAATTTAAGATTGGGTGACGTTAGTGATATAATAACAAGTTCTCTGGCCTGACACAGCATAACATCACACACACACATTCACACACAGAGAGAAATTAGTATATCCATATATGTCAAATACAGGTTAAAATAGCAGGGCATTTATATAGAGTTGTAGTCTTCTAATAAAGTAAGCTGAATTCCCTGGGAATATCTGGGGAGAAAGGAACTGCTTTTTTTGCTCTACCCTTTTGCTTAAGAAATGTCCAGTTTTGAGCGACTGTAGTGTGGATGGTTTTCTTGTTTTGTTGATTATTTGAGGCTTTTAATAATTAGTTCATGAAAGAAGCTGTTGGACTCAATGTAGAGTAAATATCTTTTTAGTCTGGATTTCTGCCCTGCTTAGATTTTTTAAAACGTTATAAGCATGGATTGCCAATTCTACTTGATGTAAACAAAACTTTTTATACTATATATATATATATATATATATATATATATATATATATATATATATAAACTTATTGTATCAGTCCAGGTTCAGAAACTTATGGTAGGCCAGTTCCAGATAGTTTCATTTCACCTGTAAACTGTATCACTTTTACTGATATTGTAATTTTCAAATGTATAATATGTTTAGAGATGTGCCCTGCATTTAGTCTGCCTTGTTCCTATTTTGATTTTTGTTGAGTCTCCTGCCTGCTTGCCAAAAGCTAGGATGCTTCAAGCCCATGTACAATTGAAAGCAGAGGCATCCTTGAGCTTTAAAGCATTGAACAAACTGGAAAATGCAACATACCACATACTGAAGTGAAAAAATGTCTTGTGTTTTGTGTTTTTTTTTAAATAAAAATTTTCAAAAAGTTTAAAAAAAGATAAAAGGTTGATTAAAGGAAAAAAAAGAATAGGAACATGGATGTAGAAATCATGATAACCAGGATACTAGAAAACAAGACTATTTAATGAGAGAGTGAAATGAACATGTGTAAATCCCTTGAGCCCTGGCTAAATACCTCCCTCATTACACAATCTTGCCTACAAAGGTAATTCTTCCCTGTATCAATCATAGTCAGCAGGAATACTTCCTGGTTACGTTTCAGGGCAGATAAACCAGTTCTCTTCATCCTCAAACTAAAAAGTTCTAGGGGAAAGGCAGGATCCCAAGATCCCAGAGAGAATTTCTGAATAGTTAGCAGACTTAAAAAATAATGCAACTTACTAACAACTGACTAGGTCATCAAAAGAGGTTTGTTGCCAGAAAGGTTCCAAACCTAGACACCTATGATTGTTGAACTTTATCCTAAATTACTGCCTCACCCCATTCCCATCCAAGTTACCCTCAACCTTATAGCAGTGTTGAGCTGTAAGGGTAACAGGACCTCAACAGACTGTCACATTGGCCTGGTTCAGGGGAGGCTCTGAAGGATGCTGAACAGTGATACCTAAAGGATATGAATCAGGGGTAGAAAAGTGACCAGCTGAAGAGGCTACTCTCGCACTCTGCAAGCTAAAAAATGGCAAACCTGATGTTCTCGGATCTGGCATTGATGTTAGCATACCTATCTGCTAAGAGCCACAGCCAAGTAATATGATGCATGGCATTTTTGGTTGAAAGGTGACGCCAGCTAGCCATTGAGATGATATGATTATGTTAAGATTTGCATTCATATGGATATTGGACTCCTGCTGTTCACCTGGGCCTGCTAAGGGACTCCTGGAGAGTTCCCATTGGTTGGGGAAGTACAGTAGGAGGGAATTCCGGGGGAGGAACTTCCTCTGGGGTTCCGGGAGAATGCCACCTGGGTGGATCGGGATTCTTCCCGGGGGGACGTACGGGGCATTGGCAGCAGTTTCAAAAAATAAAGTTTGTTCCTGCTTGAGTGGCTCATGATTTTGTGCCTAGCCAGACTACGGCACCTATCCAGCAGAAGCAGAATCTCAATGGATAGGGCCCAGAATTATGGACTTTAAACAAGTTCACCAAAGGCCTCTTATGTGTCTGATGTGGAGAAACTGTATCAGGCAAACCAATGTAAATGTGATGATGATCCCCCCACACATACCTCTCCTCTTCCTCCTCCTCTTCTCCATCATCAGTACATCCCCCAAACATGTTATTCCATTCACGTTACCTTGAATGAACTTAGTACCTCATTTTCAATATGTGACCCATTCTTTTATTTTATATAAATATTATCTTTCTTCAAGATGCAGCTAAATAAAATTCTTTGTAATCATTCACAATGGCCTCACACCATCTTCAGTATTTATCATCTTTGTCATCTATTGATCAGATTTTTAAAAGGAGTTTTATCCATCTCTCTGCCTCCTGAAGACCCAATCTAACATCTTTCTTTATCACCTGATTTAGCAACATCTTTCATGTAATTGATACGCGAGAAATCCTTACTCTTTACTAGTTAGTAGTAGGTGATCTTTCTCTTAGTTCCTCTTTGATACTTTGTTTTCCTATAACCCCTCCGTGGCCTTCTCACCCATTACCTACACTTTAAATGATCTCTCTTTGATCAGCATCCTGGTTCAGGATTCCCTCCCCCATCTTCCTTTCTCGTTCTTTCACAATCCTTTCTGTCCTTCACTTTCAAATCTTTTCCAACCACTTCACCTCTCTGGTTTTTCCCCTGTTGTTCTGTGATAGTGTAATGACTTTTAAAGACTTTCAGTTTGTGAACATTATACTTGGTGCAGCTTGTCAAACTGTGCAAAGAAGTTCATCTGGGTATATCCACAAAACACAAAGAAAACCAGGAAATTCGTCAGGGATACTTCAGGAAAAATAAGCTACCTCTAAAATAGATTTTACATCTTCTTCATGAGTTATCAAACAAGTGCAAATTGAAACAAAATTAAGACTATTTTTTTCCAATCAGATTATCAATGACTTTTTAAAAACTATTTTTAGTTGTAGATGGACACAATTCCTTTATTTATTTATGTGGTGCTGAGACGTGAGCCCAGGGCCTCACACATGCTAGTCAAGCACTGTACCACTGAACCACAACCCTAGCCCATCGATGACTTTTAAATGATATACCTACTGTTTCCCCAGCTTTAGAAATTCATGTGCCACTGTTAGGAGGTCATGCTAGGAGATAATTCTACTGGAGAAGTTTTTGGTGATAATTTAACAATTTTGAATAAAAAGACTGAAAAAATCTGCAAGTCACTTGACCTGCAAATTTATTACAATGAAATAATTATAACAGGTTAACAGATGCATTATTTTTAAGAGTATAACCCTAGAAACAGGATGGATCAAAGACTACAAAACTATTCAGTAAATTATAACACATCATCATTAACAATTACTTGCAAAGTACTCATAGTGCTAAATGGAAACACAGACTGTATAACAGCATACTCAGTATGATAATGCAAACACATCACATCTATAGAGAATAGGATTGGAAGGACTTATCATAAAATGTTAACAGTGGTAATATAATAGATGGGTACTTTGTTCCCAGTTTTTCTCCATTTACCTTTGCCTGGGTGTTCTTTGCTGTTGTATTGTGTTGGAATGTTCATAGCAGCTCGATTCATAATAGCTAAACTGTGGAAGCAAACTAAATGCCCTTCAATAGATGAATGGATAAAGAAACTATGGTATATATACACAGTGGAATATTACTCAGCATTAAAAAGAGAATAAAATTATGGCATTTACAGGTAAATGAATGGAATTGGAGAATATCATGCTAGGTGAAAAAACCAATCCCCAAAAACCAAAGGCCAAATTTTCTCTCTGATAAGTGGATGCTGATCCACAATGGGGCAGACATGTGAAAAATGGAGGAACTTTGGGCAAAGGGTAGGGAGAGTAGGGGAGGGGACATGGGGGCAGGAAAAATGGTGGAACGAGATAGACATTACTATCCTAGGTACATGTATGACTGCACATATAGTGCAATGCTACTTCATGTACAACCACAGAAATGTAAAGTTGTGCTACAATTGTGTACAATGAATCAAAATGAATTCTACTGTCATATATACCTAATTAAACTAAATGAATAAATAAGTAGAAAGATACAAGGGACACTAGAAATGGCCTCCACAGGAAAAAAAAATTGTATATATAAGAAATTTTCTACAGCAAAAGTGCTAATTTAAGCAGAAAAGGAAGAAATAATTAGTCACAAGTTCAATCAGAGACAGTCATTTTAGATTGTAACATCATATCACACAACTGAAAATAATTTTCGGCTAAAGTTCAAGTGTATAAAATTAAACTATGAAATCTAGAATAGAGAATAAGAAATATTTCTCTGGCCTTTACTTAGAGAAAGTTTTCATAGAAATGGAATAATAACAAAGGAAAATATATTTTAATGAACCAACATTTAAAAACATATATTAAACAATTTTATGCAAAATTTAACTTAAAAATAAACAGGGGGAAAACAGGTGTGAAAGTTGGTCCACAAGAAGTTGGTCCTTTATTGAGTAGAGAACTCATATGCATTAATAAGTAAAATACTAAGATGCCAATGGATGCATAAAACATACCAACCATGTCACAAAGAAGGAAAATACAAATGACTATCGTAAACATAGAAAATACCCAACATCCTAGCATTGAAAGAAATACTAATGAGAAGAAATAGTGAACTTTTTCTGCCTGTCAGATGTTTTGTTAAAAGACTACAGATAGTGCTAATGAGAGGGAATAAATGATAATGTAGACATCCTATTATTGTTCTTGGGGGAAAGCCAAATGTTTCAGCCTTTTTGTAAAGATATTTCAAGATCAATTTAGCTCTCAGAGTATTTCTATCCTTTCCCAATAATATTCACTTAAGAAAACAAAGCAAGAAAAAATTATGAACCAAGGTGTTCATCATAAAACTCTTTATAAATAGAAAAAAATGATGGAGAATTCCATACCTAGGTAATTACTGATGATGCAAATTAGGAAACAAATGATAGACTAGACATTTAAAATTAAGATTACAAGACATTTTGATGTCATTAGAAAATTATTATAAAGAAGTAAATGGTAACTGTTCAATAAGTGCTGGCTGTTATAAGAACAAAGGAGAATACAAAATTGTTTATGTAACATGATCTCAACTATATGAAAATTATTCTAAAAGACTAGGAAGAAAGATGTTACAATTTTAGCAACTTTTGCATGAAATTGTAGATTTTTCTCTTTTTCTCTGTATGAATTTTTCATGTTGACAAATTAGAAAAAGTAACAGTCATTTGTATAATGAGAAAAAAAGTTAAATGTTGTCACTAAATGTCATTTTATTTCCTTCAATCTTTAGACAATCACATGCTGAGCAACCATTTCCTGTGTTGAAAATTCTCTTCTTTCAATTGAATAAGTATAAGTTGAACCACCAAAGACTAGAAAAGTTAGTGCTAAAATAAATTCAAATCTTTTAGCCTTTATTGATAAAGTAAAAAAATCTGTTTCATTAAATATATATATGTATATATATATATATATATATATATATAGACATGTGCAAGCAAGACTTACATTTAATTTTCATTTTGAAGATCAAAATTTTTCTTAGTAAAAGAATTTTCTAATAAAGTTAGTGAACATTTAAGATTTTTTAATAACTTTAAACTATCAGTAACTCACTTATGGCCATTATTATTTTTTAATCATTGAGATTCTTACTTAAAGTTAATGATATTACAGGTCTATGTATCTTACAATGCAACCTAGAAGGTTTTTTGTTATTTTTTTTTCAGTTTTAACGGGACAGGGAATACATTTTCTCATAGTTCTATGACACAAATTTATACTCAATAAATGCATATTTAGTGATTAATAAATATCCTACTCCCTTTTTATGCCCATACATTCTGTAGCCTCAGAAAATTAATCTTAAAAGTTATAGTATGTGGTACATTCATCTCCCAGAGGTGAACAGCAAGGATTCATTAAGGCATTTAAAGTAACTTCAAAGATTTAACAATTATTGAAGAGAGTTTAAACCAGGTCTGGAAAAACATAGATCTATCAAAGGCCCCTTGCCACTCTCAAAAAAGGCACCTCAAATTTTGGAAAATCATTAAATATCTGAGATTAGGAATATGTTGTTAAGAATTTCATTATACATGGTGTAGATCAGCTTTCTGACAGTATAACAAAATACCTGAGATAATTATAAAGAGAAAATGCTTATTTCAACTCAGTTTTGGAGGTTTCAGTTTTATGATCAACTGATCCCACTATTTTGAGCCTCTGGTGAGGCAGTGCATCATGGTAAGAGAGCTTAGCGGAGCCAAACCACTCATGGCCAGAAAGCAGAAAAGCAAGGAGGGAACCAGAATCATAAAATCCCCTTCAGAAACATGCTCCCAATGACCCCAAAGCCTCCCATTACACCTCATTTCTCCTTCCACTACTTCCCAATAGTGCTAACCTGGGAATCAAGACTTTACCGCATGGGCCTTTGTGGGACAGTCAAAAGATCCAAGATAGAGCACACATTAAATTCACCTATTCTTAAAATTAAGCCCAAGAAATTCAACACTTGATTTACTGACTACAACAAATTAAAAAAAAACACTATATACTTCTAGTCATTATTTCATTAAAGCAGGAGAAGGTATTGGGGAATGACTACAAGAGTAACAAAGAAATGAAAGGGATCGAGAAGATGCTAAGAAGGAAAAAATGGAGGAAAAGAGGGAGGTAGAAAATATAAATGAGGAATAATGAAAATAGGGGAACTAATGCTCAACAAATTGACACCTCCATGTCTAGTGCTGTTTCAAGGACTCTACCTCACTGATGAGAAAAAGTGAAGAATGAAATAAAAAATAATAAAAATGTACAGAAAGAAAGGAGTTCAACAATGTGTGTTAACCAACTCTTCAGAAGCTACATTCTTTTATCATTTATTGAAACAGCATTTAGTCAGTAATTATTGTATGCTGGGTCACCATCATCAATATGTCCACTAATTAGCCACTGTTCTCTGCTTTTTCCTTGATAAATAAAGTAACCATAAAGTATGTAACACAATTATAAATGCCAAATAGTCCATCAAGGTGAAGGCTGGAGTAGCAAGAACCTGAGCAGTACCACAATGATTCCTTGATAAAATCAATGTCCAGGACTATACATGCCCATTGGGGCAGCTGATCCCTCTCCTAGCTTATTCTACCAACAGCTTCCATAGACAATTATGTGTTCTTATTTGATATGTAGAAAAAAAAAACCTAATAAGGATATTTTAGCTGCCTGTCTATCAAAAAAGAACAGTTAAAGATGCTGTTTTAACACAGTAGGAAATAAATTCACACATTTTTTGTTAGCATAATTCTCACCCATTTTTTACAATCATGACATAGCTGTTTCCAGTGTCCTTACTAAATAAACAATGTTGCCCCTTCCACTGCAGATACTGGAAAACTAGTGAATATGATTTTCGGAACTAGTTTATATAAAGTAGTAATATGTGAGCTATGGTACATGAAATATTTTATTTTTATGATCTAATACAATTGGGTTGGGCCTACCACGGGCATGAAAATTTAGGCCATTAGCTAAGAAGCTTTCAAACTTTCAGCATAAGTTAGATTTTATAATAGTTATCTTATTTAGCTTAAACTTATTTTATAAGTTTAGCTTAAAGAATATTTTCAATGTACAAGTTTAAAATTTTGAAAATCGATGTTCCTAAAAGTATTGGGAAATAACTCACAATATTGGACCTAAAATTCTGTGCTTCTCAGTAACAGTGATACAAATATTTGTTTAAAAAAAGAAATATATTGTTTGAGAATAATTCTCATATTTCAAAACTCTTTTTGATACAGGATACACAGACTAGATTTGAAAAGACTAAATATAAACACAAATAAAAACACAAGCCATGTGATGTTGGAAAAATCATTTTATATCTTTGAATCTTCCTTCCCTCATTGCTAAGTTGGGGATGAGAAGACCTGTGTTCTTGTGGATATTGTTACAGAGATCAAATGAAATAATTCATGTAAAAACATTTTTTTAATATTCAATTTCAGAAAGGTGGGGAGGTACAGAGAGACAGAAAAAGAGAGAAGAGAGAGAGAGAGGAGAGAGAGAGAGAGAGAGAGAGAGAGAGAGAGAGAGAGAGAGAGAGAAATCAAAATCACAAAACAATTGATTCTTGATCACTTAATTTCTATGCATTTGATATCTTCTGGGATCTGGGGGTACTGATGATCCTGTCCTGAAAGGAGCCTGTCAGTGAACTTTCCTTTAATACCAGGCCATGAAGGACCTGGGATTGTGGAGAGTGTTGGTGATGGAGTGAGTTCTGTGAAACCACGTAGGAAACTGAGAAGCAAAAATCTTCCCACAACAGCATACCAAAGAGTTTCTCTTGCAGAAATGGATTAATATATTTACCAGACAAAATAAAATGGTTTTCTCTGTATGATTCTAATCATATGTCATGGATTTGCCTCTAGATTCTTCTAACTACATCATTGTATCAAAGAGATCCTGTGACTCCAAGAGTCATATCTCACCTCTGTCTGGTAAATCAGTGGGACAGTATCTGGGCCAAATCTATATATCCACACCAAATAAATTTTGAGAGAACCAGTGTACCTCTAAATTGATCAGAAGCTCTTTAAGCATATGTTTCTTATATATATTATGTTTCTCAGAATGCTTAGCACAGTGTCTCTTGAAATGCATTGAATGTTTGACATATGAATCAATATTCCAATCAAATAGAACGTAGACCTTGATTTTTATTGACAGGATGACAGTGACATTTCAAAAAATCAATAGAAACCAATTATACTCTCTTCTCCAGGCTTATCAAAAAGGACCTTGACATTGCTATTCTTGGCATGCTTAAAATGATCACAGTGAATGAGAGCAATCACTGAGACTAAGGTAATATGGGAAACCCCACAGCTTGAGACAACTACATAAAAAGACTTAAGAAACTGTGTACTCAAGACATTCAGCAAGCCACCATCAGCGTATTCATTCTCAAGCAATTATGGAATGCCTGCCAGGCATCTGACACTAGGCACAGTAGGAGGGACAAAAATAGAAGGCATGGTCTACACCTCCAAGAATGTAACATAAACAGGACAGAAACATACTCTAAGTCCTCTTTTCCTAGAAAAATTCTAGTGGAAGTTTTTTGGGACTTCCCCATGTGGAACAAGTATTTGAAGGGAAATGACACACAAGGAGTATTTATTCAGAATCTAAGATCCAGTATCTTCGGAAATTTTTAGGGCCAATGCCTTATCAAAACTTAAGAGAGATCTTTAATGCCATCAAAACTCTCAAAAGAAATTGCTTCTATGTTATAAACATGTGTTAGGACCAACAAAGAGAGTGTTGTAGACCTTTGACCAGGTTGTCATAAGTCCATAATAATTATGTTAACTGTTAGGTTCTGTAAACAAGTCAAGATGGCGCCTGGCAGTATCTAGTTTATGTTAATTAGATAAGCTGTGTGGAATGTATAAATACCGTTCCTGTCCTACAATAAACGGCTCCTACTCCTGCTGTATCAATGTACAAAAGTTGCTCATCACCCCCCGGCTATTTTGCTGCAGCCGGACTGTGGCAGTTAACTTTCTACCTGGGCCAGGGGAACTAACTAACAGTGGGATCCAAATATAATCAATATGCTTTCTTGAGCTCTGTGACCTAAAAACCATCCCCATGTTAAGTGTTCCAGAAACAGATGAGACAGAGACAGAGCGAAAAAGCTTTTATTCTGCAAAGTCAGCACTTCTTTTAACTTAGCCCCACTAAAGAAACACACCAACGTGCCATAGTAGGGACAGGAAACTCAATGGGAAGTTTTGTTATTATCTATCTGGGCCACTTTTAGCAGGTGACAACCACTGTGGGACTGACTCCTTTAAAAGGAAAACAAAAGGGTTAAACTAGATGACTTATTTTCAAGGTTTATTCCTGGTAGTATTCTATTTTCAGAGTAGGAAGAAGCAGGCCTAGAAGTATCCAGCAGGGAACAGCCCCAAATTCTCACTATTTGTCCAAAAAAATAATGGGATTTCTAAAACCAGATAAAACGGGTTCTCCTCTGAAATAACTGAGTGTTATAGTGGCTGCCATCAACTGTCCACACCAAGTTTTCAAAAGATTCAATGAGATTTTTAGAAAAATACAATTGTATTTTTATTCCATTAATATTTTAGGCTATTGATTATATCACTTTTCACATTGTCCCCACCCCAACCCCCACAACTTTACATACTTGATTTGCTCTGTGATTTTTTTAATATATAGCTCTATAGATTTTACCATTATTCCTTAATGGGTTTGACCTAGCACAACAGCCTATTTAGGTTAGGAATGAAATGTCAATAAACCTGATCTGGAATTTTAGGAAGATTATTTGGCATAGGATAGGGGAGGGCATCCAATCAGCAGCGGACACTCAGCAAAAAGAAAACAAACATATTTTTCTTCCCCACACAGAAGCTGGGAAAGATTTTGGAACTGAAAGAAGATGATCAGAAGCTGCAGCAGAGGGTTCACTGTCTCTGTGGTCATGCAGCCAGAGGAATGGTGCTCAAAGATGAGGCCTTCCTTTTATGGCTGAGGCTGGCTTCTAAACTGGACACAAGTTAGATGATAATAGTTCACCAGGTAAATGAGGGTAAAGGTGGAGCCAGGGTTGGGGACTGGTAGGTGAAACAGTTTCTCAGGAAACAGTGCATTTTTTAACTGAAGTCACTATTTCCCAGGTAATTATATCATTTTATTAGCATAATCTTATATTTCAGTATCCACTGTGTTGTGCTGTTCGGAGGTCTCAGTTGATAAGAAGTGCAAGGGCATCCTGAAAGGCTTCCTTCATTTTCTGCTTCACCTCCCTCATTTTTCCAGCGAAGTGGAAACAAAAGCACCAGAGATGAATGCAGTCTAACTGTTCAAAATGAAATAAGTGCCTCTCAAATGTACAGATAATAAAATAAGCACTGAGAACTGATGCCATGTAACTCATTCTGTGACTTTAAAAAGAGATATTGTGGAATTTAATTGATTATAACACTGATATATCCATAAGATTAATCTCTGTTATCAGTCTATGAAAATTGCCACCAAGTGATCCCTTGTGCCCATCCTCAGGGTATTTCATATTTACCAGATTTCTCATCTTTCATACAACTCTAGATTTGATGTGATGATTTTTCTGCTTTTCCAACATGTGAGGGTGACATTGTTGTGGTGTAAATAATCAATAAAATCAGTAAGAGCATAAGTTATAGTTTATAGAGTAGTAAAAAATAGAGATTATAGATATAAGATTTGGTAAGTGAGATAAGATAATTATAAAGCAAGAGCTGTCATAGACTCCATTTTGCTGCCTTCTGTAAAAAAAAAAAAATGTTGCACAACCCATTTCTGAGAGACAGAAACAAAAGCTATCTCCTTATTAAAATTTGTTTCTCTGTACTTTGTACCCCACAGAATGTATCCAACTCAGGATGGTGGTGGTCCTGGTGAGCTACATCCTGAGTTTGAGTACATATATGGGTCTACATGACCTTAAAATAGATTCTCGCCCCTACTCAGCTGAAACTCAGGATACAGTAGTCTAACACTTGTTGGGACCGAGATGTGGTTAAGCTAACTGCTTTTTTTAGCTTCTGTAACTTGTTTGCTTGCATGATGCTGACAAAAACTCCTGAGTTCTAGTTTTCATCCTTAAATTCCCAAGACACAGGCCAGGAAATTGCTGTTCTCCCACAGAGATTCAGTCTCTATAGGTGGGTGACAGTTCCCTGGCCAGGTAAATAAAGCTCTCTTTGATTTGAATTCGGACCTAGAGTGTTTTCTGAAGTGGCTTCTCAAAACATCATAAATCTTCACAAGTCTATCTAAAGACACAATAAGTTATTTTCTGTCCCAGGGGGTTCATCCGTCCTTTGGTGAGGCATTATTCCTATCTGTTTTCAAAGCCACAGCCTATTGGGGAAATTTTGCCAACTCCACTCTTGAGAAAAAGTATAGGGTCCTCTAAGAGGGACTCATCCATATTTACTCCCTCATCACTTCCTTTCAAGCCCATTTTCTTTACCAAATCCAATATAGTCAATTCCTCACTTGGGTTTGGGTGATTAGGAGAGGAGACAAAATTTATTTCTTCTTATTTTGCTGTTATTCCTCTTATTTTCTATCTCTGCTTCAAGTCATTTCCATTCTCCAAATCCTTTGGATTTTGAAATACAAAAGCCAGGAGAAACAATCACTGTTTCAATAGCAATATCCCATCCTGAGATTTGAGCTCAAGATGACTTAGTTAAAATTTAATGGGAGATATTACAAGTATTAAAGGGAAACCATAAAAAAATACTAAAAAGCAATCAAAACCCTCCTCCCACAAACACATAAAAGTCTAGGACCAGGTAGCTTCCTAACTGAATTCTACTAAGCATTCAAAGAAGAATTAACACTAATATTTCTTAAGCTCTTCCAAAAAATAGAGCTAAAGTGAATAATTCTAAATACATCTTATGAAGCCAGCATCATCTTAAACCCTAAGCCAAATAAAGATGTCACATGAAAACTATATATCAATCTTTCCAGTTAACAATGATGAAAAATCTTTAATAAAGAACTAGCAATCTGAGTCCAATAACATGTCAAAAAGATTATAGATCATGATCAAATGGAACTTATTCCTTACATGCAAGACTGTTTAACATTTTCAAATCAATTCATGTGACACATCATGTTAACAAACATCATAATGGGGAAAAAAGCATTCAAAAAGATTATTTATTAAAAACTCTTCATAATTATGATATAAAAGAAAATTCGTCAACATAATAAAACCAATTTAGAAAAAAAAACATAGCTGACATTATAATCAATGGGAAAACAAAAACTAAAAGCTTTCCCAGTGAGATCTGTACAAGGCCCACTCTTGGCACCTCTCTCCAACATAGTACTAGAAGTACTAGAAAGAGCAACAAACAAAAAGAAAATAGAAAAGAAAGAAAGAAAAAGCTTTAATATTCAAAAGGAAAAAGTAATATTATCCTAATTTGCAAGTGACATGATCCTATAGATTAAAGGAACCCAAAGATTCTACCAAAAGAAAACTGTTAAAACTAATAAGTTAATTTGGTAAAATTGCAGGACACAAAATCAGCATACAAAAATCAGCATCATTTTTATATAATGATCTAACATAAAATCAAGAAAATTATCCCTTTTATAATAGCATCAGAAAAAAATGAGGCATTTAGGAACAAATATCACCATGGAGGTAAAGATCGGTATATTTAAAATTTTAAAACATTAATTAAGGAAATTAAATAAGGCAAAAATAAATTAAATATCCTGTGTTTGTGAATTAGCAGAATTAGCATTGTTAAAATGTCAATTCTACTCAAAATATTATGCAGATTCAGTGCAATCCCAATGGCATTTGCACAGTGACAGAAAAAATCAATTCTAAAATTCATATAGAACTACAAAAGATCCCAAATAGCCAAAACAATTCTGAGAAAGAAAAAATAAACTTGGAGCCTGTGGGGACAAGTGCATGGAGGACTCCATACATGGCAAAGGTTAAGGGCATCTGAGTGGAAGGCCACTCCCCCTGTCCTAGGCACGTGAGCAGCAGGCCACTTACCCCATAGGCACAGTCCTAGGTGTGAGGCCATGTGTTGCAGTCCCTGTGCTTGCTCCACAGCCCACTCCTCGATTGGTCGCTGTAAGGACAGTTAGCAGAAATTGATTTGGTGGCTGCCTGTAATCTGTTTAGCTACTACTACCTGAGTATATATACATGGTAACTGCACAATAAAATCAAAACTGCTTCCTGCTTGGTCTCCGGAGGTCTTGATTAGCAACTCTGCAGCCACACTCTCCTATACCCTGGACCTCTGCACTGGACGAGAGACAGCCCACACATGAGCCATCATATTTTCTGATTTAAAATTATGTTATAGCCAGGCACGGTAGCATATAATTGTAATCCCAGCAGCTCGTGAAGCTGAGGCTGGGGAATCTCAACTTCAAAGCCAGCCTCAGCAAAAGTGAGGCACTAAGCAACTCACTGAGACCTTGTCTCTAAATAAAATACAAAATAGAGCTAGGGATGTGGCTCAGGGGTTGAGTATCTCTGAGTTAAATCCCTGGTACCTCCCCCCAAAAAATAATAAAAAATAAACTCATATTATCAAAAACAAAACAACATAAGAATTGGCATAAAAACAGACATCTAGACAAGTGTAATAGAATGGAGAGACCAGAAACCAATCCAAACATAAACAGATAATTTTTGACAAAAGTAGCAATAAGACACAATGGGAGAAGGATAGTCTCTTCAATAAATGGTGCTAAGAAAATAGGATTGCCATATTTAACTCTTCTTTGCACCATACATAAAATCAACTCAAGATATATAAAGCCACAGAAAGTAAAAAACTCCTGAAAGAGAATATAGGGAGAAAACTCGTGGCTATAGGCATTGGCAATGATTTATTGGATATCTCACCAAGAGCTCAGGCCACAAAAGCAAAAATAATTGAGACTAAATCAAACTAAAGAGCTTTTGCATAGCAAAGAAAATAATCAACAAAATGAAATAGCAGCCTAAAGATTTAGAAAAATATATTTGCAAGTCATATATTGGATAAAATGTTAATATTTGGAGGTAATGTTGAAAATAATGGCTGGGAGGACCCAACATGGTGGCGGGCAGGGAGGCAGCGCTTTCAGTACCTCCTCATTAACGGGGTCAGAGAGACGCATTAATACGCTTAGATTCTACCTGCTGAGAAACTTCTAGCAAAATTCCGCTGAAATGAGACCTGCTGGGAATTAGTAGGATTATTGGAGGTGACAGTTTGCCCCAGACAAGTGAATCTCTACCATGTGGCGCAAAGGTCCAGACCCGCCGGCTGCCGCCCGTGGGGCTCAGTGACCGGTCGCTGCCCGCGCAGCTCAGCGACCAGCCTCCGAGGCGCGGCTCAGCAGGCACGGTGAAGGGACCCTATGAAGAGGTCTCTAACCAAGCCTTCATGAAATAGCAAACCAGCAACCAAAACCAACCAAGATTGGGTCAGACCAGAAACAGGCCAGTCCCACCCCTCCCTTCGGACACTCCGGCAAGGAGCCTGGGGCCTGCCATAGCAGAGAGGTGACGTCACCAGAGTTTGGTCGAAGAGATTCCTTCCCAGCAGAATCCACTGTGACTCCCACCCCCACCAGATACAAACAGCTGGGAAACCTCAGGAATCTCTCCGGGGGCGTGACTGTAGGGGTGGAGGGAAGCAGAGAAGACTCCCCACCCCCAACTCCCCCTACCACCAGTGGCGTGAGCATGACTGTAGGGGCGGATGGAAGCAGAGGGCACTCCCGACCCCCAACTCCTCCTACCACCAGTGGAGTGGACGTGACTGTAGGGGCCGAGGGAAGCAGAGGGGATTCTCGATCCCCAACTCCCCTTACCACCAGTGGTGACACCCAAGGTCTTAGCCGCCAGTTTCCAAGAGCGTGCCCACCAAAGGGGTCCGGAAAAATTAAACTGTTGGTTTAATTCATCTACAGCACTGGGGTGTAGATGAATGTCAGAGAGCGTGCTCAGTTGTTCAGGAAATAGGGCACGCAGTGGGGCTGCAAGTGTAACCATATCCTTGGGGAACCGCCTCTGGTGAGCAGGACCTGGCTAGCTGGCAGAAGGAAGGGGGGGAGGGGCCGGAGAATTGAAACGGCGCTGGACTAACAGGAATGAGAGACTCCCAGGAGCCGCCTTACAGGGATTGCTGTCGGCACATAGAGGACAGAAGCTCGGCTTGGAGGGCACAGCTCCGCCTACTGGAAGAGAAGAAAATGGATCCCTAAGACCTCATTTTTTTTCTTTTCTCCCTGTTTCCTTCTTTCTTTCTTTCCCTTTTCAAGTTTTATTGTTCTTTCCATTCTCCTCTTTTCTATCTATCTCTCTCTCTCCTTCTTTCTTTTTCAGAGCACCTTCCTTACCCTACCCCCCAACTTTCATCCCAAGATTTACATCTTCCATTAAGTATTGTCTAAATGCAAATAGGTGAATGTTTTGAGGCTGTCTATAGGGCTCCTAAATACCTAGCTATTACCAAACACCCTGATCCAATCACCTGTTAATATCCCCTTTCAGTAGAGCAATCTTCCAAAGTAGCCAAGACATACTAACCCTCATACCATCATAGCACCTAACCTAAACATAAAGTCCTAAGACCAAACAACAAATCACTATATGCATACAGAATCCGGAAGCCTTTTATGAATTGAATGAATCAGCTTTAAAGTACAATAAAGCCCATCATTTCTAGGCATAGTCTCCCACCACAAAGGAGAGACCACAGAGATATAAAATCCAAAACAAATTTATAGGAGAAAACAGAAACACAGCAGTTAAACAGAGTTGGAAAGTAACGTGAACAACATGAAAAAACAAGGGAAAAAGGATTACAAACAATGCAGGACAACTTAAATCTACATGAGAACATAGAGGCATCAGAAAAATGGATAAAGAACTCAAGGCATACCTGACTCAGATGGAATGGAATCTTAGAGAAGTCATGAGACAGCAAGTCAAAACAATGAAAGAATACTTTGAAAACGAATTGCATAAGCAAATTCAAATTGCAAAGAAGGAACTCTACCAGGAGATATTTTTTTAAAAAAATCAAACAGTAATCCTAGAAATGCAGGAAACCATAAACCAAATTAAAAACTCAAGCGAGAATATTACAAATAGACTAGATCAAATAGAAGTAAGAACATCAGATAATGAAGACAAAGTTTATCAACTTGAAAAGAATATAGTCAATGCAGAAAAGATGTTAAAAAATCACGAGCAATCCATACAAGAGATATGGGATGTCATAAAAAAACCAAACTTAAGAGTCATTGGGATGTAAGAAGGCATTGAGATTCAAACCAAAGGAATGGACAACCTATTAAATGAAATAACTCTAGAAAACTTCCCAGAGATGAAAGATGGAATGGATTGCCAAATCCTGGAAGCCTACAGGACCCTAAACATAAAAAAACATAATAGACCAACTCCAAGACACATAATTATGAAGATATCCAACATACAGAACAAGGAGAGAATATTAAAAGCTACGAGAGAAAGGAGGCAGATTACATTCAGGGGTAAACCAATTAGGTTAACGGCTGATTTTTCATCACAGACTTTGAAAGCGAGAAGATCCTGGAAAAATGTATTTCAAACGCTGAAAAATAATGGATTCTAACCAAGAATACAGTATCCAACAAAATTAAGCTTCAGATTTGACAATGAAATTAAAATATTTCATGATAAAGAAAAGTTAAAAGAATTTGCAGCCAGAAAACCAGCACTGCAAGGCATTTTGAGCAAAATACTACAAGAAGAGGAATTGAAAAACAGCATGCAAAACTAACAGTGGGAGGTATCTCAGTAAAGGGGGAGAAAAATAACCAAAGAGGAAAAACTAGCCAAATTAAAATAAATAAATAATTAAACATGACTGGAAGTACAAACCATATACCAATAGTAACCCTAAATGTTAATGGCTTAAATTCACCAATCAAGAGACATAGGCTAGTAACCTGGATTAAAAAAAAACAGATCCAACAATATGCTGCCTTCAGGAGATGCATATGATAGGACAAGACATACACAGGCTGAAGGTGAAAGATTGGGGAAAATCATATCACTCACATGGCCCTCGGAAGCAAGCAGGAGTGGCCAAACTCATATCGAATAAAATCAACTTTAAACCTAAGTTAATCAAAAGGGATAAAGAAGGACACTATATACTGTTAAAAGGAACCATTCACCAACAAGACATAACAATTATCAATATGTATGCACCAAACAATGTGGCTGCAACGTTCATAAAACAAACTCTCCTCAAGTTCAAGAGTCAAATAGACTACAACACAATAATTATGGGTGACTTCAACACACCGCTCTCTCCATTAGACAGATCCTCCAGACAAAAGCTGAATAAAGAAACTATAGCACTCAATAACAAAATCAATAACCTAGACTTAACCGACATATATAGAATATATCAACCATCATCAAGTGGATACACGTCCTTTTCAGCAGCACATGGATCCTACTCAAGGATAGACCATATATTATGCCATAGGGCAACTCTTAGTAAATACAAAGGTGTGGAGATAATACCATGCATCTTATCTGATCATAATGGAATGAAAATGGAAATCAATGATAAAAGAAGGAAGGAAAAATCCTACATCACCTGGAAAATGAACAATATGTTACTGAATGATCAATGGGTTACAGAAGACATAAAGGAGGAAATCAAAAAATTCTTAGAGATAAACGACAATACAGACACAATATATCGAAATCTATGGGACACAATGAAAGCAGTTCTAAGAGGGAAATTCATTTCCTGGAGTTCATTCCTCAAAAAAAGAAAAAAACAACAAATAAATGAACTCACACTTCATTTCAAAACCCCAGAAAAGGAAGAGCAAAACAACAGCAAATGTAGTAGAAGACAAGAAATAATTAAAATCAGAGAGGAAATCAACGAAATTGAAACAAAAAAACCATTGAAAAAATTCATAAAACTAAAAGTTGGTTCTTCAAAAAAATAAATAAGATCGACAGACCCTTAGCCATGCTAAGGAAGAGAAGAAGAGAGAGAACTCAAATTACTAACATACAGGATCAAAAAGGCAATATCACAACGGACACTACAGAAATACAGAAGATAATTAGAAAGTATTTTGAAACCCTATGCTCCAATAAAATAGAAGATAGTGAAGATATCGATAAATTTCTTAAGTCATATGCTCTGCCCAGATTGAGTCAGGAAGACACACACAATTTAAACAGACCAATGACAAAGGAGAAAATAGAAGAAGCCATCAAAAGACTACCAACCAAGAAAAGCCCTGGACCGGATGGGTATACAGCAGAGTTTTACAAAACCTTCAAAGAAGAATTAATACCAATATTTTTCAAGCTATTTCAAGAAATAGAAAAAGAAGGAGCTCTTCCAAACTCATTCTATGAGGCCAACATCACTCTGATCCCGAAACCAGACAAAGACACTTCAAAGAAAGAAAACTACAGACCAATATCTCTAATGAACTTAGATGCAAAAATCCTCAATAAAATTCTGGTGAATCGAATACAAAAGCATATCAAAAAAATTGCAAACCATGATCAAGTAGGATTCATCCCTGGGATGCAAGGCTGGTTCAAAATATGGAAATCAATAAATGTTATTCACCACATCAATAGTCTTAAAGATAAGAATCATATGATCATCTTGATAGATGTGGAAAAAGAATTTGACAAAGTACAGCATCCCTTTATGTTCAAAACACTACAAAAAATAGGGATAACAGGAACTTACCTCAACATTGTAAAAGCTATATATGCTAAACCTCAGGCTAGCATCATTCTAAATGGAGAAAAATTGAAGGCATTCCCTCTAAAATCTGCAACAAGACAGGGATACCCTCTCTCAACACTTCTATTCAATTTAGGTCTTGAAATACTAGCCAGAGCAATTAGACAGAAAAGAAATTAAAAGCATTAAGATAAGAAAAGAAGAACTTAAATTATCACTATTTGAGGATGATATGATACTATATCTAACAGACCCAAAAGGGTCTACAAAGAAGCTACTAGAGCTAATAAATGAATTCAGCAAAGTGGCAGGGTATAAAATCAACATGCATAAATCAAAGGCATTCCTGTATATCAGCAACAAAACTTCTGAAATGGAAATGAGGAAAACCACTCCATTCACAATATCCTCAAAAAAAAAAATACTTGGGAATCAACCTAACAAAAGAGGTGAAAGATTTATACAATGAAAACAACAGAACCCTAAAGAGAGAAATAGAAGAAGATCTTAGAAGATGGAAAAATATACCCTGTTCATGGATAGGCAGAACTAACATCATCACAATGGTGATATTACCCAAAGTTCTCTACAGGTTTAATGCAATGCCAATCAAAATCCCAACAGCATTTCTTGTAGAAATAGATAAAGCAATCATGAAATTCATATGGAAAAACAAAAGACCCATAATAGCAAAAGCAATTCTAAGCAGGAAGTGTGAATCAGGCAGTATAGCGATACCATATTTCAAACTGTACTACAGAGCAATAGTAACAAAAACACCATGGTACTGTTTTTGGTACAAAACCAGGCGGATGGACCAATGGTACAGAATAGAGAACACAGAGACCAAACCACAAAATTACAACTTTCTTATATTTGATAAAGGGGCTAAAAGCATGCAATGGAGGAAGGATAGCATCTTCAACAAATGGTGCTGGGAAAATTGGAAATCCATATGCAACAAAATGAAGCTGAACCTCTTTCTCTTGCCATGCACAAAACTTAACTCAAAATGGATCAAAGAGCTTGATATCAAATCAGAGAATCTGCATCTGATAGAAAAAAAAGTTGGCTCCGATCTACATATTGTAGGGTCAGGCTCCAAATTCCTTAATAGGACACCCATAGACCAAGAGTTAATAACAAGAATAAACAAATGAAACTTACTTAAACTAAAAAGTTTTTTCTCAGCAAGAGAAACAATAATAGAAATAAATAGGGAGCCTACATCCTGGGAACAAATTTTTATTCCTCACACTTCAGATAGAGCCCTAATATCCAGAGTATACAAAGAACTCAAAAAACTAAACAATAAGATAACAAATAACCCAATTAACAAATGGGCCAAGGACCTGAACAGACACTTCTCAGAGGAGGACATACAATCAATCAATAAGTACATGAAAAAATGCTCACCATCTCTAGCAGTCAGAGAAATGCAAATCAAAACCACCCTAACATACCATCTCACTCCAGTAAGATTGGCAGCCATTATGAAGTCAAACACCAATAAGTGCTGGAGAGGATGTGGGGAAAAGGGTACACTTGTACATTGCTGGTGGGACTGCAAATTGGTGCAGCCAATTTGGAAAGCAGTATGGAGATTCCTGGGAAAGCTGGGAATGGAACCACCATGTGACCCAGCTATCGCCCTTCTCAGACTATTCCCTGAAGACCTTAAAAGAGCGTACTATAAGGATACTGCCACATCAATGTTCATAGCAGCACAATCCACAATAGCTAGACTGTGGAAACAACATAGATGCCCCTCAATAGATGAATGGATTAAAAAAATGTGGCATTTATACACAATGGAGTATTACGCAGCACTAAAAAACGATAAAATCATGGAATTTGCAGGGAAATGTATGGCATTAGAGCAGATTATGCTAAGTGAAGCTAGCCAATCCCTAAAAAACAAATACCAAATGTCTTCTTTGATATAAGGAGAGCAACTAAGAACAGAGCAGGGAGGAAGAGCATGAGGAAAAGATTAATATTAAACAGAGATGAGTGGTGGGAGGGAAAGGGAGAGAGAAGGGAAATTGCATAGAAATGGAAGGAGACCCTCATGTTCCACAAAATTACATATAAGAGGTTGTGAGAGGAAAGGGGAAAATAAAACAATGGAGAGAATTGAATAACAGCAGATGAGGTAGAGAGAGAAGATGGGAGGGGAGGGGAGGGGGGATAATAGAGGATAGTAAACGTAGCAGAATACAACAGTCACTAGTATGGCATTATGTAAAAACGTGGATGTGTAACTGATGTGATTCTGCAATTTGTATTTAGGGTAAAAATGGGAGTTCATAACCCACTTGAATCAAATGTATGAAAGATGATATGTCATGAGCTTTGTAATATTTTGAACAACCAATAAAAAAATGTTAAAATTCGAAGAGAATGTGTAATCCAATTTAGAATAACAAACCAGTAAAAAAAAAAATGGACAAAGGACCTGAATAAATCACTCTCAAAATAAATAACTAAATAAAAATCACCGACAGATATATGAAAATGTGCATCATTAATCATCAGAGCAATGCAAATCAAGACCACATGAAGTACCACCTCATACCAACCATAGAATGTCTATTATGGAAAAAGTCACAAGATATTGGTGAGCATATGGAGAAAAGGGAACTCTTTTACCCTACTGGTGGAAATGTACAATGGTAAAACTAGCAGGAAAAACATGATGGAGGTTTCAAAAGAAATGGAAAATAGAATTACCAGATGACCCAGAAATTTCTCTTCTTGTTATATATCCAAAGAAAGAAAATCACCATCTTGTAAAGATATCTGCACTATGGTGGGGAGCCGCCCTGGATGAACACACCTTTAAGTCTTGATGCCCCAGGGCACTGAACAATTATTGCTTTCTAAGTAACTTGGCATTACCCAAACTCAGATTACAAGGTGTGGCTCCAGGTGTAGGTGTCACCGACTGGGGTTGAGTTACACTCACCAGCTCCTTTGTAATCCTACCCCTTCTGCCCTCATTGCATAGAATGTTCTAGTAAACAGCATTCCCCCAAATAAAAGCCCACTTCTGAATATGCTTGTGCTCTCTCTCTCTCTCTCTCTCTCTCTCTCTCTCTCATCAGCCTCTGTGACCTTCTCTTGCCCCCCTTTGGGGAGCCTGAGGCTGATAGCCATCCTAAAGCTCATATAAAAGGTATTTTGTGTCTGTGTCGTATTTTGCATCACCCCAAATTCACATGAGTGATTTTAATTCAGCCGCCCTAGCTGGACGGGGCTACATACTTCCATCTTCAATGCAGCATTATTTGCTATAGCCAACATATGAAAACAACCTGTTTCTGTCAATGGACCAATGGATAAAGAAATTCAGGTGCACATACACATTGCAATACTATTCAGCCCTCAAAAGGAACAAGTTCTTGTCATTTGCCATAGAATGGATGAGCCTGGAGGACATGATGCAGAAAGAAAAAAATGGTCTGACATATGGTCTGACTCCACTTATGTGTGGAATATTTTTAAAATTCAAATATATATCGAGAGAGAAAACAAAACAGTGGTCACTAGGGTTTGGGGCTGGTGAAAGGAAATGTAGAAATATAGGCAAGAGGACACAAAGTAGCAGATACATAGGATGAAAGAGTCTAGAGAGCTAAGACACACATGAGGATTATAGGTAGTAAAATTGTTGGGATTCATGCTAAATGAAATTTTAACAGCTCTTCACCCTCCAATAAAAGGAGGGGGGCAACTGTGAAATGATGAATAATTTGCTTTGCTATAGTAACCTTTTTAGTGTCTATGTGCATCCTATATCATTGTGTTGTATAACTTAAATATACACAATAAAATTCAGTTTTTAAAAAGCTTCTACAGAAAAAAAAATCAACTTTTAAAAACAGGCTGGCCTCACATTTCTTATCAGATATATTAGCATTACTAAAAAATTACTTCAAAATTCTGACAATATTTTGAACTATTTTCTATACCAAAATGTATCTAGACTGAAAGGAAGACAGGAGTCTGGGAGATATTCAAGATCCAGAAAGTGGATCCTATACCAAGGAGCATATTACCAACAGCTCTGACATGTGAATGTCCCTAGTATATATCTGATATTAAGTTATTCCCTTTTTCCCCTGAATATTCTTCATCATTATTAGTCAATTCTTACTTTTTGTTCAGCCATTCCTGCAGATTTTAACTAGAATCCAAGATGTAGATGTTTGCAGTTTGAGGCTGTCACTCATATGTGATAATGCATCAGCCCCAATGTTTCTTTACAGTAACACACCCTTCAACACCCTCTTAAGTCATAGGGAGTTCTAGTTTCGGACCTGAGCTAAGCTCATGAAATGTAATCAAAGGAGCTCTGCTGGTTTCTGGGGACAGGTAAGCTAATTCTCTGAGAGGTGCCAAGTTGGTAGAACATCACTGTGCAAATTCTGGCAATAAAAATGACTGACCCAAGAGCAAAACCAACACACAGGAAAAGCAATTCTAGATGGAGACCACCTGCATCCAAATAACATGACGCTTGATGTACATACTGGACCTAGCATGCACCTGGTACATCGAGTTACTGAGGGGAAGTGTGACTTGATTGCTGACAAAACCTAAACTTACTGTAATTACTGATACACTTGATTTTACTTCTTTATTAATTTTTTATCTAATTTTTATTTTTTAGTTGTTGATAGACCTTTTTTTATTTGTATGTGGTACTGAGAATCAAACCCAGTGCCTCACACATGCTAGGCAAGCACGCTAATGCTGAGCCACAGCCACAACCCCTTCTTCATTAATTTTATGTTGCCTTTTCCTTATTAATTTATTTCCTTACATCTTTTGGATAAACTACTTCACAACATCTATTTCCTAACTCCTAGGATATAAGTTATGTCAAAAATTTTAGAATGCACACTTATAAACTATATTTATCATTCTCAGATTAATAGAGGTAACCCATAAGTATAAGTCACCCAGCTTTCCCATCTCTGATCTATATGTTTAAGAGACCTTTTCTCTACCAAGAAATATAATAAACTACTAAGTCCTTAAGGCCATGCACCATGGATAGAAGACCTACATTCAATATTTATAGTGGCTTTCACTAACTGAATGTCTTGAGGTATTACACACAATGCTAAGTGTTTTAGACATTTCCACTTATCCTGATAAAGGGCTTATGATCTGAGCTATATCCATTCTGTACATGAAGAAGCAGAACCACTGGAAGTTAAGTATTCACTCAAGATCAATCAACTAGCTAATAAGAGACACAGGTTTCAAACCCAAGCTTTTCTTTTTGCTAAATCTATGCTTCTAACACTGAATTAGATTGCTACGAGAAAGAATTGTTATAGAACATATTCATTTATTCAGAATATTTAGCACCTTTCACATGCTAAATAGGTACAGGCAATACAATAATGGACAAAGCCTACATAGGGCCTACTCATATACCACAAAGATTTTTTCCACAAACATTGATATTACTCTTGGATATAGATTTCCAGGAGCTTCAGGAAAGATAATTTGAGTAAAGACCACCTTTTTTCATAATTAGAAATTTTATTTAAATCTATTTTTATTTAAATCTATTGGTCTAGATTAATTTTAAATTAGCAATGATGATTAAATGATATGTTATTATAATCTTAAAAACTAATAGATAAGGTACACTATATAGAATTTATTTATAACTTTTCTAAATTCATGTAGATAAGTTATTAATTTCATGAATCTCCCATTTATCTATTTTTGTTTATCTGATAATATTCTCATGTTCTTTCTTTGATGATACAGATTATACTTTCTCTTTAAACTCCAAGAGTGACTTTTGCTAAATGTAGTTTCTTGCTTTGACAATTTCTCACCAATTTGCTTACTTCAGCACAATCATTTCCCTAAAGCTAAGTTGTCTTATTTATCTCTTATCACTGTTTCTATGCCATTACAGAAAAATAAACACCCCTTCTTCTGGAAAAACTGAACGGAAATGGCAGATTTTATCTTCAGAAGAAGATTTTTCATACTTTTTATGGCACAAGAATGTTTGCAGAATATATAATCTAATGTGTGAAGGCAAGGGTAAAAATTTGTGCTATAGACTACTTTGAATAAGGAGTCTATTCACACCTATGATGAGGTGTGAATTGACGATATGCTACCAGGTGATTGTTAACTCAGTAAGGAGAAAACATGCCTGACCATTTCAGACACTAACTACAAGACCAAAAAAAAAAAAAAGGATTATCAGGTAAGGTGGTGGTGGCTTAACTGATGCCAAAGGTCCATCCAGCAACAGATGTTGATTGCTCAGGTCACAGCATGTCCTACTGTGTGACCAGTGCACATGGAGGATTTGGCTCAGCCTTCATCTTGAGGTGCAGGGCAGCTAGCATTTCCCCTGGGATAAGCAGTACTGACTCCAATGACATTTTCCCAGGTGAAAGATTTAAGGGATTGTATCAGTGAAATACTACCAAATTGATTTCAACCGTACATTAAAGGATCATACACCATGCCTGAGTGGGATTTCAGCCTGGGATACAAGTATGATTCAACACGTGTAAATCAATAAATTTGACATGCCACATTAACAGAAGGAAAGACAAAAATCACATGATCATCTTAGTTGACACAGAAAAGCACTTGAAGAAATTTAGTGTTCTTTCATGATAAAAGTATTCAACAAACTAGAAACAGAAGATTATCTAAGCATTAAAAAGATTACATATGAAAAGTCCATTGATATTATACTGAATGGTGAATCTCAAAAGTTTTCCTCTATATCAGTAATAAGACAAATATTTCCATTCTTGTGATTTCTATTCAACAAAATACTAGAAATCCTAGAGAGAGAAAGTAAGCATGAAAATATTTATACATGGCTTCCAAATTGAAAAATAAGTTAAATTATCTGCTGGCCAATAACATATTCACATATATCCTAAAGAAAACCTGTTGCAATTAATAAATGAATTCAGTACGCTTTCAGGATACAAATCAGTAGATAAAAGTCAGTGGCATTTCTCTACACTAACAAAACCTAGGCAAGGAAAAAAAATCACTTCAAGTCAAGATGGAATAAAAGAGACCATATTTGTTTTCTCTCACCATCTGAAATAACTGAAAGATGTAAAATTTACTACAAAGATACAATAAAGACAGTTTCAGACATAAAAAATGGACATGGAAATCAATAAAATAGCAACAGATTTCAGAAATATCCCCATATACTTATGGCTAATTGATTTTTGGCAAGGATGCCAAGACCATTCAATAGGGAAAGAATATATTTTCAAGAAATGAGCCTGGAATAACTGTTATCCACATACAAAAGAAGTTTGATCCCTACCTCATACCATACACAAAGATTGAATCAAAATAAATCAAGGACCTAAATTTAAAAGCTAAAACTACGAAAATGTCTGAAGAAAACTAAATATAAATCTTCATGACATTGAATTAGTCAATGTGCATGACATTATTATTTGTAATAAGCCAAAACTAAAACAACCCAGGTGTCTATCAATAAATTCAATAGAATACTACTTCACAATAAAAATGAATGCATTAGCTCCGTGTGATGGCACATGCTTGTAATCCCAGAAACTCAGATAATGGAAGTTCAAAGCCAGCTTCAGCAATTTAGTAAGGCCCTAAGCAGCTTAGTGAGAGACGCTGTCTCAAAATAAAAATTAAAAGTGAGAGACACTGTCTCAAAATAAAAATTAAAATAAACTTAAAGAAAATTAAATGAAAAGAACAGAATAAAGTTTTGAAGTAAGTCTACTGAGATAGAAGGGTGAAATTATAAATAGAAAAGCTAGATTAAATAAATGAGTTTTACCATAAAGCCAACAGAAACAGGTTTCAGCTAGAGAAGGAGAAGCACTATGTCTTATTTTCACCATTTTTATTCATCATTATCATCATTACCTGTCAGCAGACGACTGATAACCTGTAATTGTCCAAAGAATGAGTGCCAAGGTGAAAAAGCTTGTGCTTGATCTTTCTGTCTCCAAAACAACATGACGAATAAAACTCCTGTTTTGCATTAAACAGTTTGAATTAGGTTTCTGTCTGACAAGTTTAACTCCTTCCAAAATAAGTCTTTAATTTTTTATTTTCGTATGATAATTCCTGTTCTTCTACCTTTCACAATCTTTACCATTCTTTCTAAATTTTTCTCACTTCTCAGCATTTTTTATACTTTCTTCATAATTCTTCCCACAAAATCATGGGATTTGAAATCAGAAACCTTATTTGAGCTCTAATTAAAATTAACCTGCAATCATTTCTGAACTTTAGTCTCCTCATAAGAAAATTAGTCTAGTTGTCTTGTGAAGGATCAAGTGACATTATGGATGTAAAAGAATTTCCAAACTATAAAACACAATATATGCTTTGGGGGAGGTTGCTACTTTCCCTTCATCGTTTTTTTTTTTTCACGTTCTTTTAAAAACCCTTATTTACTTTCCTCTTTTTCTTTCACGAGCTCTCCATTTTTTCTCCTCGAGATTTGCTCTTCTTCATCCTTCTCCTCAGTTTCATATTTTGCATTTTCTTGCATCCTTTCCTCAACCTTTTATTTCTCTCCTTTTCCCTTCCCTCCTCACTTGGTTGCTATGTAGTAGATGAGTCACTCTCAGGTGGGACGAAACTCTGAGGCTCCATAAAAGCTGGTGAGAAGAGACAGAGTTCTCACTTCTAAACCAGCCATAAGGAAAGATGGAGCAAGCCAAACTCTTCACAGAAACATCCAACAAAGTAAGTGCTGGTTTGCTTTTCAAATGTAGCTTCATTAATCTTCTTGTCAGTAGATGTATTTAAGGCTGTTAAAGATACCATGTGAGTATATATACACCACCAAGCTTTACACAGAGGAAGAATTCCTGGTCATTTGTAAATTGATTTTTAAAAAACAAATTCACAATTGTGATAAAGTAAGAACTCTTATCATTTAAAAAACAACTTAATCCTTCTGTAAAGTAGAATAAAATCTTTCTAGCGCTAAAAGAATCTGCCAAATAGAGCCACCTACTAATACAGAAAAATCAATAGATAACTATCAAAGCTTGAGCTGTGTAAAGATTTTAAAATAAAAATGCAGTAAATGAATAAAGGTTATAAGGCACAAGAACTATGAAGATAGAATAAAATATTCTATATGATGTGTTATGGAAATAAACTGTGGCTAAAGAAACAAAATTAACACTATTTCTTTCCCTATTTCCAAAATTAACACTATTTCTTTTCCTATTTCTCTTTTCTTATAATAATCTTTTCACAATAAATTCCAGTTTTCTCTATTTTAAATAGATGATTACTATTAGAATTTACAATGTAGAAATCTATATTTAGAAAACTGAACTGGGATCCATAAGCTCGTTGGACAATATTAATATCTCATGACATTTGGAATACAGATGAGAAATCCCCTAAGTATCATTCAGATAACTGGAATAAAACAATTTTGAGACAAAGACTACATATCTATATCTATATCTATATCTATATATATATAAAGATATATAAAGATATAGATATATATGTGTGCACATATATAATCATATTGATATAGATATATGTCTATAGAGAGCTACTTACATATATAAATATAGAGATATATATGTGTATATATAAATCATTTGACTCCCAATTTATATTATTAATGTATAAAAATATACATGTGATTATTTTCAATGAATGAAGTCTATTATTTATATTTCAAACTGATAAAGCAGAATGACCATTCAGTATTGTAAGTGGGAATGTAACTAAATGTCTTACCCGATTTTAGATCAATAGGAATAAGACCACTTTGTCATTTTGTCTTTATATATATAGGTTATCACATGCCGGGCAGCCATTGCCTGGACAACAAATGCCCCCCTGTCTATTGAGAAAATTGAAGTTGATCCACCAAAAGCTGGTGAAGTTCGAATTAAGGTAAATATAAATGAGACTTTTAGTAGGCATGAATGCAGATGTGTGTTTATAATTATTTTGCATTTTAAGAGGAAAAAAATGACATTTTATATTTAAAGAAAATCAAGAATTCCTATGATTTACACCAGCTCTATATTACTGTATTTAATAGTAAGATCATTGAATTGTGTGAAAATGTCAGAAACATAAGGTACATAAATATTGAAATGTCACTAAATATTTTAAATATATTATTGTTTTTTAAATTTTGAAAATCTACGTGAGCAATTGTTGAATCATAAACCTCTTTTATTCACAATTATAAAGTTATTCTGATTATAACTGCTATGGTTTGATTGCCCCTTCCAAAACTCATGTTGAAATTTAATTGCCAATTTAAGGGTATTGGGAGGTGGTACCTTTAAGAGAAAATTAGGTCATGGAGCTATCATCTCATGAATGGATCCAGACTATTGTTGTGGGAGTTGGTTAGTTATCATGGAAGTAGGCTCCTGATAAAAGGGTAAAATCAGTACCCATATCTCTCTCTGTTTCACACAGGCTCACTTAGCCCTCTGCCATATTAAAACACAGAGGGGAGGCCCTTGTAGGGTACCAGATTCCATACTGTTAGATCCAGCCTCCACAACTGTGAGCCAAAAAGAATTCTGTGGTTTACAAGTTATGCAATCTGTGACATTCTGGTGTAGTAGCAGAAAAATGGAGTAAGATAACAACAAGCAGATTCTCTACTCCCAGTGGAATGGATGAGAAAACTGAGACCATTCCCCAACCCATCTCCTACCCATGGAGTCTCCACTCTAGATGCATCATTTCTAGGATACCTGGCCCAAATCACCCACCTTCCTCCACAGTGCTCACTAGTAAGGAAGAAGATCACACCAGGCAGGGCAAGATGAGAACTGTATGAACATACTCAAGCTATAATGGAACAGTAGTTCAAACAGGCATTTTTCTCCCAGTTCTGGAGGCTGGAAGTCTACAAGATCAGGGTGTCAGCATGGTTGAGCTCTGGTGATGACTCTGGCTCACAATGACTATCTCTTTGCCATGTCCTCGCATGGTAGAGAAAACAAGAAAGCTGTCTGGTTTCTTTTTATAAGGATAGTAATCGAGCGATGGGTGTCCTACCCTCATGATTTCATTTAAACTTAATTACCTCCCACCAAAATATCCATCTCCAAATACCTCATCACGTGGGGGTTAGGGCTTCAATATGAGTATGAATTGGACACATCTCAGTCCCTTGCAAGAATTTACCAACTCATAGGGCAAAGGTGTCATTTTAGGTAACAAGTCATTGCCTTCACCCCCAAATTTGTTGCATTAACGTAGAAATTTTAACCACAGAAATAGGCATGAAAGATTCATAATTCTGCAGCCCTGCTAAGGGGGATAACTTTATTTGGAAAAGAGTATGAAAAGACTCATTTCTGAAGAGATTGTCTTAGTGTGTTTTCTCTTGCTATAACAAAATACCTTTAACTGGATACTTTATTTTTAAGAAGAGGCTTATTTAACTCACAGTTTCAGAGGTCAAAGAGCATGGTGCTAACATGATTAGTTTCTAGTGATTAGTTTCTGGTGAGGACAACATGCTGTGTTACAACATGGCAGAGAAATAGAAGGAGAAATTCTCAATAACTAATCCAGTCCAGCTAGACCTAACTGGTTCCTATGAGACTATAAGTTATTAGTTATTGAGAAAGACATTAATCGATTCATGAGTTTAGTGTCAACATTACCTAATCACCTCACAATAGAACCCACCACTTAAAGTTATCACCACTGTTTTCGTCAGCTCTTTCCTGCTCTGTCCAAAGACTTGACAAGAACAACTTTAGCGAGGAAAAGTTTACTTGACTCATGGTTTCAGAGGTCTTAATCCTTAAGACAGCCAACTCCACTACTCTGTACCTGAGGGGAGGCGAAACATCATGGCAGAAGGGTGTGACAGGGGAAAGCATCTGGGAACAGAGCTACATAGCTACAGGAAGCAGAGAGAGAACTCTGCTCAACAAGGACAAAAAATATATCCAAAAGTGCACCCACAGGGACCCACCTTCTCCAGCCACACCCTACCTGCCTATAGTTACCACCCATTAATCTCTATCAAAGAAGTAATTCACTGATTAGGTTAGAATGCTCATAGCCCAATCAATTCACTTCCAGACTTTCTTGCTTTGTCTCACACATGAGCTTTTGAGGACATCTCCTATCTAAACCATAACAACCACCTCTCAATACTATTATATTGAGGACCAAGTTTCAAGCACATGAACCTCAAGCTACAAAACATATCCAAATCATAGCAGAGATCTTAGTGATGAGCAATTAAGAAGACTGAAAGCTCCATGAAACTGGTAGCAGCAAGTTCAATGCAGAGCGCCAGCCAAGGATACTATTAAAAGGAGTCTACTAAGATCATGTTCATCCATGGAGGTCCAAAAGACTATGGATAAACACTAGGCACCTTTCCCTCAGGAGCAACCAAAATGGGCGCTTGAAAGCTGCTAATTATTACTTACCATGGGAAAGAATGGAAAACATTCCTCAAGATGCTGACCCAGGGGAAAATTGTAGGAAGCCAGGTTTAAAAATAAAAATATAGGGGAAAAAACTGAAAACCTAAGTCTGACCCTAGAAAAAGCACAATGAAAGGATTGGAAGGGGATAGGAAGAAGAGACTAATCAGAATTCAGAGATACTATTCTATTATCTAAATATTCAGTTTTTGACAAATCCTAAGACATATAAAGAAACAGTTGAGCATTATACTGGAAAAAGTAAGCAATTTAAAGTGCTTTTCAGAGATCTCATAACTTGGACTTACGAGATTTTAAAGATTTAAAATCAGCTATTATAAATGTTCAAAGAACAACATAAAATAATATAGAATTTATTTTTAAAGATGACAATGATTCATCTTTAAAGCAACTATATTGAGCTGAAAAGTATAATCACTGATATAAAATTTCCATAGGAGGCATTCAGGAGCAGATCTGAGCAAGCAAAAGAAATAATCAGCAAACTTTAATTAGATCCTTTGAGAACATTAAAGTTCATCAAACAAAAACCATAGAGATGAAGAATACCTTAACTAACTTAAAATTTTACTAAAGGGGTTCAACAGCAGAATAGACCAACCAGAAGAAATTATCTGTGAACTTAGGTTAGAAAAAAATTCAGTCAAGGAAAAAAAGGAAGTAAATGATTAAAGGAAGATTAAAGAAACTATGGGATATCAATAAGCAGACCAATTTATAGACTTTGGAAATCCTAAACAAAAGAAAGAAAAGATTAGAAAGCTTACTCAAAGAAATAATGAGTGAAAACTTCTCAAATCCAGGGAAGAAAATGGGCCAAGAAACCCAAATAAGATGAACTCAAAGATCTAAACTGAGATATGTTTTAATCAAATTGTCAAAGTTAAAGAGAACATTACCAATAACAAAGTGATTAGTCACATACAAGCGAATCTCAATAAAACTATCCATGGTTACAGAAAAAGACCCCAAAAGGTCATGAAAGGAACAAAAAGTCCAACAAAAAAATGCTATTTCTCACAAAACTGTCCTCCAAAAGACAAAGAAGAATAAAGACTTTCACAAACAAAACAAAAGCCAAGGAAGTTAATCACCACTAGATGGATCTTTTAAATAAATAAATGAGTTCTTTAAGTAGAAACAAAAGGATGCCAAACAGGGATTTCAAGGTGGTTTTCAAGAGATAACTTGCCCTAGTTTGCTTCTCCAGGGAGTAGAAACAAAGTAGCAGTAAGTGTGTAACTATTTGAGGAGGTGAGGGACTATAGGTGAGCCCTGGAAGTTGATGGCACAATCTAAAAACCTCTGGAGGGAATATGACATTGTAAACGTTCCTTAACCTGTTTTGTGAGAAAAGTGGGGCACAGCCTGCTTTCCATCATAACTTATTTGGTGACAACTGAGAGGCATGACAACAAGCAGCAGCTGCAATTAATTACCTTGCCCACCATACCTGGTAGATTCCAATCTTAAAGAACAGGTGAGAGATGTTTCCAAGAACCTTGGCTAAGAAGAATTTTTGACCCATTTTCTTTCCTCCATCTGTTCTTTTATTATTACTTTTTATATCTCACCATTTTCTCTTACTTTTGTCTTATTCTGTGTTTATTCTTTAATTGGATTTTTCTTTTTTCTAATTTTCCCTCTTGATTTGTATTTATATAATTTTTCCTTTTTTGTTCTGCTTTTTATTTTATCTATATTTTCTCCTCCTCTTCCTCCTCCTCCTCCTCCTCCTCTTCTTCCTCCTTCTTCTTTTTTTCTCACAACAATATGGTATTGGCATAAAGTAGATATATGAGCCAATGAAATAGACTATAAATAAACTTACACAGAAACAATAAACTTTGATGAGTATGCCAAGAATACACAATGGGGAAAAGATAGTCTCTTCAACAAATATTGTTGGGAAAATTGAATATCCACATTCAAAAGGTTGAAAATGGAAATTTTCTCATGCTGTATACAAAAATCAATTCAAAATTGATTAAAGACTTAAACATGAAGTCTGAAACTACTATAATAAAACATAGAGGGAATATTTACAACATTGGTCTTGGTAATGACTTCATGGACATGAAGAAATTAAAAGAAATAAGTACCAGAATGAAAAGGCAACCAATAGAATGAGAGGAAAATATTTTCAGACCTTATAAATAATAAGGGGTAAATATCTAAACTACCATAAGGAACTTCTATTAACTCAATAGTAAGAAAAGAATGTAATGGGCAAAAGACGTAAATTGCATTTTTTCAAAGCAAACATACAATTGGTCAATGTGTTTATCAAAAAATGATCAATGTTTATCAAAAATGCTAATTACTAGGGAAATGCATATCAAAACTGCAATGTGATATTGCCTCATACCTGTTAGGGTTGTCTATTATCAAAAACAAAAGATATCAACTCTTAGCAAGGATGTAGAGAAGTTAGAACTCTTGCTAGCTGTTGATGGGAATTCAAATTGTAGCACCCATAATAAAAATAATATGGAGATTTCTTCAAGAAATTAAATAATAGAACAACCATATAAGGCAGCCCCTGGATATTTATCCAAAATATTGAAATCAGTATGTAAATACTACTGATACAACTCTCCCATGCTTATGTCAGCACTACTCATAATAGTCTAGATGTGGAAACAACCTAAATATCCATCAACAGATGAATAAAAAAATGTGCTTTATGCATGCATTTGAATACTACTTGGTTTTTATAAAGAAGGAAACTCTGCAATCTGTGATAATATATATGAACCTTGAGAACATTATGCTGTAAAATAAGTGCATCTCAGGATGACAAATAATATATGACTCTACTGATATCAAATATCTAATATAGACTCATAGAACCAAAGACTCGTGTGGTGGTTTCTAGAGCTGGGAGAAAAAGGGAAATGGAGAGTTACTAATCAGTAAGAATAAAGTTTCAGTTAAACAAGTCAACATCATTTATTAGAGAGACTATCTTTTCTCCTGTGTATATTCTTCCTTCAGTTGAGTTAAAAAAAAAACCTGCTGTACCACATTGTACCTGTAGTCAACAATAATGTATTGTACACTTAAATTTAATTAAGCAAATAGAAATCATATTGTTTTAACACAATAAAATGAAAAGGAAAAGAGAAAATCTTAAAAGCACAAGAGAAAAGAACAAATCACATAGAAGGTATCCTCAATAAGACTAACAATTGATTTAACATCAGAAACAATAGAGTTCAGAGGGCAATGTGATAACATACTCAAAGTGTTTGAAGAAAAAAAAGCATTGATCAAGAGGAATCTAGCAAAACTATCTTTCAAAAATTAAGGCAAAATAAAGACATTCACATATATATTTTAAAAGAGTAAGAATAACTTCTTGCTGATGTACCTAACTTAAAAAAGTTACTCAAGGTAAATTCTTTAGTCTGAATTATACAAATTAATAATTCCTTAAGTGCAAATTTTACTTTATACACAAAATATTTAGCTATCTCCAAATTAAGTCTTTAAAACTATTAAATGCCTTTAAATGGGCATTTACTCTTTTTTAATAGATTTTTTTGTTTTAAAACTTGTCAGTTTTTTGTTTTAAAACTAAATACAAATTGAGAAAATAAAATATCCATCTGTGGGAAATTTTAATAATTGCTTAGATTCAACAATTTGATGCTTCACTTATATTAAAATTCACCTATAATACACAATTTACTTCAAGCATCAAATACACTAGGTAGCTCCTATTTATTAATAATGATTGAACCTACATTCTGAAAAATTTTTGAATGCATTTATATGATTAACAAACATAAGAATGATATGAGATTCTACTTTTAGTCTCCAGTTCCTGCAATTTAAACATTCTGGTTGTAAGAGAGCTTTGCCCCATCTAGGATTCTTCTGCTAGGTTTCAGAAAATAGCACTACATCTTGTCCTACTATGGCCAAGACTATCAGCACTGGATTGCCAGATCCTGCTTCCAAATCTTTGTTATTAATCATAGTAAGTTTTTAGACTTTCAATTTGCACTTGTTCAAAGTAGAGCATTTTGTAGAACAATCAATTTCCAATTGTTACCTGCAGAAAAATTTAGATGTACCTGATAACATAATATGGAAATTTGGTTCCGGTTTTACCTGTTAACTAGGGGTAAATCATTTCTTAATATTTCTCATCTGAACACTTTTTTTTTCTCTTTCACATATTTTTCTCTATTATGGTCATTGGCAATGGATAAACCATCTTAAACACATTTTGATGTAAAGTAACACTTTCTGATAGAGTCAGATTTGATCCTGATAGGGTCAGACACTACTATCTGGTAAAATAGTTTTACTACTGATGTTAGAATGCTTTCTATGTAATTCATTAGAAGTTCTCAATAGCAACATTTAAGGGATTTTTATGCCTTTTTATTTTATTCCTGTTAGCTATGGAGAGTCAATATCTTCTTTCCTTCATTAAATAAAGTGGCAAAATTCATAACATTTTTTAAACAGATAAGGTATGTCCCAGTCTAACTGGGAAAGTGGCAATATTGCTCTTCACCCATTAAAATGTTTAGGAGAGAAATAGTTTCTTTATTACCACTGTCTTCTTGTGACTATTTGAGAACCACAATAGCATATTTCTTCTCCCCCTTGTCATCCTTATCATAGCACAGAGCAGCCTATCTGCTACCAAGATCTAGTGTCCAACAAACTTAGGAGAACTGACACATAATTGATAAATAAGAATAAAATAATATTCCCACTAGAAACACAAGATAATTCTAGTTTCCCCACATTCAGTGTTTTGCATAATCAATTATTTCATTTTAGTTCTTACAGAGACTGCATCATCATATTATTTTAAAGTACATTTTCTCAATGACTAAGAAGTTTGAGTATGTTTCATATGCTTTTGGCCATTCAGATATAATGGGTTGTGAAGTAGATTATAGTGCCTTGGTTCTTTTTTCTATTGGGTTGTCCATCTTTTCCTTATTTATTTGTAGACATTCAATATATATATATATATATATATATATATATATATATATATATATATATATTGTCTAGATATGACTCCTCAGTTGATTATAACTGGGGCAAATTTCATCTTCCACTCTGGTTTCTTTTCACTCTATTGTTTACACACTTGAAGAGAATTTCATAATTTACTGAAGTCCAATTTATAAATGTTTTCCCTAATGATTAGTGCCTTTTATGGCCCAATTAAGAAATCATTCCCTGGCCCAAGATCAGAAGATAATTTCCTTGTTTTTGTCTAGAATCTTAACTGCTTTACACTTTGCATTCAGATCTACAAGTAAAAAAATGCCTGGCAATAATTCTTTTATGTTTGTTGTGAGGTAGAATCCAAGATTAACTTTCTTCCTACTTATATAACAAATTGACCAAGTTATTTGAAAATTCTGCCTTTACCCCTACACTTTAGTGCTACTTTTTCTCTAAATCAAATGGCTAGTATGTCTGGGTCTATTTCTTAATTTTAATTATGCTCCATTAACCTATTGGTACACTTATCATTGTACCAAAACCAAATGCTTGCATTACCATAGATTTATATTATCATACAGAATAAGTCCTATAATTTGTTCTTCAAAATGTCTTGACTATCCTTGGCCTTGTTTACTATTTCATTGAAATGACTCAAAATGTTATACTTCTTCATCATAAATTTTTATCAGAATTACCAGTAGACTTAAGCATTGAATCCTCCTCTTCCATTTCACATCTCATCTTCAAAGAATTTTCACCTTGTACCAACAGACATATTTGAATAAAATCTAAAAAAGAAGGGAAAAAAATATTTTTAAAAAAGAAATTTTGCATTTATTTTGTAAGAAACTGTTAGTCAGCTTTTAATCATTATGACCAGAATACTTAAAAGACCAACTTAAGAGGAGGAAAAGTTTATGTTGGATCATGGTTGCAGAGGACTCAATCCATGGTGGGTTAAAACAATTGATCTGGTCCTGGGGTGACACAGAACATCATGGTGGAAGGGCATGGCAGAGGACAGGTGCTCAGCTCAGGGTAGCCAGGAAATTGAGAAAGAGTTAGTGTCAGGGACAGACATAGTCCTGAAGCCGTGCCTCAATGAACTACTTCTTCCAGCCATGACACACCTGCCGGTAGTTTTTCATCACTTCCCAGTAAATTCATTGAAATTATTAATCCATCAAATAAATTAATCTACTGATGAGATCACATGCTTCATAATCCAAACAGTTCATCTCTGAATATTGCTGCATTTAATAACACATGAGCTTCTAGGGGCAATATTACAGATCCAAATCATAACATTCCACTCATGGGCCCCAAAATCTCATGACTACTTCACAATGAAAAATTCCTTTTAGTACATCTGCAAGAGTACCCATAATCTCCAGAGTTCCAGCATTGCTCAAAAATCTAAGTCCATAGACTCAAGGCAAACCCTTAGCTGTCAGCTCCTATAAAAATTATAAAGCAATTTACATGCTTCCAATATACAATGGCACAGAGGAAACACACATTATCTCACACATGAGCTTTTGAGGGAAACCTCACATCTCAACTATAACACTATGTCATTCTGCAAGACAATTAACTTCTTTTTAGTGGTGGCAATCTCTTCAACGATCCTACTTCCTTGACCCCAGTTTTAGTGCTTTGTCTGGCCAGACTGCAAGAAAACCACCACATACTTCAGTTTCTGGACGTAGAGTTTTGGGACTTAACATTTGCCCCACTGGGTTTCGATTTTGCTTTGGTCCCATTCCTTCTTGCCCCTATTCCTCCCTTTTCAATGGATGTTTTCTCTGTGGCATTGTATATTGGAAGCATGTAAATTGCTTTATAATTTTTACAGCTCACAGCTGAGAGGTTGCCTTGAATCTTGGAGGTGGCTTTGGACACAGAAGCAGAAAGAAGAAGCAAGGGAGGGGCCACAGGGGCAATGCATCCTTTCAGAGCACACCCCAGTGACACACCTCTTCCAATCATGCCTCATCTGTTTACAATTACCACGCAGTTTGTAGGTTCAAACTAGGATGAACTGATTGGGTTATAGCTTTCATAAGCCAGTTATTTACCTCTGGATATTGTTGCATTTACACAGGAGCTCTTGGGGATACTTTATATCCAAACCATAACAGAGGGTTGATCTTTTCCACAGCCCCTCTCTCTTCCCTTCCCAGCTGCCATGAATTGAACAGCCTTCCTCTGCCTCATCCTTCCATTATGGTGTTTCTGCCTTGAACGCAGCTGACCAATGGCTGAATCCTCTTAGACCATGAATCAAAACAAATCCTTCCTACTCCAAGTTGTTCTTGTCAGACATTTTGTTTACAGTGACACAAAGGTGACTAAAAATTCTATTCAGTTTATTTAATGTGAGATCTCCCAGTTAGATTCAGGTTATACATTTCTGTAGGATGTCACTGAATTAACGTTACATTCAATCAGTTGAAACTCAATTTGAATTTATTCCATGGCTTGTCATCTGTTGCATATATGGTGGCCAGCTTTTTTACTTATCCTTGGAAAGTTGAATCTGGAAAAGCCTCGCTTGCCACAACTGAAAGCTGAACTACTCTATGTAGAATTTCTCAGTTATACTTTAAAATATTCTTGCTAGTTAAGTTCTAATTTCATAAATAAGGTGCTCGGTTTCAAATTTTATTTTGAACTAGTTGATGCAGTGTGCCAAAGCCTAGCTACTAGAAAACTAGGGACATTTCATATAGCTCACTGAAATTGGGGGAGAGGGATAGACCATAAAGTTCATTCAAAGTACAAAAGATAGGAGAACAGCCTAAAGTAATTTGAAAAACAAACAAAAGAGTGAAAAGGAAGATTATTTTTATTTGTAGAGAAACCTAGCAGATTATTTTTCTGATAGAATAGGGATTGAATATCAAGATGCATGATTAATCAGAGATTTCCTGCAGACAAAACTCAAGGCAGAGAGACATGAGCTTGCAGGACAGTTATGCAAGCAAAAAGCCTGAGCAAACACTTGCAGAACCCATAGAAATAGATATTTTCAACCTCCAAAGATCACAAAGGAATAAGAAAATAAGTCATCTTGGAACTGAGCAATCAGATTTGCCAAAAGTACCAAAGCTCCAGGGTCAATGACTGTTGAGTAGAGAAAAAACAGTGAAGAGAATATCTAAATGGAAAGGGTGCCTTATGAGTGTACCAAGTGAAATGTGCAATGAGAGGCTAACCTTTGATTTGCCACCAACTCCTTCCAACTGTGAAATTTCAATACCGTGGGGGAAAACCAACTTAACCTTTTTTACTAGAATAGCTGGATAAAGAGACTGATTACAAAGAGAAAATGGAAAGAAAACTGTGCACCAAAGCAGAGTATTAGGGGGGAAAAGGGGCCTTTCACCTATTCTTTTGGATATTAACTGCATATTATGAACTAGCAAGCCAAGATCTGGGTGGGGACTTAACATGAAAAGCATTGTGTTTTGGCTTCTTCTACTGGCAGGTAGAGGGCAAGGCAGGGAGAACAGCATAAATATTATCACCCAGGGTTTCTTCTGTTAGGGTGTATGTATCAAAACAGACGCTCAAGTTTGGGTTGTGTGCTTCATCATATCTCACAGAATGCATAGCTCCTCTTGACAAAGAGGCAGAAAATAATTCAGTGGTGTTTATGATGTTAAAGAGGTCTAGGGTAATTATATAGACTGATAAACCAAATGCTTTGGTCCTTTTCCTGAAACAGCTCTATTATAGGGACACAATCAATAATGCCTCAAATGTATAGCCCAAGTTTGAAAGAATATATTCTGCCTCTAAAGTTGGAAATATTGCATTTTTATGAAAGACTCAGTCATTTTATGACAAGGCATTTTATCTCCAATCACGTAATCACCTTTCAGATTATATCCTCTGGGATCTGTGGTACAGATAAGCACATCCTGGAAGGAAAAGACAAAGTACAACTTCCTGCAATTTTGGGTCATGAGGGAGCTGGGATCGTAGAGAGCATTGGAGAAGGTGTAACCAGTGTGAAACCAGGTAAGTAAGGGCCAGATACGGTGTCAACTCCTGTTCAAATTAGCTTTTAAATTATTCCCCAACAGCACTGTAAAATACGGAATCCATCATACTTTGACAAAAACATTAAAATGCATTCACACACCAGGTACAGTGCACCATATAAGCAACCTAAGATTCAGAATGTTCCAGTTTGAGTTTGGGTAGCTAAGACAGGAGGATCTCGAGTTCAAAGCCAGCCTCAGTAACTTAGCAGGTGCTAAGCAATTCAGTGAGACACTGTCTCTAAATAAAATGCAAAATAGAGCTAGGGATGTGGCTCAATGGTAGGTCGAGTGCCCCTGAGTCCATCCCTGGTACCCTCCCTCCCCTCCCCCACAAAAAACACAATCTACTCGTTTCCATACAGATTATGGCAAATCTATATTCCCAAAATTAAACTAAGAATTGAAAATATATACAATGTATTCTAATACCAGTAAATTTAAAATATGTATGATTGACAATTTTTTTCTACACACACACACACACACACACACACACACAATAATCTTCTAAATTGTCTGGAATAGGTATCATTTATAAAAGTTTCTTTCAGACTTTGTATTTGCATTTTTATACTGTTCATGTTTCAAAACTTTTACTATGTTATATATGTTATTCTAACAATACACACACATGTCATAGATATTTTAAAACCACTTTGTGAGGAAATAGAAGCCTTGGCAAAATAATCATTTTATTAATTTAGCTACTTAATGACAGAGCAAGGATTGAGGACACAGGAAGCTTTCCCTCAAATTCTAGACTCTTGTTCAATAATAAAACATTTCATAATAAATATTAATTCTGGCATTAGCATTGGAGTATTAACTCATTGTTTCAACAAATATCAAGTATATATTAAATGCAAACTTGATCTTTCTCCTGGGATAGAACACTACCAAAATAAGTCAGGCACTTTGGCATGTACCTGTAATCCCAGCTACTTGGGAGGCTGAGGCAAGAGGATGACAAGTTCAAGGTAAGCCTAAGAAACTTAGCAAGATCCTGTCTCAAAATAAAAAATAAAAAGCATCGGGGATGTATCTCAGTGATAGAGTACCCCTGAGTAGTTCAATCTCCAGTACAAAAAAAATGCTGTCAAAATAGAGGAGCCTTATACCACATATATTGATGCCACTGTCTTACCTTTGATTCCAATTTTATGAAACATAAATTCCCCCAATTTTTTTCTACTTTGAAGGTCCATTTGCATTAAAATTGACTTGTTTCTATTCCAAAGTGAAATTATAAATAACTTAAAAGATAATGATAACTTTTATTATAACCAATCACAAATATTTACTATGAATGATACCTTATAGATAAAGGTGGGGTTTATTACATTCAATGTCTCCACCCAGTTGATAATCATTTTCTTTGTTCTTTTTCCTTAGGAGATAAAGTCTTAATGTTGCCTCTTCCAGAGTGTGGAGAATGTAGTTCTTGCTTGCACCCCACGGGCAACTTCTGCTTGAAGCAAAGGTTAGTTTCAATTTCTTTGACTTTCTTTCACCCCATTTGCTTTCATTGATACAGTTATCAACTTAGAGCTAAATAATTTATTTCTCTTTTTGTCACTATGTATCTGTGGAACAGTATTCTTCCTCCAACTGGATTAATGTTAGATGGAACCAGCAGATTTACCTGCAGAGGAAGGAAGATTTATCATCTTTATGGCACAAGCACATTCACTGAATATACTGTGGTACATGAAATTGCAGTGGGGAAAATTGATGATGATGCTCCCATGGATACAGTCTGTATCCTAAGCTGTGAGGTCCCTACAGGCTTTGGACCTGTATTTAACATTGCAAAGGTAAGAATGTGCTTCTGTGTTGTTTTCAGTGACACTGTCTATATAACATCAAATTGATCTCTGTTCTCTAAACTTCTCTGAACTTCTTCCATCACAGATAAAGCCAAAGAGGCCTTTTCTTTCCTCAGGAGAGGAAACTTCTTTCAACACAAGAGCATCGGTTTTGGATGCCTAATTATATTCTATCCTCTGAATTTGCAGGTCACCCCAGGTTCCACCTGTGTGGTTTTTGGACTTGGAGGAATTGGCTCAGCTGTCGTCATGGCCTGCAAAGCCTCTGGTGCTTCTAGGATCATTGGGGTGGACATCAAGGAGGAGAAGTTTCCTCGGGCAAGAGCATTAGGAGTCACTGATTGCCTTAATCCTCAAAAACTCAAGAAACCTGTCCAGGAGGTGGTGGTAGAAATGACTGGCAAAGGTGCTGACTTTGCCTTTGAGGCCATTGGACTTATTGATACCATAGTAAGTGATCTTGAAGCACTGCCTGTCAATATGAGTGTACTTATTAACTTCATGAAGACATTACTATAATTACTTCATGAAGACATTACTATAATTACTTCATGAAGACATTACTATAATTTTGATTTTCTTTGCCTTTTTTTTTTGTTTGGGGCACATTGAAATTGTTTGGGTGCTAGGGATTGAAGTCAGGAACATGCTAACCATGCACTCTACCTCAGCCCTGATAAAATTATTATTATTATCTCTGTTTTTATTTTGGAACTGGGGATTGAATTCAAGGCACTTTAGCACTGAGTTACATCCCCAGCCCTTTTTTAATTTTATCTTGAGACAGAGTCTCACTAAGTTACTGGGACTGACCTTGAAATTGCAGGCATGTACAACAGTACCTCCCCCAACCAAAAAAAAAAATACTATAACTAAAAAAAAAAAATGAACACCTTTCATAATTTGTACTGAGCCAAGTAATTTATATATTTTATCCCATTTAATCTGTATATCATTTTTACTAGCTAAGTAGTAACATTATCCTCATTTTAAAGATTGAAAAACTTAATCATCATGAATTTAAGCAATTTGTTCAAATCATAGTAAGTGTCCACATACTGTCCTACTCTATATGACTTCTCCTATACATCCTCCCTGAGAACACGTTCTGCAATTGTGAGTTGACGATTTAGGGCTGCTGAGAAGCTAATCCATCCATCTCTGAAATTAGGTCGCAACTTTGGAATCGTGCCACCCAAGCTACGGAGTGGGTGTGATTATTGGATTACCACCCACAAATTCACAACTCATTTTTGACCCAACGCTGCTTCTCTCTGGGAGAACCCTGAAAGGTGGTGTTTTGGGAAGTGAGTATTTTACTTTCATTTTGCCTTTTCCAGAAACCTACACATCCTGTGTGCTCGTTGGCAAGCAGTGGAGGGGAAGGAACATAGGAAAAATAAACCTCTTTGAAAGGAAATAGAAGACAATGTACCAAAAATAGGAAAGTACACCTTCACCTCCCCACACTCGTATTTTTTTACCTAGAGAAGCAAATGAGATGAGCTTAACATCATTGATAAGATACAGAAGAGTCACTTCTTAGGGTGCTCATTGGCACCCTCACATTCTGTAATTGGTGGAGAGCTACAATATTTTTCTGAACCACTCCCCAGTACAGAATAAGACTAGAAGAAAATCTTGCTGTGTTGACCCTTAGTTCTCACCTCAACAATCACCCTAAGTGTCTTCTTCAGAACAAAACAGGCAACTCCAATGTGGAGTCATACTTGGATATCTCTTCTCTAAATGTCTCCAATTTCCCCTTGTACAAAACCATAGTTGGACTGTTTCTGCTCCCTTGAAATCTCACATAATGGAGTAAATTTGAATATATGAACCCTTGAGGGGCATATTAAAATCATATCTAAATCATATTATTATCCTTGATTCCATGGAGGAATTTATTCACTTTTTTCTGACATTCATATCCTCCATATCTCCTTCCCCCACACAATATATAAACACACTAAGGAAAATCACAAAAAATTTCTCATTCTGGATGCAAAAAATGTGTAATGGTCTTTTCCTTTTACTCACTTTCATTTGATAGATTTCTTAGTTACCAAAAATTTTGCATACCAATAATGTTATAACCCAACATTTTCGTCCAATTGACCTATTACTATGGTTTAGAAGTTAAATGTCCCTCAATGATCTATGGTAGAATGCAGGTGCTGTGGAGCTTTAAGAGGTGGGGCCTTCTGGGAGGTCTTTAGGTCTTTGGGGGCACATCCTCAAAAGAGACTCTGGTAGGACTCCATTCTCCGTCTCCCCTGTTTCCCACTCATGATGTAAGCAGTTTTATTCTAACTCATGTTCCCCATCTAGTGCAGTCCTAGAGGCCCAAAGTAATGTCCTGCCCCTCTCTAATCTTGAACTGAAACTTCCAGAAATATGATAACTTTAAAGTTAATTATCTCAGGCATAGCATTGGGAACTGGTTAGTACACTTATTAAGAAACAGAAAATTTTTGTACCATGAGTTCTGATAAAAAACATGCTGGCTATCTCTTTTTTTAAAAGAGTTCAAATTTTCTTTTTATTCCCATCTTCCCCCAAACCCACATTTTTTTATTGGTACATTATAATTGTATGTATTGGTGAGATTTTTTATTACATATTTGTATATACACACAATACAAAATATAACAATATAATTTGGCCAATATCACTCTCTAGCACTCTCTCTCTCCCTCCCTGCTTCCCACCCCTTGGTCTCTTTTCTCTACTGATGTCCCTTTGATTTGCATGAGCTCCAACCCCAACTTTATTTTCCTTTCTCTTCTCTAGCTTTCATATAAGAGAGGAAAGTTAAGGGTACCCTTACCCTTAACTTTCTGAATTTGATTTATTTAACCTTTTTTGGGGGGCACTGGATTGACTCAGGGGTGCTTAACCACTGAGCCATATCTCCTGCCTCTTTTTATATTTTATGTAGAGACAGAGTCTACTTAGGACCTTGCTAAATTGCTGAGGCTGGCTTTGAACACCTGATCCTCCTGCCTCAGCCTCCTGAGGGACTGTGTGCCATGGCATCCTGCTATTCTCATCTTAATTAACATTTCATAAAAGTCCTCAATAAATTCTAAATGGCTATAAAGAACTGGGCTAGGAATATAAAGACCTGGATTCTAGGTTTAACTTTATACTTTCTAGATGTACATTAGTGTTGTAAAATATACCTCCATCCCCAGGATTTGTTTTAATCAACTATCATAAGAAGACATACACATAGATAATTGCCTTGAAAGAGGAGTATATTACCACAGTTCTTAAGAGAAGGGGGCACTTCACTCCATGAAGGGCCATACAAGGAAGCACTAGGCTCAATCAGAAGACAGAAGAAATTGAAAATCAGGATCAGGTCCTCGTTCCCCTGTTATTGAAGATTAAACATCCAAGAAATGCCAAGGAAAGAAAACAAATTTTATTTAAGGGATAGAACAGACACAGACTTCTCTAAAAGGGATAAGGAGACCCAGAGCTGTATCCAGGGAAGTGGGGGTATCCTGCCTTTTTCTAGATTTTAGGTTTCCTTTCTTCTCATGCCTTCTCCTCTTCTTATCTTGACTATATGAGCAAAAGGTAGGAAAAGAGCAGCCCAGGGGCTTATTGCTTAAGTTAGAAAATGCCTCCTTCCCCTGCCTGGGGGAGGTGTTAGCCAACAGTTAATGGGAAAGTGCTATCTACCCACTTCCTTTTCTTTGATAATCAGCTACCTATCCTTTGCTCTGGTCTCAAAATGACATGGGAATCGTGGGTCATTGTCTTTATTGTAATATTTACTGAAAGGAATAGAAGATAGAGTAATAAAACTCAGAAATTTTAGAATTAACTTGAAATCATTTCAATGGTTTCTGAGCTACAGTGTGTTCTCTAGTTATCTGGTAACTGGCCCTGGGGTAATTTAGGACAGAGATATACTGTCCCACTGTGAAGCTTGATAAAAGGGGAGGGGAAGGACTGGGCTTAAAGGCTTGGGCTGGTTGGTGAGCATGTCAGGCAAGTTGTTTACTATCCCTTGGAACTAATTAACTTTGGAAGGAATGGTTTTTCCCCAGGTCCCCAAGACCTCAATATGTCAAAGCATTTTAAATATGGAAAATTTTAAAAATATGTATTAATATAATCAGTGAAACATATTTCACCTCTCTGAACTTTAGTCCTCACAGTTATAAAAATGGAGAAAATAATCCCTGCATCTGCCTTGCTCCTGGTGATTATAGTAAATGGGATCTAGGCAGGGTTTCAATAGCATCTAACACAGCTACTCTACTTCCCTGCCCTCGAACGCCACTACACAATTAGGTTTATTTCAAAGATTGAAATGTTAGGTTTGGGAAACTGTAGTAACTCAAATTGAACCAGCTAGAACTTAAATTGGTATAGAAAAAATTCGTGTCCTGATGACAGGGCAGAGGTAGGGGCCATGACAGCATTGTGTCTGCTCTGCCAGTCCACTAGACTGACCTATACAGGGCTCCTCAATGACTCTGAATGATCTTAACACTCCTGAGCACCACCCAGATGTAGAGGATCTGGAATAAATTGCCTTTGCTTTTGATGCCAAGAAAAAGGATTAAAAGGTGAATGGCTGACTACCTCCCATGAATGCTTTTGCCAGTTTTATACACAAATAGTTCATTGGATTCTTTGGTTAGTTTTGTTATTTTCAGGTCTTGCTATTTTTCTCCTTTCTTTCTACAGAGTATAAAACCAGAAGCTGTATTCCTAAAATGGTAACTGACTACCTTCAAAAGAAAATCAATATAGACCCACTTATAACCCATAAATTGCCTTTTGAAAGTATCAATAAGGCATTTGAATTGCTCCAAGGTGGACATTGGTGAGTATTTGTGTGTGTGCATCCACGTGCACACATACATACATCTGTGTGTCTGTGTCTGTGTCTGTGTATCTTACACATGCAACTTTTACCCAAAATTTTATAAAACATGAGAGAGCATAGATCAAGTGTCAAAGTGGGCAATTGTGAGAAATGGTTTAGGGGTCAGCAATAAAAGAGCTGTGAGTCTCTTTTGAAGAGTGCCCAGGCCTCCATTCAGTCACTATGTAGCCCAAATGGCTGCCTTGGCCTGTGCCACTGCTCCTGTTTACAAAATGGGGATTAGAGTTCCTGCTCTCTTGAGAGACCATATGAGGAACAAATGTAAAAATAAAAATGATCAGTGAAAGAAAAAGCACTGTGAAAATAAGCTTTCATTATTTTCAGTTTAAGTGCTAGCATATATATGACAAAGAGATTAAAATGTAACTTGATTACCAAACTGAAAAGCCCAAAGTTTTAAAATGACCTTTCAGCATAAAATTAAGTAGTTACAAGAAAAAACTGCTTTTATGAGTTTATTTTCAATCACAGTATACTATTTGACATTTCAGAAATATTTCCAATCTGCATACATTCATGAAGCACCTAAGAGTTTATGCTAGACACATTAGCAAATCTAATCACTGCCTTTAGGTCATTGCCCATTTGGCCCCTGAATGCAACATGCTGAATACATGAATAACTGCAGCACAGAGCTAGATGTGATATCTGGCCAAAAATACAAAACTCAAGATTCAGAGGAAAGAGACCTCATTTCTTAATGAATAGAATAGGATGATCCCTCAGGAAGAAGGTATCCATTGGCCTTGGGAACTTGTAGGTCTAAAACAAGAAGAATCATCAGATTACAAGGCATCATAGAAATTGGGACTGTATACAAGAACCCAAATAGTGAAAAAGCCAACATGTAAGGAAGAGTTTGTTTTTGTATAGAGTAGTAAATATAAAGATTTTGACTACAAAAATATTTTCCTTATAAAAAAAATAAAATGCAAGAACATTTACACCTGAAGAGAACCAGATTTCCTTAGGATATTACCTTGCCTTTCCTGAGCCTGACTATATGATATTGCTGTGAAATCCCACCATACAGTTTTTTTAAATAAACCAATAATAAAGTTTGGTTGAAATTATTAAAACTGCATTGACTGGATTGACTAGAATTAACTCAGATCTAAAAATCTGAAAAACACAGATGATTCGTTGTGTCACCTTGAAGACAATTTCCAGCTCTATGATGCCACCTGTGACTTTATGTATATTGAGATCAAAGAAAATGAGACAAGAGCTGTTTCCTATAACAATGTGACAGAAACAGATTCACAGAATTTTTTAATTGACCCTTAGTTACCAAAACATTGTTTGTGTAAAGTTTTAGCTAAATATTCCACTCCTATACCCAGATACTATTCAAATAAATGCATTTCATTGGTCACCAATAGTGAAAGAATATATGGGTAAAAATGGGAGTTCATAACCCACTTGAATCAAATGTATGAAATATGGTATGTCAAGAGCTTTGTAATGTTTTGAACAACTCATTAAAAAATAGTGAAAGAGTATTAAAATCCATTTATCATTTATCCTAGAGAAATAGAAGATTGGTACATAATACACAGACTTTCATGCATAGTTAATTTGTGTTCTCAAAAATATTAAAGACCAAAATCACCCTATTTGTAGCAGGTGGAATTGCATAATGCCATCTGATTTTTTAAAGAAATGAGATAGTCATTATGCTAATATACAGAGCATGTTTTTATTTATAGGTTGACCACTTTTTCATAGTTTGCAAGCATAAAAAGAACAGAAAAGTTGCCACTTCTGCCCTTACCGTTGATTCTGAAAGGTGGTTACTACAAATAAGCCCCATATATTAATTTTAAAGAGTTTTCCTCCCCAATTTGAAGCTTACTTCCAGAACTTTATCCTGGAAGAAGGCATTTCATTACTATATTAATAAATACCTCAAGCAATTAACATTGCTCAAGTAGCCTATCAGGAAATGTTACTTTTCTTTTTTTTTTTTTTTTTATTGGTCGTTCATAACATTACATAGTTCTTAATACATCATATTACACGGTTTGATTCAAGTGGATTATGAACTCCCGCTTTTACCCCGTATACAAATTGCTGTATCACATCAGTTACCCTTCCATTGATTGACATATTGCCTTTCTAGTGTCTGATGTATTCTGCTGTCTGTCCTATTGTCTACTATCCCCCCTCACTTTTCTTTAAATTTAACTTTTTTAGAATTGACTTGATAAGTATTTACAAAACAGAAACATTAGACTTTGTCATAAATCGTTAAAAAAAACTAACATTGTTCTTCTTAACATATGCAGTGTGTGCATGGTAGCAGAATAAAATGTGGTATGAGGATCTGGATGAACTTTCCAGGGGAAAGAAGATATAGATCAAGCCTCTGTTGCTTATACAGACTTCCAGGCTAGAGCACTGCTGACAAACCACAATCCCACGAACAAGCCATTTGTAGAAACTTTTGTGCAAAGGGACCTCTTGAGCTTTGACTTTATAGTTTATAAGTTCATGGAACCTCTGAGGTCACTTCATTGTCACCCTCATATATGGAGAATAAAACTAAGAACCAAAGAAGTATAATGTCTTTCCAGGATCACGTAGTCAGCTAGAAATGAGCAGATTCTCCAGGATTTTTGCTACTCCTTCCTCTAAATGAATCTTCCATGTTATGCTCACATTTTAACATTTTACCCACACATTTGATGCTTCAGTCAACTTAAGGTTTTTTGATCCTTCTCCCAAACCCTGGCCCTCAAAGAATGATGTCAGAGTTGCCTGTCTCTGAAATTTCATACATGTAGTTCTTCATACTAGCACCCATCCCTGCCCATACCCATCCCAACCAAAATCCATGTCTCCAACTCCTGGACATTGTCCAAATCACAGTGCAGCAAGGCCTCCAAGCTCCCAGAATTCTAAGCTACCTATATTCTCTCTGCTCCCATTCTGCCTTTTATTTCCCCCATGATAACATGTAAAATACTACATTATAATTATATGAATAGTTATTCATCTGATGAATTCTTTTAAAAATTTTTTTGTAGTTGTAGATGGACAGAATGCCTTTATTTTATTTTTCATTTTTGTATGTGGTGCTAAGGACTGAACCCATTGTCTCACATGGGCTAGGCAAGCACTCTGCCACTGAGCTATAGCCCCAGCCCCTCTGATGAATTCTTGAATATCACATTTCTAATTATAACCCCCACATCAGATACAATGCTTTAAATGTGAAAGTTGCTCAGTTTTTAAAAAAATTGTTTAAATGAATTAATAAATAAAAACATGGAATAATAAATAAAAATCCCTAATACATATGCAATAGAATAGTGGATTAAGAATACTGTACACATCTTGGGAATTTACCAATATACAATGCATAATGTATTTTGTTTTCCCTGATAGAGAGTAGTTTGACAGCTAATAAAGTAAGGACATAATACCACAAGAGATGAGAACCAAAAGAAAGACGTTGACATATGAATTGGAATATAATGATTATCCTCATGTAGCCATTCACAATTAGAAAATGGCCAGGGGCCATGGGAATCCTCCATTTCCCACCAAACCAACAAGTGGCCTGCTAACAATTTCATAGCAATATCATATAGTTAGATTCAAAGTCACAGAGTGAAATGAACTCTGCAACTGTGGGTCCAAAGGAGATAACTACTCAAAGTCCTCTCTTGCCTTATTGTCTCTACTTCTCATTACTAAAATCAGATCACATGGTTACTAGTCACCCACTGGACTTAATTCCAGAGATGTTTTCTGATGTCTTTAAGGGGAGGGGAGAGAATAATATAGAGATAAGAAATGGGGATGAGTGAACAACTCTCTTTAAATGCACAACTTACAACTTGTTTTTACTACCTGTATTTGCATGGGCAAGGTGGTCAATTCAATATTTTAATGCTTTGTGTTTCAGCATCCGCTGTGTCCTCTTGTTTTGAGATCCCAGATAATGAAGATGAAATATGAGCACCCTCAGCAATGTTCCTTTGTGCTTCTTCACCTCTTTGATTATTTACTTGAAATATATAAAGAGAAAAATTGAAAGAGGGTACTTCTAGAATTTTAATGAAACTATTATAAAATTAATGATTTTAAATTGATGTCTATATTTCTATCTAAATCTTAAAGAAGAGAAATGAACAGATTATTAATAATAAAAAAAGATCTTCTCTCCATTATAACAATCTCACTTTAAATTTGTCTTATTTTTTATGGGCCTCAATCAGCTTATATTTTTTAAAATTCCACTTATATTATGGAATGCTTTCCACCATTACATTTGTTGCTCAGTTGACTTGTCTCAGAAAGAACTAAACTGATGGTCTGCCTTCTTGGACAAGTACTGGGAAGAGAGATGGCTAATTGTTTTGAGTTTGAGCTTAACATACATTGGGACAGATTTTTCCAGTTAGGGTGGTAGGGAGGGTGATTGCTTTAACAGTGGTTAAACTGCCAGACACTCAGTCTTTTACAAACAGAAATGAATCTTTTCCATTTTTCTTTAATATGCTGTTCTTCCATGAGCAGTGAACCTAAGCCATCTACTTTCTCTGTTCCATTTCCTCTGCTTGAATAGATAAATGCCACTTTGATCACTAATGTCATTTTGTCACAAACTGGGTACAGTTGGGGTGTGCTAATACTGTAAACTAAAAACTATGAAATTAAAGAAGGATAATCAGCAGAATTCAGGGGAAAAAAAACCACCACTCAATATTTAACAATACTACAAAAAACAAGGATAAAAAAGAAATGGATCTTTGGATCTAATTTTAGCTAAAAACTACATTACATGAAAAGCATTTCTGATAGGAAACTCCAAGAAATATAAAATAATATAAAACAAAAAATCCTTTTAAATGCATGTTTGAACTAGAAGAAAAGTCTGTTTATTCTAGTCCAAGTAGTCAAATAACTAGAAGAAAGGAAGTCTGGCAAGACAGAAATAAATCTTTTAAACAATAATTGTTCTGTTCTCACCAAACACGTGAGCGTGTACGTGTGTGCGCGCACACACACACACACACACACACACACTACATTCCTTTCCATGGTAGCAAAGTCTGACTGGGAGCTTAGACATCCACTTATGCCAGACTGTAAAAAGGCACCAATTGTCACCCCCACACTAGGCTGCTGTCAGAGAAAGACAAGGAGTGATGTGAAAATTCCAACCCCACCAGGTGGCAATGAGCCCTATCATTGGGAAGTTTGGAATTCCTTGTCCAGCTACCCAGCCCTTCCATGTCCAACAACCCAGCCCTTCCATGTCCAACACAAGATATCAACAAAATTAACAAATTTTAAGCTAGATTGACCAAGAAAGGAGAATCATGTGACAAGTTTCAGAAATAAAAGAGAGAACATTATCAACAACCTCATAGAAGCTAAAATAATTATGAAGGAACAATATAGGCTATAGTACATCAATGAGCGTAGATGGTGTTTCAGTCAGCTTTTTCATCACTATGACCAAAAGACCCGATAAGAACAATTAGTGGAGGAAAAGTTTATTTGGGGCTCATGATTTTACTCAGTTCATAGACAGCCAACTTCATTGCTCTGGGCCTGAAGTGAGGCAGAACATCATGGCAGAAGAGTGTGGTAGAAGACAGCATGTCAGACATGGCAACCAAGAAGCAGAGGGAAACTCCACAGGCCAGGGACAAATATATACCCCAAAGACATGCCTCCAATGACTTATCAGTTACCAGCCAGTTAATCTCTAATGGGGCTTAATTCACTGATTGGATTATGACTCTCATAACCCAATCATTTGACCTCTAAATATTCTTGCATTTTCTCACACAAAAGTTTTAGGGAGATTCCTCATATCTAAACCATTACAGATGAAATGAGGAAATTCCTAGAAAGACAAAACCTACCAAAACAAATGTAAGAATAAATAGAAAACAGACCTGTAACAAGCAAAGAGACTGAATTAGTAATCAAGAACATGATATAAAAAAGCCCATGTCCAATGGCTTCACTGGTGAGTTCAAACATTTAAAGAAAGTTTAATACATATTTCTCAAAAACACTTCCAAAAAATAGAACTGAAAATATTTATCAACCCATTCCATGAGGCCACTATTAGCCTAATACAAAATGAAATAAAGACTTTATGAGAAAGAAAAATAACAGATTCATATTTCTTATGAATGCAGACTTCAAAATCTTATACAAAACATTAGTAAATTAAATCCACAAAAATATTTTTAAAAGTATACACCATGACCCAATATGATTTTACCCACGTACTCAAGACTGGTTTAATGTCCACTAATTCAATGTTATCCCATATCTATTGAAGAATCTCATCATCTTAGTGGAAACAGAAAAAAATAAGAAAATACAACACTCTTTCATATTAAAAACTTTCAACAGATTCAAGATGATGCAATAGAGGAGGTCATGTTCCTGGCTGCTCCGTGGCATGGAAACAATAAAGCAGACAGGCAGTTTCTCTGCAAGGTGGATGAATAAAACAAAATGCTGTGGGGGGACTTTACTGGAACTTAGAACTGGACATTCAAAGCAGACTAGAAACTGAGGAGGTTGGATAAAATGAAATAAGTTAAAAAAATCCCCAGTTGCACAGCAGCTGCTGGCGCTGGGCAGAAAGCACCATCCAGAGGTTCCTCCATGGGCATAATAGAGGGATAAGGGAAGTAATGGAACCCACATTTTTGGCAGGACTGAGAAATTTCTGAGTATAAAGCATATAGAGACCAAGTACGTTGCCCAACAAACCTGAAAGATGTGCTGCATGATATCCGTGTGTGGAGAAAGAAGCCACCATAGAAAGGAACCATTTTGCAGCCACAGTGCAGGGCACAGCTGCTGAGGAAGCCAATTCCAGGCAAACCCAAGTATGACCTGAAATACAGTCCCACTAAACACACTCTGAATGACATACAGTGTGCTTAAATGAACAAGTTAAAATAAAATGTGGAGAGAGGTTTACACAAGAGATAACTGTCATAGAAACCCACCTGGCTCTATCCCTACCCCTCCAATACAACTGCTTGCAGGACCTGCTGGTAGAGACTCATCTAGATGGGAACTCACAAGGGTGAGGGTGAGAGAGATACTTTGGAGACTGAACCCAAGACCAGGAAATGAGGGGTCCACACATAATGTAGGGGACTAAGAATCAGGTCCCCCACTACACAAGTGGCACCCAGGGGAGATCTCTGGGGTAAATTCTTTCAGCGTGGACCAGCAAGTACTGGTTACTGCAAGTGCACTGATTTAAAATCTCCAGGCCAACTGGCATTCAGCAAAGAGCCTGGAGCCCACCTAAGCTTAAACCCTACCTCCAGGAACTCCAACTACAGCATTACAACTCTTACTCTGGCAATCCAGAGGGTGGAGCATCAAGTTCCAGATAACCCCACCTAAACCTGCTGAGATGAGAACCTGAGAATCTTTTGAACTCCAATAGAAAGGACTCTTTAACTTCTCATCAAGATTTACTTTTTCTTTTCTTTTTTCTTTCTTTTTTTTAATTCTTTTTCTCTGTTGAATTTTGACCTTCATGGTACATGAACATTTATACAGTTTCTTTTTTTTTCTCATTTCTGGCAATTTTGAAGCCAGTTATTTTACCAGGATTAGTTTTTTTTGTGAACTAGGATGTCTTATTAGTATATTTTAGTTTTGTATTCTTTTATTTATATTTTTTAAAACATTTACTTACACACTTTTCCTGTTTCCTTTGATTCTCTCTTCTGCTAAGAGCCAATCTCTATTGTTCTCTTTTTCACTCTTCCTTTAAACTTTTATTTATGTTTTCTTTCCTTCTCCCTCAAAATTATCACATCCTATATTACTTCTATTCTCTCCCTGTCTAACATTTGAAATTGTAAACACTTTTGCAAATTTGCTGTTTTATTATAGGCAATAACTAATCATTTCATTTCTGTTTATTGTGATAATTAACACTTTAGACATCATAATAAGAATTATTTGGTTTACTGCTATATATTACTTGCATTGATGGTGGTTATTATTTGTCTCCCCCTAAACAGTGAGATACTAGAAACCATTAGGTACACTATAAGTCCACAGGGTAGAAACTCTATTGCCTCAGATCTATTTTGTTAGATGGATAGACACACAAACAAGAAAAGTGAAGGGAAAAAAATCTCTCAAACAAACCAAAATACACCAATAACAGAATCCATTGACACAACCATGGCAGAAATTTCAGATGAGTTTAGAATGTACATAGTTAATCTGATCTGTGAAGTAGAGGATAGTATAAGGTAGAGGAAGGTATGAGGAGTGAAATTAAAGAGAAAATACAGGAAGTGAAAGATCAATAAAGAGGCAGAGATTCTGAAAAATAAATAAGCAGAAATACTCCAAATGAAAAAATCAATAAGCCAAATTAAAAACTCAATAGAAAACATCAACAACAGATGAGACTATTTGGAGGACAGAAGTCAGGCAATGAAGAGAATATGTATAATCTTGAAAATACAGTTGACCATAGAGAGAAGATGTTAAGAAACCATGAGCAGAAATCACAAGAATTATGGGATACAATTGAAAGACCAAATTTAATATTTATCAGGATATATGAAGGCATGGAGTTACAAGCCAAAGGAATGAATAATATAGTCAATGAAATAATATCAGAAATTTTCCCAAATATACAGAATGAAATGGAAAATCAAATACAAGAGGCTTACAGGATCCCAAACATATAAAATAATGAGAGAAATCAATTCACATTATAACAAAAATGGTTAGCATACAGAAGAAGGATATAATTTTAAAGGCTGTGAGAGAAAAATATCAGTTTACATATAGGGGGAAGCCAATTTGGATCTCAGCTGATTTCTCAACCCAGATCTTCAAAGCTAGGAGGTTCTGAAATAACATATACCAAGCTCTGAAAAAAATGAATGCCAACCAAGAATTATAGGTCCAACAAGATTAAGCTTCAGATTTGAAGAAGAAATAAAAACCTTCTATGATAAACAATAATTATTAGAATTCACAAATAGAAAGCCTGCTTTGCAGAATATTCTCAACAAAATATTCCATGAAGATGAAATGAAAAAAAAGAAAACTAATGAAGAGAGGAACTACACTAAAGGAAAAATCAATCAAAGGAAAAATTAATTCAAATTAAAAACAAGAGTAGCCTAAATGAGAACATAAATCATACCTCAATAATAACCTTGAATATTAATGGCCTAAACTCATCCATCACAAAACATAGAGTGGCAGATTGTATTAAAAAAAAACAAGACCCAATAATATGCTGTCTCCAAGAGACTCACCCCATAGGCAATGACATCCACAGACTGAAGGTGAAAGGTTGGGAAAAAATGTATCACTCATGTAGATGGTGTAAACAAGCAGGGTTTTCTATCTTTGAATCAGATAGAGTGAACTTCAAGCCAAAGTTAATCAGAGAGGACAAAGAAGACTATTCTATACTGCTTAAGGGAATTATACATCAACAAGACAAAACACTCATAAATTTTTATGCCCCAAATAATGAAGCATCTACATACATCAAACAAATCCTTCTCAATTTTAAGAATCAAATAGACCATAACACAATAATACTGGGTGATTTTAACAAACCTCTCTTGCCACTGGATATATCTTCCAAACAAAAACTAAACAAAGAAACTATAGAACCAAATAATGCAATCAATAATTTAGACTTAATGGACATCTCTAGGTTTCATCCAATCAATGAGCAAATACACATTCTTCCCAGAAGCACATGGATCCTTCTCTAAAATAGATCATATGTTATTCTACAAAGCAACTTTTAGCAAATACAAAAAAAAAATAGGTACAATACTCTCCATTCTTACCATATCATAATGGAATGAAACTAAAATCAACAATAGAATAAAAAGTACAATGTACTCTAACACCTGGATATTAAATAATATGCTATTGAATGACAAATGGATAGAAGAAGAAATCAGGGATGAAATTAAAAAAATACTTAGAGATAAATGAGAATAGTGATACAACATATCAAAATCTAGGACACTATGAAGGAAGTGCTAAGAAGAAAGTTTATTTCATTGAGCTCATTCATTAAAAGAATAAAAAGTCAGCAAATAAATGACCTAACATTACATCTCAAGCCCCTAATAGATCAACAAATCAACACCAAAAGCAGTAGAACACAGGAAATAATTAAAATCAGAGTTGAAATCAATGAAATTGAAACAAAAGAAACAATTGAAAAAATAAAAAGTTGGTTCTTTAAAAAAATAAATGAAATTGATAAACCCTTAGCCATGCGAACAAAGAAAAAGAAAGAAAACCCAAATTACTAAAATTCATGATTGAAAAGGAAATATCACAATAGAAACTACTGAAATATAGAATAAAATCAGAAAATATTTTGAAAATTGGTGGAAAATCTTCATGACATTGACAAATTTCTAGAGATATATGACCTACCCAAACTAAATCAGAAGGATACACACAATTGAAAAAGATCAGTCTCAAGCAATGAAATAGAAGACACCATCAAAACCCTATCAATTAAGAAAATCCCAGGACCAGACAGTTTCTCAGCTGAGTTCTACAAGACAAATGAAATAGAAAGGAGAGGAGGACCATCCAAACTCATTCTATGAAGTTAGCATCACCCTGATATCAAAACAAAACAAAGACACATTAAAGAAAGAAATTCAGACCAATATTGCTAATAAACATAGGTGAAAAAATCTCAATAAAATCCTGAAAAATAACATACAAAAACATATTAAAAAGATAATGCACCATGATCAAGTGGGGTTCATCCCAGGGAGGCAAGTTTGGTTCAACAAATGGAAATCAATAAGTGCAATTCATCACATCAATAGACTTAATGACAAGAATCATATGATCATCTCAATAGATGCAGAGAAAGCATTTGACAAAATACAGCACCCATTCATGTTCAAAACATTAGAAAAACTAGGGATAGTAGGAACATACCTCAACATTATAAAAGCTATAAATGCTAAACACAAGGACCATATCATACTAAAAGGAGAAAAATTGAAAGCATTCCCTCTAAAACTGGAACAAGACAAGAATGCCCTCTTTCACCACTCCTATTCAATATATTTCTTGAGATTTTAGCCAGAGAAATTAGGTAGAAGAAAGAAATTAAAGGGATACAAATAAGGAAAGAAGAACAATCACTAATTGCTGATGATTTAAAAGATCTAAAAAAATTCCACCAGAAAATTTCTAGAACTAATAAATGAATTCAGCAAAGTAGCAGGATACAAAATTAACACCATAAACTTCATGCATTTCCATACATCAGTGATAAATCCACTGAAAAAGAAACTAGGAAAACTACCCCCATTCACAATACTCTAAAAAAAATATTTAGGAATCTAACAAAAGTGGTAAAAGAACTCTACAATGGAAACTACAGAACAATGGAAACTAAAAAAAGAAATTGAAGAAGACCTTAGAAGATGGAAAGATCTCCATGTTCTTGAATAGGCAGAATTAACATTGTCAAAATGGCTATACTACCAAAAGCATTATAAAGATTTAATGAAATTCCTATTAAAATTCTAATGAGATTTTTCATAGAAATGGAAATAGGAACCATGAAATTTATTTGGAAAAATAAGAGACCCAGAATAGCCAAAGCAATTCTTAGCAAGAAAAGTGAAGAAGGAGGCATCACAATACCAGACCTTAAAGACAGCAGAATACAACAGACATGAGTATGTCAATATGTTAATCAATGGAAGTGTAACTGATGTGATTCTGCAATCTGTATATGGGATAAAATTGGGAGTTCATAACCCACTTGAATCAAAGTGTGAAATATGATATATCAAGAACTATGTAATGTTTTGAACAACCAACAATAAAAAAAAAACAATACCAGACCTTAAATTATAATACAGAGCAATAGTAACAAAAACAGCATGGTTTTGGCACCAAAACTAATACACAGATCAATGGTACAGAAAGAAGACACATAGACAAACCCACAGAGAATTATTTCATACTACACAAAGGCACCAAAAAATAGTCATGGGACAAAAGATAGCCTCTTCAACAAATGGTGCTGGGAAAACTGGAAATCCATTTGTAACAAAATTAAATTAAAACCCTATCTCTCACCCTGCACAAAACTCACTCAAAGTGGATCAAATACTTAGGCACTAGAACAGAGACCTTGTGTCTACTAGAAGAAAAAGTAGGCTCAAATCTCCACCATGTAAGCTTAAGAACTGATTTCCTTAACAAGACTCCTAAAGCCCAAGAAGTGAAATCAAGAATCAATAAATGAGCGGCAGGGGCTGTAGCTCAGTGGCAGAGTACTTCCTTAGCATGTGTGAGGCACTAGATTTGATCATTGGCACCACATAAAAATAAACAAACAAAACAGGGGCATTCTGTTCATCTAAAAATTAAAGAATCAATAAATGGGATAAAATTAAACTAAAAACTTCTTCACAGCAAAGGAAACAATCAAGAATGTGAAGAAAGAGCATACAGAATGGGAGAAAATCTTTACCACACATACCTCAGGATAAAGCACTAATCTCCAGGATATACAAAGGGAACAAAAAAAAAACCTAATGCCAAAAACCCCCAAATAATCCAATCAATAAATGAATAAATGGGCTAAGGAACTGAACAGACATTTCACAGAAGAAGAAATATGAATGGTCAAATAAATATATTAAGGAAATGTTCAACATCTCTAGCAATTAGAGAAATGGAAAAACTACACTGAGATTCCATCTCACTCCTTTTGGAATGGCAGTTATCAAGAATATAAGCAACAAAAAAATGTTTTCAAAGATGCAGCGGTTGAGGCACACTCATACATTGCTGGTGGGACTACAAATTGGTGCAACCACTATGAAAACCAGTGTAGATTCCTCAGAAAACTTGGAATGGAACTGCCATTTCACCCACTCATCCCACTCCTAGTTTTATACCCAAAGGACTTAAAATAAACATACTACAGTGAAGGCAGCCAAATCAATGTTTACAGTAGCTCAATTCACAATAGCTAAACTATGAAATCAACTTAGGTGCCCTTCAACAGATGAATGGATAAATAAAATGTGCTATGTATACACAATGGAATATATTACTCAGCCTTAAAGAAGAATGAAATTATGACATTTGCCAGTAAATGGATGATGGAGCTGGAGAATGTTATGCTAAGTGAAATAAGACAATTCAAAGAACCAAAGGCCAAATGTTTTTGGTGATATGCAGATGATAATTTACAAAACTTAGGGAAGGGATAAAGGTACTTTGGACTAGACAGGGGGGAGTGAAAAGGGAGGAGGGGTATAGGATAAGGAATGATAGTAGAATGAATGGAAAATTATTGCCTTATGTGCATATATGATTACACAACCGGGTACTCTACATGATGTACAACCAGAGAATGAAAAGATATACTCCATTTATGTACAATGTGTCAAAATGCACTCTACTGTCATGTATGACTAACTACAACAAATTTTTAAAATTTTAAAAAAGAAACTCTCAACAAATGAAGAATGTAAGGGAATTTCCTCAAACTGAAAATTTATCTATGAAAAACCTAGAGTTAACACTACACTTAATAGTAAAAGACTATGCTTTTTCCCTCAGATGAGGAGCAAGACAAAGTTGTATAATTTGCTCCTTTTATTCAATACTTCCTGGAGGTTCTATCCAGTGCAATTAGTCAGGAAAATGAAATAAAAGACTTTGGACTGGAAAGGAAGAAGTGAAATTATTTATGTTTAATATGAAATGATTGTGCATACAGATAATCCAAATGAATTCACCTAAAAAACTATTAGAACTAATAAGGTGGTTAAAAAAAGTTGGAAGATACATAACTACTATGCAAGAACCAGTTGTGCTTCTTTACACTTGCAAAGAAAAGTCTGTAAGGAAATTGAGACAATAATTCCATTTACAATAGCACCCAAAACTAAAATTTTAAAAATTAACAAAAGAAGTGCAAAATTTATTAACTGAAACTACAAAGGATGCTTTAAAGATACTAAACAAATATGAAAGTTAAAAGGGACTAGAGGTATAGCTCAGGGGTAATGTACTTGGCTAGCATATGCAAGACTTGAGTTCTATCCCCAGAACCAGTAAATATATACCTACTTATATACATACACACATACATAAAAAATAACAGCCCATAATTTATGTAACCAAAACTTTGAGGCTTGTTTCTTTTTTGTTTGTTTTCAAGATAGAGTCTCTCTGTTTCTCAGGCTGATCTCAGGCTTTAGCAATCACCTTGCCTCCTTTATACCTTTTGATTGAGAAGTTTCATGTCCTTAAATATTATATAACTTTATTATACACAGTACATAGTTGTGCCTTTAAAATAAAGGCCATTCAGCCACTATGCACCTTTTAAGTGAGAAGTTTCATCTATTTACAGTTAAAATAATTATTGATGGGGATTTTTGTGTCATTTAAAATTTATTTTCTATTTTGTACTTCTTATGTTTTATTTTTTGTACTTTGTGATGTAAGGATTTTTTTGTAATGACATGCTTTAATTCTTTCCTCTTTATCTTTTGTATATCTACTATGTTTTTACTTTTGAGATTACTATGGGGCTCACATCAAATATTTTAAGTTGATAAAAACTTAACTTCAAGCTGGGCATGGTGGTACATGCCTGTAATCCCAGCTACTCAATTTTCATCAGTTGGGAGGGATTCATTCCTAAAGCTCCTTACATCTTTTGAAATCATTTTTCAAATATCAGGGGTGTTTCATCCCACAAAGGTCATTTTAATCTCCCTTATATTCTCTAGGGCTTTGGATCAGCATCCATGTACTTTCAGTATGCTTGATAAATTCATTCTAAAAATTATGAGTGGTCCTCACTTGCCTTGTGTTGAATTTTTTTTGTATTTTCTTTAAATGTCTTGGCTTAGGTGTGCCTTTTCTTAACTCTGCCAACATATGTTGCTTATAATGTTCTAATTAACTCACATACTTTGGATTCCAATCAGGTTCCACTGATGGGACAGCCCCTGAATGGGTGGGGATACTTACATCATCTTCCTGGTGAAGATGCCCTGCCTCTTCTTTGGCTTTGTCTATCTCTGTCCTCTCATCTACAGTTAGTGGAATATTTAAAAGACCTTGTATGTCTTCCCAAGTAGGGTAATAAAGGGCAATAACAGACAAACAGGTCAGTCATTCTCTGTGGATCTTCTGTATGATAGATTAGAGCTTGTCCAGTTTAGCAAATCTGAAGTGCAGAATGGACTCTAAGTTCAGTAATATCCTCTTGATTGACCAGCCTCATCTAAAACACCAACTGGATACTGCCTGAGGGGATTTGTCCTAATCTAAAATGGGATGCTCCCTGGCCTGAGTTCCCTGTCTGATCCTGGAGAAACTATTCCTGCCTGGTTTTCATATGTCGGGTAGCCACTGAAGTTCCATTGGCCCCCATCTTCAATGAGTGGTGCTGTGGCCTCTACATTAAATGGGGTGAATTTAGAGCATTCAAAAACAGATTTTTCATCTTCCTTTTGTTACTGAGTTTTATTGTCCAGGAGGGGAATAAAGTCTTTTCCTTCTTTCTGAGCTATCAGCTGAGTTCCCTCCTTATTAGCCTCATTCTGTAACAGCACAAAGGCTTGTAGGTGAGGAATTTCATCCAATTTACCTGTCCTCTGGCAAAATGATTCCAACTGTAGAATAATATGATAATTTAAGGAACAATTAAGTTGCCATCTTTCACCAGCATCTACCACATTGATAACCCATGCTGTGTTCCAATAATATATTAACTGCGTTTTAGTCTTAGTATTATAAGTTGTCCAGTCAGCTAGTATGTGGCCCAAAACACCCTCTTGTGGTGTTAAAATTCAGCCATTCATCTGGGAGACAAAGTAGTTACAAAACAAGGGCACTAATAACAACAACAACAAAAATCTGAACAAATGAGCACTCTCCAGACAAAAGGTTTTTGGGAATTTATGTCCTCTGAGTCCTAATCCTTATTATTGGGAATATAAAACAAGCAATGCCATTAATAAAACAACTGGTTTATGAGCAAGCGAATTATTGGTGCAGAGAAGTCATTAGACCATGGAAACATGAAGATTTAAACACATATATTAAATTATGTAGAGACATTAATGACCAAAGGCAAGTCGTGGCAGCTGCAGTACAACACGTTTTAGATGCCAGCCAAAAACATGCTACAATTGTGAACAAACAGGACATTTTAAAAGGAATTGCCCCATAGGAGGAGGGTTTAACAAAACTAGGTATCAAAGGAGTAGAATACTGGGTATTTGCACACGATGCAGTAGAGGGAGACATTGGGCTAATGAATGCCGTTCTCAAACCACCATAGAGGGTACTCCATTATCAAAAAACAAACAAGGACCAAATGTCTATCCATGATATCGTGGAGAAAGGCATCAGGCTCCATCGCCAAAAAAATGGATAGGGGGGCCCAATGCTCCGGGGCCCAAGACCACAAATATACTGAGCACTGGAGGAACCCAGCAACAATATCAGGGTAGTGCCCAGGACACATTGTCCATTAAATCCCTCACTAGACAAACCAGAGGAAGCACAGGATTGGACATCTGCGCCTCCGCTAGAACAGTACTAACTCCAGAGATGGGAGTTCAAATCATTCCCACAGGGGTAAAAGGACCTCTTCCCAAAGGAACAGTAGGCTTATTATTGGGACACAGTTCTTCTACTCTAAAAGGACATATGATAAGTCCTGAGGTAATTGATCCTGATTATGAAGGTGAAATAAAAATTATAGCCAGTTCTCCAAAGGGTATATCAGTAATTTCACCAGGAGATACAATAGCACAGTTATTAATAATACCCAGCCTACATGACAAATTTTCCAGTCATACTGTAGAAAGAGGTTCCAAGGGATTAGGCTCCACAGGTGTAGATTGGGCTATTCTTTCTTTAAATTTAGATTCTCGCCCCATGCTAAAACTAAATATTCAAGGACATGAATTTAATGGGCTACTGGATACAGGTGCAGACCTTAGCATCATCTCTCATCAAGAATGGCCAAAACATTGGCCATTACAACAAGCCACTCAAATGCTTCAAGGCCTAAGAGTGGCGACTAATCCCCATAGAAGTGCAATGGTATTAGATTGAAAGGATCCTGAAGGATGTGAAGGAACTATACAGCATATGTATTGGATCATCTTCCCATAAATTTATGGGGACGAGATGTCCTAGATCAATTAGGTTTGACATTAACAAAAACATCAATAAAAATACACCTACTATTATGACTAGACAAGGTTTTAGAAAAGGAAGAAGATTAGGAGAACACGAACAAGGTATAGCAGCACCAATACAAATAGATCAAGGAACAGACAGACATGGGTTGGATTTTCAGAAGGGGCCACTGAGACAAAAAAAATTACTTGGAAATCAGAAAGACCAGTATGGGTTCCTCAGTGGCCCCTGACTAAAGAAAAGATACAAGCAGCCCATGACCTGGTCAAACAACAATTAGCGGAAGGACATATACAACCTTCTGTATCTCCCCATAATACTCCCATTTTTGTCATCAAAAAGAAATCTGGTAAATGGAGATTATTGCAAGATTTAAGAGCCATTAATAATGAGATGGTTATTATGGGACCTGCTCAATTGGGGATTCCTCAATTGTCTGCTTTGCCAAAAACCTGGTGTGTTTTAGTTATAGATATTGAAGATTGTTTTTTTTCTTTTCCAATTCATCCTGAGGATAGTCCATGTTTTGCATTTACTATCTCTGCACTGAATCATGAAGGTCCCGATCAGAGATATGAATGGAAAGTACTCCCTCAAGGCATGGCTAACAGCCCAACTATGTGTCAAATTTATGTTAACAAAGTAATCCAGCCACTTAGAAATCAAAATCCTGAACTACAAATATTTCACTATATGGATGATGAATTATTAGCACACAAAGATGAAAACACATTGCTAGAATGTTATGCCACACTCACAAACTTATTAAAAAATTATAATCTACAGATAGCAATAGATAAAGTACAATTAAATTTTCCAATTAATTATTTCGGAGTTCTATTATCCTCAACCATGGTCCATCCACCAAAAATTCAAATACGAGTAGATCAACTCAAATCACTTAACAACTTTCAAAAGTTATTAGGAGACATAAATTGGATAAGGCCTTATCTAGGTATACCAACAGAAGAGTTGGGACCTTTATTTGATATCCTAAAATGTCCATCAGATCCAAATTCACCCCGAATGTTAACTCCTGAAGCAAGAAAGACAATAAAAATCATTGAAACCTATATGGAAAATATGCATTTGGATAGAATTGATATAAGTTTGCCTTTATTATTTATTGTACTACCAACAAAAAATATTCCTACAGTAGTATTTTGGCAAGAAGGTCCATTATTATGGATACATTTATCTCATTCTCCTAACACTATTCTTACTAGGTATCCTGAGGCTGTAGGACAATTAATACTCAAAGGAATAAAAGCAGCAAAGGGAGTGTTTGGAATTTCTCCCAATAAAATTATTACTCCATATACTATGGATCAAATTAATGAGTTAGCTAATGAGTTAAATACTTGGGCAATAATCATGTGCAAATCTAATGTTTCATTTGATAACCACTTACCATCTAATCCTTTATTGTCTTTTTGGTCATTGCATCCTGTAATTTTTCCAAAAGTGATGAGAAAAACACCTATCATGAATGCTCCAAATATATTCACTGATGGGTCAAATAATGGTACAGCAGCAATAGTTACACCTGATCAAACTTTTACATTTTTAGTACCCAAACAATCAGCTCAAAAGGTAGAGCTTAATGCAGTATTACAAGCTTTTGTGATGTTTAAAGATTCTGTATTTAATTTATTTTCCCATAGTCAGTATATAATTAATGCTATAGTATCCCTTGAAGATGCTGGTAGGGTTTCCCCTTCCTCTACTGTTTTCTCTTTGCTTTCCACTATACAAAGTCTAATCTGGCACAGAAAAGATCCGTTCTTTATAGGACATATCAGGGCACATACAGGATTTCCTGGAGCCCTTAGTTTGGGCAATGATTTAGAAGACAAAACTATACATGACATACATATTTTCTCTACACTAAAAGAAGCTACAAATTTTCATAAAAAGTTCCATGTCAATGCTAAGACTTTACAAAAGCATTTTAAAATAACTAAAAAACAAGCTAGACAAATAATAAAAACAATGTCAAAATTGTGTAACCCTTTTACCACAAGTTAATCTTGGAGTCAATCCTAGAGGACTGATGCCAAATATAGCCAACCAGTGGTACCCCATGATCAAGTTGCTTACTTAGGCCTCAAACTGTGGAGTTTCTTAACTCACACCATTTGGTACCACAAAATGTCCCACTCAAGGTCCAAAGAATGTTAATTTAGGCTCAACAGGGGACTGAGTATTCAACCCCAGAGGTACAAACAACCCCATGTGCTGTTTATCAAGCACAAAGAAAGAATTTGGAGGTCTCTGGAGAGGTGTTGAACATTTTATTATACACACACTCCTCAGCACACACTCCTCAGCAGTGGCAGACTGGATATAATGGAGGGCTGCACTGGTCTTACAAGCAGGGGGCATATATGAAATAGTTCCATGCCCAGTGAGAAAGTGGAGTTCTTCAGAAATTTCTTCAGATATTTTGCAAGCACTTCCTTTTCCTTTACAATCACTGTCACTCTGCTTTAGTCTTCACCTAAAGACTGGAAATGAGGGAAGTGGCCAGCTACCTTCTCCATTTCCTTTATTATCACATTCTTTATAGTCACTCTTATCTCACTGCAGGCTTTCCTAGGAACATGTTAGGAAGAACTTGACACAGGCAACACCATTTTGAAACATATCCTCCACCAAAGAACGAGAGTCACCTCACAGTCACACAGAAGATCCACAGATCCTTATGATCCTACTGGGGCAGACATACAAGGTCTTTTAAATATTCCTCTCAGCTTCACCTCTATCATCATACAAAGAAATCCCAAGCCATACTCCACCATTGTACAAAGAAAGGAAATTGTTATCAGGAACTGAAATCCTGAAGAGCATCTGGTTAAACATGAAACAGTGACCACCTCAAGAATGGAGGTGATGACCACAAGGACCCTTCCCTGACAATCCCCAAAAAACAACCTAACATCAAAAATGTCTCCCACTCCCTCAGGCCCCTGTATCTACCTCAGGCTGTAAGCAGAAGATGGGTGTCAGTCTCCACTGGGTCTCCCTCTGCAGATTTGTTCCAAATAAACCTGTGTTACTGTTGAGCTGCCTCTCCTACTTCTTTCACTGGATATTTTTCTTACAGCACAGACTAGTGTTTACCCCAAGATATGATAAAATTATCCACGTGCACAATCATGGAACAACCCAGGAGGGCCCATTGACCACAATCAATAACCTTGTTTACCTACTAATTAAGCAATTTTGGAAGTTGGAGCTGCAGCAGGAAGGAAAGGGATAAATGCCCTTGAATTTACATATCTCCAGGCAGCTATGGGAACTTCCTTTTCACTCCAACTATAGTTTCAACTTGTTTCGAGAACATCTCAGCTCTGAATTCTTTTCTCCTCAGAGATCATTGCCAGATTGAGCAAGGATAGGACAATGCTCCTGGCTAGAACTTAACAAAACTGTTACCATGCAATGCCAACACCACCCTGGGAGATGAAGGATTGGCTAGAGCATTTGCTGCTCCAGAAATATTCTGAATCAAATTGGCAGGAAAATATGTTTTATTCAAAGTCGGCTTTCAAGGAAGACTGAAGAAATTTAATTATGTCAAAGGTTTGATTTCAAAAAGCTCTGGGATAAGGAAAGCTTTTAAAATGGGAAAGGCAAATCCATTTCAACGTTTCTAAGGAATCTTCATACTGCTTTTCATAGTGGTTGCACCAATTTGCAGTCACATCAGCAATGTATGACTGTATCTTTTTCCCCACATCCTTGCCAACATTTATTGTTACTTGTATTCTTGATCATTGCTATTCTGACTGGAGTGAGATGAAATCTCAGTATTGTGTTAATTTGCATTTCTGTAAGAGCTAGATATGCTGAACATTTTTTTACATATTTGTTGACCATTCATATCTCTTCTATGAAATGCCTGTTCAGTTCCTTTGCCCATTTATTGATTGGGTTGGCGGGGAAGGCATTGTGTTAAGTTTTTTGAGTTCATTGTATGTCCTGGAGATGAATGGTTTATTAGAGATGCAGATGGTAAAGATTTTCTCCCAATCTGTAGGCTCTCTCTTACTTTCTTGATTGGTTCCTTTGGTGTGAAGTAGCTTTTCAGTTTGATACCATCCATTTATTGATTCTTGATTTTACTTCTTGTGCTTTAGGAGTCATGTTGGGAAACTTGGTTCCTAAGCCAACAGGATGGACAGTTGGGTCTACTTTTTCTTCTAGTAGGCACAGGGTCTCTGGTCTTATGGCTAGGTCCTTGATCCACCTTGAGTTGAGTTTGTGCAGGGTGAGAAATAGGGGTTCAGGTTCATTCTACCACATATGGATCTCCAGTTTACCCGGCACCATTTGTTGAAGAGGTAATCTTTTCTTCAATGTGTATGTTTATAGCACCTTTGTCTCGTATGAGATAACTGTATTTATGTGAGTATGTTTTTGTGTCTTCCGTTCTGTTCCATAGATCATCATGTCTGTTTTTGTGCCAATAACATGCCATTTTTGTTACTAAATCACTGTAGTATAATTTAATGTCTGGTATTTTGATGCTTCTGCATCACTTTTCTCACTAAGTAGTAGTTTTGGCTACTCTGAGCCTCTTGTTTTTCCAAGACTTCTTTTTTTTCATGGCTTCTTTTTCTATTTCTATGAAGAAAGTCATTGGGATTTTAATAGGAATTACATTAAATATATATAGCACTTTTGGTAGTAAGGCCATTTCAACTATATTAATTCTGCCTATCCAAGAACAGGAAGGATCTTTCCATTTGGCCCAGTTATCCCACTCCTCAGTTTATATCCAAAGGACTTAAAATCAGCATACTACAGTGATGTGGACACGTCAATGTTTATAGCAGCTCAATTCACAATAACTAAGCTATGGAACCAACCTATGTGCCATTCAAAAGATAATTGGATTTTGTAAAAATGTGGTATATATAAACACAATGCAATAGCCATAAAGAAGAATGAAATGATGATATTTGCCGGTAAATGGATGGAACTGGAGACTATCATGCTAAGTAAAAATAAGCCAAACCCCAAAACAATAAAAGCCAAATGTTTTCTCTATATATGGGTACTAACAATAAAAAGGGAAAGGGAGATAAAAATAGAAGTTCATTGAATTAGACAAAGGAGAATGAAGGGAAGGGGGGATGGGAATAGGAAAGAGAGTAGAATGGATCACACAAATGTTCATATATGAATACATGACCAGTGAAACACACCATATCATATAAACCACAAGAGTGGGATCCTAATTAGAGTAAGTTATAGTCCATGGATATATAATATGTCAAAATGCACTCTAAAAAGAACAAATAAAAAGGGGGAGGGTGCATTTGGGGGGGAAAAAAGGCAGAGTTTCATAGGTTTTGCTTCCTTCCAAAACCATGGAGCCTCCTTATCACATCAAAAGGAGTTGCAAATTCCTGGTGATTGCATCTGAATCTTCCTTTTAGATAAAAATGTTATCTTTTAAACTGAGAAGAGGAAAAAAAAGTATTAAAGAGAACTTTCTTTAGGATTTAAAATACCAAAATCATGGATATTAGAGATGGAGGAAAGATTGAAGAAACAGTTGGGAAGGAAGAAGGTCATCTGTCCAAAGAATTATTTTTATTAAAGAAAAAATATGCCTCCCTAAACTGCTCTGTTACAAGATCTCTTTATTTATTTCTGTCCAACAAGAACTGTCAGCAACTGCACATATTCCTGACTGTTTAGCGAGGAGGTTGCAATTTCACCATCTCGTATTCCAGGAATGGTAAAAAAAAAAAACAAAAAAAACAAAGTGTGCTAACTATAAGAAACATCACTAGTACAATTTGAACACTTTGAAATGGGAGTTTTGAGATGAAACTAGATTCCCCACTTCTGCCAGCAGATCGTGTTGGTGCAGGCTGCAGACCTTGCCAATTCCTTCTGCATTCACAAATTTGACAGAAAAAACTCCCATGGACAATAATGAGAGGGAGTAGAACTGAGTAAATGGAGTAGAATCTATTCAAGTGAGAAGAGATAGAATTCCTGTGATGTGTCAGGGGACCTGATAGTGCTATAGGTCTGGGTGAGGGCTTCCAGGAAACTGAAACTGCATGAATAACCCTTCTTCAAACCTCAATTCTTGTCATCAAGTCAGAAAGATTTCAGGCTTATTGCTCAGAGAAATAGGTGTCAACCTATTAAGAAATGGGAAAATGGAAAAGGGGACACTCTCAAGGGAGAAAATGTGTCCTCTCAGAGAGGAGAGGGACAGTGTGCCTCTCCCGCACTCCAGTTTTAGTGGGGATGCAAGACACATTTTCAGAGAGTTCTGCCCAGATTCACCTCTTAACTTTTGACTGACAGCAGGATGACATAGACTTTCAAGTCCCCACTGCCATGACTAGGTCACTTTGGCCCACACTGACAGGTTCTAAGTAGATTCTTAACTATAAATTCTTACAGATTGTATGGGTAGCAGGAATATCCTTATCTCCCTGAGTTTCAGAATCTGGTCTTGAAAGGGTCACAAAAGCCTTCCCCTGCAGGGTCACTTGGGTTCCTCTTATCAACATTATTTTGGGCCTGCATTTCACTTGCAGATAATAGTAGTTTGTGGAGGAGTGTGACATATTCTGTCCACTTAAGCCACACAGGGCTGCAGGTAGATTGCTTCTTGGAAAAGAAAGCAGGTGGTAGCCAGGAAGTGTAGCCAGAATAATCACATAGGCTCCTTGTGAATTTGTTTTGTTGAAAATTTGAAAAGGAATCTCAAAATGAAAGTTTTAAAACTTGGAGGCCAAGGCAAATCAAACTTCAGACTTTATTTGTAGTATTTAGTATCTTCAGGTTCACGGGCCTGCCAGGAAGTGACAGTTTTTAATCACTCACTCTAAGATTGGGAAACCTTGAAGCCAGGTATTCAATGTAAATTCTCAAATATGATGTTCTAGTCAAAGCCAAAAATTCCAGTTATATACTGTTATAAAAAAAAGAACAGCAATATATAAATTAAAATGCTACAAATAAACAGAATTCTTTTTTATCATTTCCTTCAGCCTATGCAATTAATTTTTATTCTGCCTGATCTCGGCCAGCAATTTCATAAACCCATCAGTTTTATCATTAGAGTTTTGGAAGGTTCTTAATCCAAAGTTATTGAAAACCCATACATGTCCATATTCTTTTCATTCTTTTGATGAAATTTCTTCAAAATTCATTGCATGCAAAAGAACTCTCAAAAAGGCATCAAATAAACCAGTGTAACTGTTGACAACAACACATATAGATCTGATAAGAGTTTAGTATTTCTGTGATATACAATAATTTAACAATCAGAATCGTGACTGATAATGTTATATCAAGTCAGACTTCTAACAATCTAAAACAATTTTTAGAATACATATTGAAAACATATTTATACACAGCAACTCTAGTACTTTAGCAAATGCTAAAGTACTAGAGATAACTATCTAGTATCCTCCTTATCCCTCAATTGCAGCAAATGTTCGGAAAAATAAAAGTTTTGCTCAAGTTTAGAGACAGAGATGAGCATCTCTGCATTTGAAAAACAATAAAAGGGAAACAATACATTCTGTTAGAAATTTTAAACTTGGAGCCCAGCACAGAGGCCCATGCCTATAATCCCATTGGCTCAGGAGGCTGAGTCAGGAGGATTCAACCTCAGTAAAAGGGAGGTGCTTAGCAACTCAGTGAGATCCTGTCTCTAAATAAAATACAAAATAGGGCTTGGATGTGGCACAGTTGTTGAGGGCCCCTGAGTTCAATCCCCAGTACCAAAACAAAAAGAAAGAAAGAAAGAAAATTTAACTTTAAACTTCAACAGAGTGGATACTACAAGGAGGACCTCTGATTAACAGGAGGGTGGGAAATCCTGTGCGCAATTTCACCTTCTGTGCTCTTTCACTCAGCTAAGACTATTTTATGTTACACTTAGGTACCTTCCTCAAGCATCAGGAAAGTCTGAGTTTCCTGACAATGTGAAACAACCTGGCCTAGTAATTACCTGACTGCACATAAAACTTAGAATCCAGCCTCTTGATCTGCCCCTTACTCACATACCTTGTGTTTGACACATTAAGTATTATGACCAGAACCTTCCATTCTTAATATTTTCATTGTGGCAAGAGCACAAGGAAGTTATCATAACTACAATAGGCAGGGAATGTATTCAGGGTATGTGTCAATTTGTGTACTTACTTCTTCACCAGCACCTCGTCACCTATTAGTCTCTAGGCTTCCACAGTTGGGAGGCTATTTAATCTGAGGGCTACCTGTAAAAGCTCAATCTGCTTACTGCACAACTGAAAACACACAGCAGTGAAGAGGCAAGGTGGTGGTAAAGAACTGTGTTGGAATGAGCTAGCTGATTGGAATATAGGGGGTTACAAAAGCTATCTTGGCTAACAACCACAAGCAAAGAGCTTCTATGGGAAATATAAGGAAGTATATTTTTAGCCACAGACAGCTGGACACAAGAGTAATCATTAATCCTAAAGTGATCCATTTCTTTGATGTGCTTTCTGAGGTTATCTGAAGGTCATCAAATGTTCTGGGTTCTAAAGTCTAAAAAGATTATTGATTAGGGGGTCTTACGATTAATGTTTCTTGTGTTCCTTTTTCCTGGAATAGCTGGCTCTGGTAGCTAGTATCACAATCATTCATGTGCATCTTTTCTTTGGACTTTAGAATGCCAGGCAAAGGTAAAGAAAACAAAAAGCAAACTTGCAAAGGACAATTTGCTAGGGACAAGTTAACCCATGAGGTAGCTTCATTAGGACCTCTCCCTCTCTTTTCCCTTTTCTTTTCTTCCCTTTATTTGATTTAACTTTCCTCTGATTTTTTAATGCCTTTGGTAGTAAAGTTCAATACTTTTATCAGATTTTCCAGAGTCAAAGATATCCCCTCCTTCAAAGATCTCACGAGGCAGATAATTAAAAATATGCAAACAGAGTAAAACAGAGCAAGATGGGGTCCTCAAGGAAGACATTTAACTTAGGTTGCTTCACAGAGAAAGTGATAACTAATCAGAAACTCCTGAGAAAAAAATAATTCACCAGGCAAAAAAGGAAAAGAATGTGTTGGCAGGATGAAAAAAAAAAAGTACAGTGGAGGAAAAAAATCCCATTTGATAAATTCCAGAATATTCTTTGTGGCTGGGGAGTAAAGTCTGAGGCAGAAAGTGACAGGAAATATGTTTGGAGAGACTAACACATAGGGGATCAATGATATCATGGATCCTATTAAGCAACTGATAGCAAAATCATTTTTAGATAGAGTAGCATGATTAGGATTATATTTCAGATGGCAATGATTGATAAGGGAGAGGGGATTCAAAGGTGATGGCACTGAGCCAGGGGAAGCAGAAAGCTTTTTCAATAGCCCAGGTGGTATTTAGTAGGAAAGGAGAAGAGGGGACAGATTTGAGAAAAAATAGGCTGAGTGGTTGAGGGACAGAGAAAAATTAAATCTACTTCCTAAATTTCTATCTTGGATGAATGAATAGATTTTCTGACTTTTTTCAAGAAAACAGAGGGAAAAGCAGATTTGTGTTGGTTCTCTGGAGTGTAAGGACAGAGGGAAGATGGGAGAAAGAAATAATGATGTGTTCACATTTTAACAGGTTTAGTTTGAGATACCTCTGGGACATTCAAATACCAGGTGAATATGTGAGTCCAAGGCTTCAGGAGAAATCTGTCTGATATCTATGGACTGTGAAAGTCATCTACATAAAGACAGTGGTTGAATCTATAAAAATAGGTGAGTCCACACAGGAAGATAATTTATAATAAGAACAATGATGAGTTGAAATCAGACTCTCTAAGAACTACTTGCCATCAATTACTTCTCCAACCTCAGTTTCCAATGACCACCATCTGATAAGTGCCACTACTATATGATTTCCATTCCTTGCTGCGTAACTCACATCACCATCCCCAAACCAATTCTTACACCTAGTGTCACCAAAGAATCCCACACTGTGCTATGGTATTCCAACCCTGAAACAGCCACCAGTTGACTTCATTAATAGCAACATCAAAAGTATGACATCTAACTCTCTGGGATATGTTGCATTTTTTAAATATGACTGATCATTGCAAAACTAATTTGAATACAGAGACTGACTGTACAAGAAATTGTATTGGGGTTGGAGAGACTACTTTGAGCATATATTTATTTATTTTGAGTTTGATTTTATAGTGTAGAAGAAATGAACACTTTCTAGTTAGTAATCATTAAGATTTTCCAACTCACAAGCCTCATAAGTTTCCCTTTCTTTTTTATTTAATTTTTTATTAACTAATAAAAAATTATTAAATGCTCAAAACATTACAATGATCTTGACATATCATACTTTTGATTCAAATGGGATACGTAATCTTATTTTTCCACGTGTACAGATTGCAGGATCACATTGGTTATACAGCCACGTTTATACATAGGGCCATACTAGTGTCTATTGTATTTTCCCTTTCTTATCCAATTTTTTTCCTGGAAGACTGATACACCACTTGCCTGAGGAGATAGAAGTGACCTTACCAAAAGCAAAGGAATTTCACATAAAGGTTTTTTTAAAAAAGTCCACATTTCCACATCTAAAACTAGAGAGGTTCACTGTGAGATATCTAATTTTTTTGGAACATTAAATTCAAAAGGAAACTACATACTCATCTATTTCTTCTTCATTAAATGTTTTCATTCATCTTTAAACCAAACCACAGAAATGGTCAGGGAGATATAGCACCTGTTCACACAGCTGAATAGAATAGAATACAGACTTGAACAGTTTTTCTCAGCTTGGGTTACATATTTGGAATTACTTAGGAGCTATGGAAAATGTTGAAAACTGGATCCTGTTGCAAAAAAAATCTGAAATTATGATTTAATTGGTTTGGGATGCAGCCTAGGCATGGAAAATCTTTAAATCTTCTCCAGATAATTCTAATGATCCCCACAGATTAGAACTTAGTTCACCCAATTTATAATTTAGGTTTTTAAATTATTTTAATTACAACAAGGAAGAATAAGTACCTTTTATTAATGGACTACAAAGAGAGAGTTACTTCTTTTTTTATTGGTTGTTCAAAACATTACAAAGCTCTTGACATATCATGTTTCATACATTAGATTCAAGTTGGTTATGAACTTCCATTTTTACCCCAAATACAGATTGCAGAATCACATCTGTTACACGTCCACATTTTTACATAATGCCCTATTAGTAACTGTTGTATTCTGCTACCTTTCCTATCCTCTACTATCCCCCCTCCCCTCCCCTCTCATCTTCTCTCTCTACCCCATCTACTGTATTTCATTTCTCTCCTTGTTTATTTTCCCGTTCCCCTCACAACCTCTTATGTGTAATTTTGTATAACAATGAGCGTATAGGGGTTGCTGAAGTGCTGAGCATGGTGCTCTGAGCAGCGGCTTTAATCGAGATTTCGCGCAGCTTGTTAGAGCTCCTTTCACCATTAATCTGCAGCTGACCACCTTGCCAAGCAGCAGAAAAAACAATGAGAGAGTTACTTCTAAGTCACCTTAGTGACACAGCTCATACCCTCTTCCCAGAGAGCCTTCTCTGGTCTCTATCCTCTATGGAGTGAGCAATGGACCATTTGACTCTCCCCATCTATGCACCACCCACAGGGTCACTAACCATACAACCAAGTTTGGACACTGATTTAAAGGCATTGCATTGAACTTATAGAGAACTTTTGGTAATATCGCCATTTTGATGATGTTAGTTCTGCCTATCCATGAGCAGGGTATATTTTTCCATCTTCTAAGGTCTTCTTCTATATCTTTCTTTAGGGTTCTGTAATTTTCATTGTATAAATCTTTCACCTCTTTTGTTAGGTTGATTCCCCAGTATTTTATTTTTTGGGGGGATATTGTGAATGGAGTAGTTTTCCTCATTTCCGTTTCAGAGTGTTTGTCGCTGATATACAGGAATGCCTTTGATTTATGCGTGTTGATCTTATATCCTGCCACTTTGCTGAATTCATTTATTAGCTCTAATAGCTTCTTTGTGGACCCTTTTGGGTCTGCTAGGTATAGAATCATATCATCTGCAAATAGTGATAATTTAAGTTCTTCTTTTCCTATTTTTATGCCTTTAATTTCTTTCGTCTGTCTAATTGCTCTGGCCAGTGTTTCGAGGACTATGTTGAACAGCATCAAAAAATCCTTGGCAAAACATTACAGGAAGAGGAAATGGAAAATAACATTGAAAACCAACAATGGGAGGTAGGACAGTAAAGGGGGGAAAGTAGTCAAAGAGGATAACAAATCAGGTTTAGTAACATCAATAAACAAATATGGCTAGAAGAACAAACCATATCTCAATAATAACCCTAAATATTAATGGCTGAAACTCACCAATTAAGAGACACAGGCTAGTAGAATGGATCACAAAACAAGACCCAACAATATGCTGCCTACAGGAGACGCATCTGATAGGAAAAGATATTCATAGACTGAAGGTGAAAGGTTGGGAAAAATCATACCACTCATATGGATTGCGGAAACAAGCAGGAGTGTCCATACTCATATCAAATAAAATAGATTTCAAGCCAAAGTTAATCAAAAGGGATAAAGAAGGACACTTCATACTGCTCAAGGGAACCATACACCAACAAGACATAACAATCATAAATATATATGCCCCAAATAATGGTGCAGCTGTGTTCATCAAGCAAACTCTTCTCAAGTTCAAGAGTCTAATAGACCACCATACAATAATCATGGGAGACTTCAACACACCTCTCTCACCACTGGACAGATATACCAAACAAAAGTTAAATAAGGAAACTATAGAACTCAATAACACAATTAACAACCTAGACTTAATTGACATATATAGACTATACCACCCAACATCAAGTAGTTACACTTTTTTCTCAGCAGCACATGGAACCTTCTCAAAAATAGACCATATATTATGTCACAGGGCAACTCTTAAACAATATAAAGGGGTAGAGATAATACCATGCATCTTATCTGATCATAATGGAATGAAACTGAAAATCAATGATAAAAGAAGGAAGGAAAAATCAAGCATCACTTGGAGAATGAACAATAGGTTGCTGAATGATCAATGGGTTTTAGAAGACATCAAGGAGGAAATTAAAAACTTCCTAGAGTTAAATGAAAACACAGACACAACATATCAGAATCCATGGGACACATTGAAAGCAGTTCTAAGAGGAAAATTCATTGCTTGGAGTTCATTCCTCAAAAAAAGAAAAAACCAACAAATAAATGATCTCATACTTCATCTCAAAAGCCTAGAAAAAGAAGAGCAAAACAACAGCAAAAGAAGTAGAAGGCAAGAAATAATTAAAATCAGAGCTGAAATTAGTGAAATTGAAACAAAAGAAACAATTGAAGAAATTGACAAAACTAAAAGTTGGTTCTTTGAAAAAATAAATAAAATTGACAGACCCTTAGCCATGCTAACGAAGAGAAGAAGAGAGAGAACCCAAATTACTAGCATACGGGATGAAAAAGGCAATATCACAACAGACACTTCAGAAATACAGAAGATAATCAGAAATTATTTTGAATCCTTATACTCCAATAAAATAGAAGATAGTGAAGGCATAGATAAATTCCTTAAGTCTTATGATCTGCCCAGATTGAGTCAGGAGGACATAGACAACCTAAACAGACGAATAACAATAGAGGAAACAGAAGAAACCATCAAAAGATTACCAACTAAGAAAAGCCCAGGACCGGATGGGTATACAGCAGAGTTTTACAAAACCTTTAAAGAGGAACTAACACCAATACTTTTCAAGCTATTTCAGGAAATAGAAAAAGAGGGAGAACTTCCAAATTCATTCTACGAGGCCAACATCACCCTGATACCGAAACCAGACAAAGACACTACAAAGAAAGAAAACTACAGACCAGTATCTCTAATGAACCTTGATGCAAAAATCCTCAATAAAATTCTGGCGAATCGGATTCAAATACATATCAAAAAAATTATACACCATGATCAAGTAGGATTCATCCATGGGATGCAAGGCTGGTTCAATATACGGAAATCAATAAATGTTATTCACCACATCAATAGACTTAAAAATAAAAACCATATGATCATCTCGATAGATGCAGAAAAAGCATTCGACAAAGTACAGCATCACTTTATGTTCAAAACCCTAGAAAAATTAGGGATAACTGGATCATACCTCAACATTGTAAAAGCAATCTATGATAAGCCACAGGCCAGCATCATTCTGAATGGAGAAAACTTGAAGGCATTCCCTCTAAGGTCTGGTACAAGACAGGGATGCCCTCTCTCACCACTTCTGTTCAACATAATCCTCGAAACACTGGCCAGAGCAATTAGACAGACGAAAGAAATTAAAGGCATAAAAATAGGAAAAGAAGAACTTAAATTATCACTATTTGCAGATGATATGATTCTATACCAAGCAGACCCAAAAGGGTCTACAAAGAAGCTATTAGAGCTAATAAATGAATTCAGCAAAGTGGCCGGATATAAGATCAACACGCATAAATCAAAGGCATTCCTGTATATCAGCGACAAACACTCTGAAACGGAAATGAGGAAAACTACTCCATTCACAATATCCCCCCAAAAAATAAAATACTGGGGAATCAACCTAACAAAAGAGGTGAAAGATTTATACAATGAAAATTACAGAACCCTAAAGAAAGATATAGAAGAAGACCTTAGAAGATGGAAAAATATACCCTGCTCATGGATAGGCAGAACCAACATCATCAAAATGGAGATATTACCAAAAGTTCTCTATAAGTTCAATGCAATGCCAATCAAAATCCCAACAGCATTTCTTGTAGAAATAGATAAAAGAATCATGAAATTCATATGGAATAATAAAAGACCCAGAATAGCAAAAACAATACTAAGCAGGAAGTGTGAATCAGGCGGTATAGCGATACCAGACTTCAAACTATACTACAGAGCAATAGTTACAAAAACAGCATGGTACTGGTACCAAAACAGGCGGGTGGACCAATGGTACAGAATAGAGGACACAGTAACCAATCCACAAAAATACAACTATCTTATATTTGATAAAGGGGCTAAAAGCATGCAATGGAGGAAGGATAGCATCTTCAACAAATGGTGCTGGGAAAACTGGAAATCCATTTGCATCAAAAAGAAGCTGAATCCCTATCTCTTGCCATGCACAAAAGTTAACTCAAAATGGATCAAGGAGCTTGATATTAAATCAGAGACACGGCATCTGATAGAAAAAAAAGTTGGTTATGATCTACATACTGTGGGATCGGGCCCCAAATTCCTCAATAGGACACCCATAGTGCTAGAATTAACAAATAGAATCAACAAATGGGACTTACTCAAACTAAAAAGTTTCTTCTCAGCAAAAGAAACAATAAGAGAGATAAACAGGGAGCCTACATCCTGGGAACAAATCTTTACTCCACACACTTCAGATAGAGCCCTAATAACCAGAATATATAAAGAACTCAAAAAATTAGACAATAAGATAACAAATAACCCAATCAATAAATGGGCCAAGGACCTGAACAGACACTTCTCAGAGGAGGACATGCAATCAATCAATAAGTACATGAAAAAATGCTCACCATCTCTAGCAGTCAGAGAAATGTAAATCAAAACTACCCTAAGATACCATCTCACTCCAGTAAGATTGGCAGCCATTAGGAAGTCAAACAACAATAAGTGCTGGAGAGGATGTGGGGAAAAGGGCACTCTTGTTCATTGCTGGTGGGACTGCAAATTGGTGCAGCCAATCTGGAAAGCAGTATGGAGATTTCTTGGAAAGCTGGGAATGGAACCACCATTTGACCCAGCTATTCCCCTTCTCGGTCTATTCCCTAAAGACCTAATAAGAGCATGCTACAGGGACACTGCTACATCAATGTTCATAGCAGCACAATTCACGATAGCAAGATTGTGGAATCAGCCTAGATGCCCTTCAATAGATGAATGGATAAAAAAAAATGTGGCATTTATACACAATGGAGTATTACTCTGCATTAAAAAATGACAAAATCATAGAATTTGGAGGGAAATGGATGGCATTAGAGCAGATTATGCTAAGTGAAGCTAGCCAATCTTTAAAAAACAAATACCAAATGACCCCTTTGATATAAGGGGAGTAAACAAGGACAGGGTAGGGACGAAGAGCTTGAGAAGAAGATGTACATTAAACAGGGATGAGAGGTGGGAGGGAAAGGGAGTGAGAAGGGAAATTGCATGGAAATGGAAGGCGATCCTCAGGATTATACATAAGGACATATAAGAGGAAAGGAGGGGTAAGACAAGATAATACAAATCGAAGAAATGATTTACAGTAGAAGGGGTAGAGAGAGAAAAGGGGAGGGGAGGGGAGGGGAGGGGGGATAGTAGAGAATAGGACAGACAGCAGAATACATCAGAAACTAGAAAGGCAATTTGTCAAACAATGGAAGTGTAACTGATGTGATTCAGCAATCTGTATACAGGGTATAATTGGGAGTTCATAACCCACTTGAATCAAATTGTGAAATATGATGTATTAAGAACTATGTAATGTTTTGAACGACCAACAATAAAAATAAATAAATAAATAAATTAAAAAAAAAGAAGGGATGGAAACATTAATTAATAAAATCCATAAGACATAAACAATATATAGATAAATCTGATTTTTTTTGTAATATCAGGGTTTGAATCCAGGGCCACACATGAACTAGACAAGGGCTTCACCACTAAGGTACATCATAGCCCCTTTTTATTTTTTATTTTGAGACAAGATCTTACTAAGTTTGTAGCTAGATTTGTAGAACCAGACCCTGCATAATTTTCTTAAATTTTGCATATAGAAAAAAAAAACCATCAGCCAAGCATGGTGGCTCACACCTGTAATCCAGCTACTCATGAGACCCAGGCAGGAAAATCACAAGTTTGAGGCCAGCCCAAGCAACATAGAGAGAATTCAAATCAATCAATAAGTAAATAAGGTATAAAGTTTCAACTGCACAGGAGTAATCCATTTTTTAGATCTATTATACAGTACAATGACTATAGCTAATATGTATTATATCTTTCAAAATTGCTAAAAGTATAATTTTAAATGTTCTCATTACAAAACAAGATAATTATTCACCAGCTAAATAATCCAGTAGAATCTCCCTATTTTAATGTCAATTAATAACTAACCTTAATTACATCAACAAAGCCCTAATTGCCATGTAATATAATATACTCTCAGTACGGTACCTCAATTTATTCCGTTTCCAGGGATTAGGCTGGGACACCTTTGCAAGGATTTTGTTTTTTTGGTTTTTAATTCTGCCTACCACAGTCCACATGTCCACAAAATATTCACTGCAGAATCATTTGTAGTGTTGGGGGGGAAAAAGAAACAAAAACAAGAAAAAAATCTATCAGTGTTCAGGGGATTGGATAAATAAATTATGATATGTCCATACAATGAAACACTACATAACCATTCAACCAAATGGAGTACTATATGTACTAAAATGAGAAATCTACAAAATGTATATTGTTAAGTGAAAAAGTAAGACCCAAAACAGAGTACATAGTATGCTAGCCCTTGCATGTTTTAAGGGAGTTATATATGTGAGACATTCGGGGACCCCCATGGGGGCAAAAGACCAGGATAATTAAATGAATCTCTGGTACAGTAAGCTATTCTCTAGTATGGCATGTTTTTCTCCTCTGGCCCCTGTGTTCCTTCAACAAACCAGTCATGAGACCCTAATAAAAATGTTTGCACAAGATAAAATTGTTACTGAGGAAAAACCTAAATAAACCCTCTAGCTTTGCTCATTCTTAGTCTACTTAAAAACCACTAATTTTTAAGGTCACACAGCTGGGCAATGCGTTCTTAGTTTCCCACTAGCTTTATTCAAGAAAACACTGATGTGTAGGTTAGAATGATAACAGTTGCCTAGGTTACTCTTCAGGGACCTGAAAGCCACTTTTGCTGAAACACTGGCTCTTCACTTGGGCCTGTAGATGGCTGATGAATAACAGGATGGGATGGAAAAGCTTGGCATTTCTGTCTTCATATTGCATGTGTCCCCTTTGGGGCCTTAACCTTCAGGTCAGATTCTACTCAGCTCTGTGTGTAGACTGCTTGGCTTGATTGCCCACTGGAGCTCGAGTTGTCTCCTTCCTTCCCCTCCCCCTGCTCTCAGCAGCTGTAGCAGCCCAAGCATCTTAGGTCTTTCAGCCCCATCACAAGATTTTGGTGCCAGCTGCAAGAGTAGCTCAGCAGATTCTAGGACACGCTGACAATGTCTTCATTAGCCTGTATCTTGCATCAGAGGGAAAACATCTTGAGACTATGCCCATGGCCAGTAAAAACTCACCACTTCAGCACACCCCAGCAAATCAATAAAAGCTTGCTTTCCACTTTGTTGGGAGAGCAGACTTTTCACTCTCTCAGTTGGTGCTATCTCCCTTCGACTCTCAGTGAAGCCCCCAATTAAAGCTTACCTATGTGTTCATAATTCTCCACTCGGCCCCATTTCTATCATTTTCAAGTGGAAACATCCCGTGTCTGATAGCAAAAGCTACCACAGACACTGGTCAAAATAATATCTCTAGGGTGGGGTACTGGGAAACTGGAGAGTTAAGATGACAATTTTCACTTTTGTGCAGTTTAAATTTTTACCATCTGTGTTATTTTTTTTAAATGAGAATATAAAAAAACAGAAGGGTCTAAATTATTTTCTTTTTAATTTATGGCATATTTTTATTTGTATAAATACATATAAACACATTGAAAACATATACACTGAATGTCATGTATTAACTCCTTTAGATTCAGACATGGAGCCTAGGAGTGGAAACAGATGCTGAAAATAGGCACTTTATTTTCTTCCTTCCTTCCTTCCTCCTTCCTTCCTTCCTTCCTTGCTTCCTTCCTTCCTTCCTTCCTTCCTTCCTTCCTTCCCTCCGAGCTTCCTTCCATCCTTCCTTCCTTCCAAATACTGGGATTACAGGCTAGGATTAGACTCAGGGCCTCACACATGTTAGGTGAGAGTTCTACCATTAGTTACATACCCAGCCTTTTTTATTTTTTATTTTGAGACAGGGTCTCTCTAAGTTGCTGACGCTAGCCTCAAACTTGTGATCCTTCTGCCTTAACCTCCTGAGAAGTTGGATTTCAGCTCTTTTGGGAACCATTCAATATTCTTTATAGTATGGGGCACAGTTAAATGTAGAAATAATTCTCAGTTATCTACCTTTTTGCTATTGAAATCCTAAGATACAGATATAGCTCTGCCTTAAAAAATAATGTATAGGACTGCAAATTGGTACAACCACTATAGAAAGCAGTATGCAGATTCCTCAGAAAATTGGGAATGGAACCACCATTTGACCCAGCTATCCCTCTTCTTGGTTTATACCCAAAAGACTTAAAATCAGCATACTATTGTGACACAGCCACAATAGTATGTTTATAATATGTTTATAGCAGCTCAATTCACAATAGCCAAACTATGGAACCAACCTAAGTGTCCATCAATGAATGAATGGATAAAGAAAATGTGGTGTATGTACACAATAGAGTTTTACTTGGCCATAAAAAACTGAAATTACGGCATTTGTAGGAAAAACAGATGGAACTAGAGACCATCCATTTTTCCTGCAAATGAAGTTACGTAAAAAAATGTCAAACTCAGAAGATCAAGGGTCATATTTTTATCTCATATGCGAAAGCTAGAGAGGAAAAAGAAAAAGAAATGTGGGGGTGGATCTCCTAAAAATCAAAGGGAGATCAGGAAAGGTAAGGGACCAAGGGTTGGAGGTAGGGAAATGTCCCTAGGACTCCCAATAAAAATGGAGGGGGGAAGTGCTGGGGAGTGATATTGGTCAAATTATATTGTGTGCATGTACAAATATATAACAATTCATTGAATCACATCATTATGTACAATTATAACACACCAATAAAAAAATAGGAAAAAAACTAATGTCTTTATAAGAAATAATTTTGCTCTCCTAGGCGATAGTTATCATACATGCTCTGCCACAATGTGGACAGTAGGCCATTTGCCTAAATTTGGGGGATCAATTTTATATAATACAAGCAAGTCTTTACTAATATTTTTTTCTAATTCAAAATAAAATTTTCACTTGTTTTTGTCTGTGAAAGACTGTCAAATACCCACCTGATGTCAATGGTACCAGTAGGTTAACCTGCCAGGGAAAATCAGTATATCACTTTGCAATTATAAGCACCTTCTCTGAATTCACAATAATTAGGGAAATGTTAGTTGCCAAGATTGATGCAGTTGCACCTCTGGACAAAGTATGCTTAATTAAGTCATGTTTTTCCTAGAAGATTTGGTGCTGCATTAGATAGCGCAAAAGTGAATGGCATTATTCCCATGTAATGGAATATGGATAAGTAGTTGAAAAACCATGCATCTGGTTCATGGCTGATCATAATGCCTGAGGAAAAAATTGTAAAACTACCCCCAAACACCTTTGAGTTCTCTTCTACCTGCCCAGTCATCCCATGCCCCATTCAACATCTTTTCCATTCCCCTCTTGCTCAGTAGTAAATGACCAGTAAAGACTGGATGCCATTCACAGATAGAAATGAGGAATTCCTGGAAACATAACACTGTTTTAATATGACTGTGTCTCCTACATTCCAGTATATTCTTTCTTTCATTTAACAAACATCTGTGGAGCCATTCACTGTTCCAGGTGCTGGAACTCTGCTGCTATCACAAATCATCAAGCTTACATTCTACTGCGTAATATGTAGAGGATAACTTAACAATTTCCATGATTTTTTATTAAGTTTTGGTTGGTTTGATTGTTCTCATGTTATTATTACAAACTTTTTGTTTTGCAGGTTATAAATCCAGAGATTGTGTTCCTCGAACAGTGACTGATTACTTATAAAACAATATTAATATAGAATCATTATATTATTAACAAAATAATATTAATATTATTTTATAAGTAATCAGGTACCTTTTGAACAACTTCACAAAGCCTTGAGTTGTAGCACGCTGGGAAAATGTGGGTATTTTATTTGATGATCTCCTGTACACTGATAACATTCAGTGAAAATGACTTTGAAGATTTCTAAGTGATTTGTAAGAAAGAGATGGCTACTTGGACCTTTGATATATTTTACACACTTAACCATGTTTCTACAGTCACCAGGATAATAAAATGTTTTACCTGTGGGTCTCTCTTTGGGAAAAGTCACTCAACCTATTTGAGAGAGATGTTCAAGAATTCATTGTAACAATGAGAATAATCCTATTCCACATTATTCCATCATGTACTATTTTTTTATTAGAGAAATTATCTAAACAAATGAGTTGACATTTCTGGAATCAAAAAAACCTTGCAAGAACCCTTAGAGATAGAGGTTTAGACTTCTACAGAGGGCATAAATCCTTGTAGATCATTTTTAAAAATTGGTTTTCTGCTTCTGCTAGCACATAATCAAGGATGGAGCATTCACTCAGTAAGTGCTAATTTATTTGCATATTCTTTGAAAATATAGGTATTGATGGTGCACTGTTTGCCAAGACTGTCCTGAGTGCTGGAGATACAGTAGAGACCAAGAAATGAGCAATAGGCAAATACTCATAATTGTAAAGGATGCTTTAATTTTATTCATTCTGATTCCAGACAAGACTCCCTTTCACATTCTCCTCCCCCCCACACCCTGCAACTTTGCATGCTTGATTTGCTCTGTGATTTTTTAAATATATAGATCTATAGATTTTGCCATTATTCCTTGTTGTGTTTGACCTAGCACAACAGCCCATTTAAGTTAGGAATGAAATGTCAAGAAATCTGATCTGGAATTTTAGGAAGATTACTGGGCATAGGACACGGGAGGGCATCCAATCAGCAGTGGACACTCAGCAAAAGAAAACAAACATTTTTCTCCCCATGCAGAAGCTGGGAAAGATTTTGGAACTGAAAGAAGATGATCAGAAGCTGCAGCAGAGGGTTCACTGTCTCTGTGGTCATGCAGCCAGAGGAATGGTGCTCAAAGATGAGGCCTTCCTTTTATGGCTGAGGCTGGCTTCTAAACTGGACACGAGTTAGATGATAATAGTTCACCAGGTAAATGAGGGTGAAGGTGGAGCCAGGGATGGGGACTGGTAGGTGAAACAGTTTCTCAGGAAACAGTGCATTTTTTTTAACTAAAGTCACTATTTCCCAGGCAATTCTATCATTTCATTAGCATAATCTTATATTTCATTATCCAGTGTGTTGCGCTGTTTTGAAGTCTCAGTTGATAAGAAGTGCAAGGGCATCCTGAAAGGCTTCCTTCCTTTTCTGCTTCACATCCCTCATTTTTCCAGCAAAGTGGAAACAAAAGCACCAGAGATGAATGCAGTATAACTGTTCAAAATGAAATAAGTGCCTCTTAAATGTACAGATAATAAAATAAGCACTGAGAACTAATGCCATGTAACTCATTCTGTGACGTTAAAAATAGAAATTGTGGAATTTAATTCATTATAACACTGATATGTCCATAAGATTGACCTTTGTCATCAGTCTATGAAAATTGCCACCAAGTGATCTCTTGTGCCCATCCTCAGGGTACCTTCATATTTAGCAGATTTTTCTGCATCTTTCATACGACTCTAGATTTGATGTGATGATTTTTCTGCTTTTCCAACATGTGAGGGTGACATTGTTGTGGTGTAAATAATCAATAAAATCAGTAAGAGCGTGAGTTATAGTTTATAGATTAGTAAAAAATAGAGATTATAGATATAAGATTTGGTAAGTCAGATAAGACAATTATAAAGCAAGAGCTGTCATAGACTCCATTTTGCTGCCTTCTGTAAAAAAAAAAAAAAACTGTTGCACAACCCATTTCTGAGAGACAGAAACAAAAGGAATCTTCTTATTAAAATTTGTTTTTCTGAACTTTGTACCCCACAGAATGTACCCAACTCAGGATATGTTGGTGGTCCTGGTGAGCTACATCCTGAGTTTGAGTACATTTATGGGTCTACATGACTTTCAAATAGATTCTCGCCCCTACTCAGCTGAAACTGATACAGTAGACTAACACTTATTGAGACCAAGATGTGGTTAAGCTAACTGCTTTTTTTAGCTTCTGTAACTTGCTTGCTTGCATGATGCTGAGAAAAGCACCTGAGTTATAGTTTTCATCCTTAAATTCCCAAGACACAATCTAGGAAATTGCTATTCTCCCACAGAACTTCAGTCTCTACAGGTGGGTAACAGTTCCTGGCCAGGTAAATAAAGCTCTCTTTGATTTGAATTCAGACTTAGAGTACTTTCTGAAGTGGCTTCTCAAAACATCATAAATCTTCACAAGTCTAAGGACATAGTAAGTCATTTTTTGTCCCAGGAGGTTCATCCATCCTTTGGTGAGGCATTATCCCTGTCTGTTTTCAAAGCCACAAGTCTATTGGGGAAATTTTGCCAACTCCACTCTGAGAAAAAGTATAGGGACCTCTAAGAGGGACTCATCCATATCTACTCCCTCATCGATTCTTTTCAAGCCCATTTTCAAAACCAAATTCAATATAGTCAATTCCTCACTTGGGTTTGAGTGATTAGGAGAAGAGAGAAAATTTATTACCTCTTATTTTGCTTTTTCACCTCTTATTTTCTATCTCTATTTCAAGTCAGATGCTTTGAATTTTGAAATACAAAAGCCATAAGAAACATTCACTGTGTTTCAATGGCAATATTTCGTCCTGAGATTTGAGCCCAAGATGACTTAGTTAAAATTTAATGGGAGATATTACAAGTATTAAAGAGAAACCATAAAAACAAAACAAAAAAATACTAAAAAGTAATCAAAACCCTCCTCCCACAAACACATAAAAGTCTAGGACCAGGTAGCTTCCTAACTGAATTCTACTAAGCATTCAAAGAAGAATTAACACCCATATTTCTTAAGCTCTTCCAAAAATAGAGCTAAAGTGAATAATTCTAAATACATCTTATGAGGCCAGCATCATCTTAAACCCTAAGTCAGACAAATATGTCACATGAAAAGAAAACTACAGGTCAATCTTTCCAGTTAACAGTGATGAAAAATCCTTAATAAAGCACTAGCAATCTGAGTCCAATAACATGTCAAAAAATTATAGATCATGATCAAATGGAACTTATTTCTGACATGCAAGACTGTTTTAACATTTTCAAATCAATTTATGTGACACATCACATTAACAAACATCATAATGGGGAAAATAAGCAATTTAGAAAAAAAAATTAGCTGACATTCTAATCAATGGGAAAACAAAAACTAAAAGCTTTCCCAGTGAGATCTGTACAAGGCCCACTCTTGGCACCTCTCTCCAACATAGTACTGGAAGTACTAGAAAGAGCAACAAACAAAAAGAAAATAGAAAAGAAAGAAAGAAAAAGCTTTAATATTCAAAAGAAAAAAGTAATCTTATCCTAATTTGTAAATGACATGATCCTATAGATGAAAGGAACCCAAAGATTCCACCAAAATAAAACTGTTAAAACTAATAAGTTAATTTGGTAAAATTGCAGGACACAAAATCAGCATACAAAAATCAGCATCATTTTTATATAATGATCTAATAAAAAATCAAGAAAATTGTCCTTTTTATAAGAGCATCAGAAAAAAATGAGGTATTTAGGAATAAATATCACCATGGAAGGTAAAAGATCTGTATATTTAAAATTATAAAACATTAATTAAAGAAATTAAACAAGGCAAAAATACATTACATATGCTGTGTTTGTGAATTAGCAGAATTAGCATTGTTAAAATGTCAATTCTACTCAAAATATTATGCAGATTCAGTGCAATCCCAATGGCATTTGCACAGTGACAGAAAAAAACCTTTCTAAAATTCATATAGAACCACAAAAGATCCCAAATAGCCAAAACAATTCTGAGAAAGAAAAAATAAACTTGGAGCCTGTGGGGACAAGTGCATGGAGGACTCCATACATGGCAAAGGTTAAGGGCATCTGAGTGGCAGGCCACTCCCCCTGTCCTAGGCACGTGAGCAGCAGGCCACTTACCCCATAAGCACAGTCCTGGGTGTGAGGCCATGTGTTGGAGTCCCTGTGCTTGCTCCACAGCCCATGCCTCGATTGGTCGCTGTAAGGACAGTTAGCAGAAATTGATTTGGTGGCTGCCTGTAATCTGTTTAGCTACTACTACCTGAGTATATATACATGGTAACTGCACAATAAAATCAAAACTGCTTCCTACTTGGTCTCCGGAGGTCTTGATTAGCAACTCTGCAGCCACACTCTCCTATACCCTGGACCTCTGCACTGGACGAGAGACAGCCCACACATGAGCCATCATATTTTCTGATTTAAAATTATGTTATAGCCAGGCACGGTAGCATATAATTGTAATCCCAGCAGCTCGTGAAGCTGAGGCTGGGGAATCTCAACTTCAAAGCCAGCCTCAGCAAAAGTGAGGCACTAAGCAACTCACTGAGACCTTGTCTCTAAATAAAATACAAAATAGAGCTAGGGATGTGGCTCAGGGGTTGAGTATCTCTGAGTTAAATCCCTGGTACCTCCCCCCAAAAAATAATAAAAAATAAACTCATATTATCAAAAACAAAACAACATAAGAATTGGCATAAAAACAGACATCTAGACAAGTGTAATAGAATGGAGAGACCAGAAACCAATCCAAACATAAACAGATAATTTTTGACAAAATTAGCAAGAAGACACAATGGGAGAAGGATAGTCTCTTCAATAAATGGTGCTAAGAAAATAGGATTGCCATATTTAAGTCTTCTTTACACCATACATAAAATCAACTCAAGATATATAAAGCCACAGAAAGTAAAAAACTCCTGAAAGAGAATATACGGGGAAAGCTCATGGCTATAGGCATTGGCAATGATTTATTGGATATCTCACCAAGAGCTCAGGCCACAAAAGCAAAAATAATTGAGACTACATCAAACTAAAGAGCTTTTACATAGCAAAGAAAATAATCAACAAAATTAAACAGCAGCCTAATGATTGAGAAAAATATATTTGCAAGCCATATATTGGATAAAATGTTAATATTCGAAGAGAATGTGTAATCCAATTTAGAAAAACAAACCAGTAAAAAAAAATGGACAAAAGACCTGAATAAGTCATTCTCAAAATAAATAAGTAAATAAAAATCACTGACAGGTATATGAAAATGTGCATCATTAATCATCAGAGCAATGCAAATCAAGACCACATGAAGTACCACCTCATACCAACCATAGAATGTCTATTATGGAAAAAGTCACAAGATAACAAATATTGGTGAGCATATGGAGAAAAGGGAACTCTTTTACCCTACTGGTGGAAATGTACAATGGTAAAACTAGCAGGAAAAACAAGATGGAGGTTTCAAAAGAAATGGAAAAGAGAATTACCAGATGACCCAGAAATTTCTCTTCTGGTTATATATCCAAAGAAAGAAAATCACCACCTTGTAAAGATATCTGCACTATGGTGGGGAGCCGCCCTGGATGAACACACCTTTAAGTCTTGATGCCCCAGGGCACTGAACAATTATTGCTTTCTAAGTAACTTGGCATTACCCAAACTCAGATTACAAGGTGTGGCTCCAGGTGTAGGTGTCACCGACTGGGGTTGAGTTACACTCACCAGCTCCTTTGTAATCCTACCTCTTCTGCCCTCATTGCATAGAATGTTCTAGTAAACAGCATCCTCCCAAATAAAAGCCCACTTCTGAATATGCTTTCTCTCTCTCTCTCTCTCTCTCTCTCTCTCTCTCTCTCTCTCTCTCGTCAGCCTCTGTGACCTTCTCTTACCCCCCTTTGGGGAGCCTGAGGCTGATAGCCATCCTAAAGCTCATATAAAAGGTATTTTGTGTCTGTGTCGTATTTTGCATCACCCCAAATTCACATGAGTGATTTTAATTCAGCCGCCCTAGCTGGACGGGGGCTACATACTACCATCTTCAATGCAGCATTATTTGCTATAGCCAACATATGAAAACAACCTGTTTCTGTCAATGGACCAAAGGATAAACAAATTCAGGTGCACATACACATTGCAATACCATTCAGCCCTCAAAAGGAACAAGTTCTTGTCATTTGCCATAGAATGGATGAGCCTGGAGGACATGATGCAGAAAGAAAAAAATGGTCTGACATATGGTCTGACTTCACTTATATGTGGAATATTTTTAAAATTCAAATATATATCGAGAGAGAAAACAAAACAGTGGTCACTAGGGTTTGGGGCTGGTGAAAGGAAATGTAGAAATATAGGCAAGAGGACACAAAGTAGCAGATACACAGGATGAATGAGTCTAGAGAGCTAAGACACACATGAGGATTATAGGTAGTAAAATTGTTGAGATTCATGCTAAATGAAATTTTAACAGCTCTTCCCCCTCCAAAAAAAAGGAGGGGGGCAACTGTGAAATGATGAATAATTTGCTTTGCTATAGTAACCTTTTTAGTGTCTATGTGCATCCTATATCATTGTGTTGTATAACTTAAATATACACAATAAAATTCAGTTTTTAAAAAGCTTCTACAGAAAAAAAATCAACTTTTAAAAACAGGCTGGCCTCACATTTCTTATCAGATATATTAGCATTACTAAAAAATTACTTCAAAATTCTGACAATATTTTGAACTATTTTCTATACCAAAATGTATCTAGACTGAAATGAAGACAGGAGTCTGGGAGATATTCAAGATCCAGAAACTGGATCCTATACCAAGGAGCATATTACCGACAGCTCTGACGTGAATGTCCCTAGTATATATCTGATATTAAGTTATTCCCTTTTTCCCCTGAATATTCTTCATGATTATTAGTCAATTCTTACTTTTTGTTCAGCCATTCCTGCAGATTTTAACTAGAATCCAAGATGTAGATGTTTGCAGTTTGAGGCTGTCACTCATATGTGATAATGCATCAGCCCCAATGTTTCTTTACAGTAACACACCCTTCAACACCCTCTTAAGTCATAGGGAGTTCTAGTTTCGGACCTGAGCTAAGCTCATGAAATGTAATCAAAGGAGCTCTGCTGGTTTCTGGGGACAGGTAAGCTAATTCTCTGAGAGGGGCCAAGTTGGTAGAACATCACTGTGCAAATTCTGGCAATAAAAATGACTGACCCAAGAGCAAAACCAACACACAGGAAAAGCAATTCTAGATGGAGACCACCTGCATCCAAATAAAATGACGCTTGACGTACATACTGGACCTAGCATGCACCTGGTACATCGAGTTACTGAGGGGAAGTGTGACTTGATTGCTGACAAAACCTAAACTTACTGTAATTAATGATACACTTGATTTTACTTCTTTATTAATTTTTTTATCTAATTTTTATTTTTTATTTGTTGATAGACCTTTTTTTTATTTGTATGTGGTACTGAGAATCAAACCCAGTGCCTCACACATGCTAGGCAAGCACGCTAATGCTGAGCCACAGCCACAACCCCTTCTTCATTAATTTTATGTTGCCTTTTCCTTATTAATTTATTTCCTTACATCTTTTGGATAAACTACTTCACAACATCTATTTCCTAACTCCTAGGATATAAGTTATGTCAAAAATTTTAGAATGCACACTTATAAACTGTATTTATCATTCTCAGATTAATAGAGGTAACCCATAAGTATAAGTCACCCAGCTTTCCCATCTCTGATCTATATGATTAAGAGACCTTTTCTCTACCAAGAAATATAATAAACTACTAAGTCCTTAAGGCCATGCACCATGGATAGAAGACCTACATTCAATATTTATAATGGCTTTCACTAACTGAATGTCTTGAGATATTACACACAATGCTAAGTGTTTTAGACATTTCCACTTATCCTGATAAAGGGCTTATGATCTGAGCTATATCCATTCTGTACATGAAGAAACAGAACCGCTGGAAGTTAAGTATTTACTAAAGATCAATCAACTAGCTAATAAGAGACACAGGTTTCAAACCCAAGCTTTTCTTTTTGCTAAATCTATGCTTCTAACACTGAACTAGATTGCTAAGAGAAAACATTGTTAGAGAACATATTCATTTATTCAGAATATTTAGCACCTTTCACATGCTAAATAGGTACAGGCAATACAATAATGGACAAAGCCTACATAGGGCCTACTCATATGCCACAAAGATTTTTTCCACAAACATTGATATTACTCTTGGATATAGTTTTCCAGGAGCTTCAGGAAAGATAATTTGAGTAAATACCACCTTTTTTCATAATTAGAAATTTTATTTAAATCTATTTTTATTTAAATCTATTGGTCTAGATTAATTTTAAATTAGCAATGATGATTAAATGATCATGTTATTATAATCTTAAAAACTAATAGATAGGGTACACTATATAGAATTTATTTATAACTTTTCTAAATTCATGTAGTTAGATAAGTTATTAATTTCATGAATCCCTTCAAACTGATAGTAATCTCCCATTTATCTATTTTTGTTTATCTGATAATATTCTCATGGTCTTTCTTTAATGATACAGATTATACTTTCTCTTTCAACTCCAAGAGTGACTTTTGCTAAAAGTTGTTTCTTGCTTTGACAATTTCTCACCAATTTGCTTACTTCGGCACAATCATTTCCCTAAAGCTAAGTTGTCCTATTTATTTCTTATCACTATGTTTCTATGCCATTACAGAAAAATAAACACCATTTCTTCTGGAGAAACTGAATGGAAATGGCAGCTTTTATCTTCAGAAGAAGATTTTTCATACTTTTTATGGCACAAAAATGTTTACAGAATATATAATCTAATGTGTGAAGGCAAGGGTAAAAATTTGTGCTATGGACTCCTTTGAATGAGGAGTCTATTCACACCTATGATGAGGTGTGAACTGATGATATGCTACCAGGTGATTGTTACCTCAGTAAGGAGAAAACATGCGTGACCATTTCAGACACTACCTACAAGATCAAAAAAAGGGATTATTAGGTAAGGTGGTGGTGGCTTAACTGATGCCAACGGTCCATCCAGCAACAGATGTTGAATGCTCAGGTCACAGCATGTCCTACTGTGTGACCAGTGCACGTGGAGGATTTGGCTCAGCCTTCATCTTGAGGTGCAGGGCAGCTAGCATTTCCCCTGGGATAAGCAGTATTGACTCCAGTGAAATTTTCCCAGGTGAAAGATTTAAGGGATTGCATCAATGAAATACTACCAAATTGAATTTTACTGTACATTAAAGGATCATACACCATGCCTGAGTGGGATTTAAGCCTGGAATACAAGTATGGTTCAACACATGTAAATCAATAAATTTGACATACCACATTAACAGAAGGAAAGACAAAAATCACATGATCATCTTAGTTGATACAGAAAAGCACTTGAAGAAATTTAGTGTTCTTTCATGATAAAAGTATTCAACAAACTAGAAACAGAAGATTATCTAAGCATTAAAAAGATTATATATGAAAAGTCCATGGCTATTATACTGAATGGTGTATCTCAAGGTTTCCTCTATATCAGTAATAAGACAAATTTTTCCATTCTTGTGATTTCTATTCAACAAAATACTAGAAATAGGCACAAAAATATTTATACATGGATTCCAAATTGAAAAATAAGTTAAATTATTTGCTGGCCAATAACATATTCGCATATATCTTAAAGAAACCCTGTTGGGATTAATAAATGAATTCAGTACGCTTTCAGGATACAAATCAGTAGATAAAAGTCAGTGGCATTTCTCTACACTAACAAAACCTAGGCAAAGAAAAAAAAATCACTTCAAGTCAAGATGGAATAAAAGAGACCATATTTGTTTTCTCTCACCATCTGAAATAACTGAAAGATGTAAAATTTACTACAAAGATACAATAAAGACAGTTTCAGACATAAAAATGGACATGAAAATCAATAAAAGAGCAACAGATTTCAGAAATAAACCCATATACTTATGGCTAATTGATTTTTGACAAGGATGCCAAGACCAATCAATAGGGAAAGAATATATTTTCAAGAAATGAGCCTGAATAACTGGTTATCCACATACAAAAGAAGTTTGATCCCTACCTCATACCATACACAAAGATTGAATCAAAATAAATCAAGGACCTAAATTTAAAAGCTAAAACGATAAAAATATCTGAAGAAAACTAAATATAAATCTTCATGCATTGAATAAGTCAATGTGCATGACATTATTATTTGTAATAAGCCAAAACTAGAAACAACCCAGGTGTCTATCAATAAATTCAATAGAATACTACTTCACAATATAAATGAATGCACTAGCTCCATGTGTTAGCACATGCTTGTAATCCTAAAACTCAGAGTTGGAAGTTTAAAGCCAGCTTCAGCAATTTAGTAAGTCCCTAAGCAACTTAGTGAGAGATGCTTTCTAAAAATAAAAATTAAAAGTGAGAGACGCTGTTTCAAAATAAAAATTAATATAAAATTAAAGAAAATTAAAGAACAGAATAAAGTTTTGAAGTAAGTCTACTGAGATAGAAGGGTAAAATTATAAATAGAAAAGCTAGATTAAATAAATGAGTTTTACCATAAAGCCAATAGAAACAAGTTTCAGCTAGAGAAGGAGAGGAACTATGTCTTATTGACACCATTTTTATTCATCATTATCTTCATTACCTGTCAGCAGACGACTGATAACCTATAATTGTCCATAGAATGAGTGCCAAGGTGAAAAAGCTTGTGCTTGATCTTTCTATCTCCAAAACCACATGACCAATAAAACTCCTGTTTTGCATTAAACAGTTTGAATTAGGTTTCTGTCTGACTAGTTTAACTCCTTTCAAAATAAGTCTTTAATTTTTTTCTTTTCTTGTGATAATACCTGTTCTTCTACCTTTCACAATCTTTACCATTCTTTCTAAATTTTTCTCACTTCTCAGCATTTTTTATACTTTCTTCATAATTTTTCCCACAAAATCATGGGATTTGAAATTAGAAACCTTATTTGAGCTCTAATTAAAATTAATCTGCAATCATTTCTGAACATTAGTCTCCTCATAAGAAAATTAGTCTAGTTGTCTTGTGAAGGATCAAGTGACATTTTGGATGTAGGAGAATTTCCAAACTATAAAACACAATATATGCTTTGGGGGAGGTTGCTACTTTCCCTTCATCATTTTTTTTCACGTTCTTTTAAAAACCCTTATTTACTTTCCTCTTTTTCCTTCACTAGCTCTCCATTTTTTTCTCCTCAAGATTTGCTCTTCTTCATCCTTCTCCTCAGTTTCATATTTTGCATTTTCTTTCATCCTTTACTCAACATCTTACTTCTCCCCTTTTCCCTTCCCTCCTCCCTTGGTTGCTATGTAGTAGATGAGTCACTCTCAGGTGGGACGAAACTCTGAGGCTCCATAAAAGCTGGTGAGAAGAGACAGAGTTCTCACTTCTAAACCAGCCATAAGGAAAGATGGAGCAAGCCAAACTCTTCACAGAAACATCCAACAAAGTAAGTGCTGGTTTGTTTTTCAAATGTAGCTTCATTAATCTTCTTGTCAGTAGATGTACTTTAAGGCTGTTAAAGATACCATGTGAATATATATACACCACCATGCTTTACACAGAGGAAGTATTCCTGGTCATTTGTAAATTGGTTTTTAAAAAACAAATTCACAATTGTGATAAAGTAAGAACTCTTATTTAAAAAACAATTATTCCTTCTGTAAAGTAGAACAAAATCTTTCTAATGCTAAAAGAATCCACCAAATACAGCCACCTACTAATATAGAAAAATCAATAGATAACTATCAAAGCTTGAGCTGTGTACAGATTTTAAAATAAAAATGCAGTAAATGAATAAAGATTGTAAGGCACAAGAACTATGAAGATGGAATACAATATTCTGCATGATGTTTTATGGAAATGAACTGTGGCTAAAGAAAGAAAATTAACACTATTTCTTTTCCTACTTCCAAAATTAACAATATTTCTTTTCCTATTTCTCTTTTCTTATAATAATCTTTTCACAATAAATTCCAGTTTTCTCTATTTTAAATAGATGATTAGTATTAGAAATTACAATGTAGAAATCTAGATTCAGAAAACTGAACTAGGATTCATAAACCAGTTGGGCAATATTAATATCTCATGACATTTGGAATACAGATGAGAAATCCCCTAAGTATCAATCAGATAACTGGGATGAAACAATTTTGAGACAAAGACTACATATCTATATAGAGATATAAAGATATAGATATATAATATATAGATATATATGTGTACACATATAATTATATAGATATAGATATATGTCTATAGAGATATAGATATACATATATAAATATAGATATATATAGAAATCATTTGTCTGCCAATTTATATTATTCATGTATAAAAATATACATGTGATTATTTTCAATGAATGAAGTCTATTATCTATATTTCAAAGTGATAAATCAGATGACAATTCAGTATTGTAAGTGGGAATGTAACTAAATATCTCACTCGATTTTAAATTAATAGGATTAAGACCACTTTGTCATTTTATCTTTATATACATAGGTTATCACATGCCGGGCAGCCATTGCCTGGACAACAAATGCCCCTCTGTCTATTGAGAAAATTGAAGTTGATCCACCAAAAGCTGGTGAAGTTCGAATTAAGGTAAATATCAATGAGACTTTCAGTAAGCATGAATGCAGATGTGTGTTTATAATTATTTTGCATTTTAGGAGGAAAAAATGACATTTTATATTTAAAGAAAATCAAGAATTCCTATGATTTACACCAGCTCTATATTACTGTATTTAATAGTAAGATCATTGCAATGTCAGAAACATAAGGTACATAAACATTGAAATGTCACTAAATATTTTAAATATACTATTGTTTTTTAAATTTTGAAAATCTACATGAGCAATTGTTGAATCATAAACCTCTTTTATTCACAATTATAAAGGTATTCTGATTATAACTGCTGTGGTTTGATTGCCCCTTCCAAAACTCCTGTTGAAATTTAATTGCCAATTTAAGTGTATTGGGAGGTGATACCTTTAAGAGAAAATTAGGTCACGGAGCTATCATCTCATGAATGGATCCAGACTATTGTTGTGGGAGTTGGTTAGTTATCATGGAAGTAGGCTCCTGATAAAAGGGTAAAATCAGCACCCACACCTCTCTCTGTTTCACACATGCTCACTTAGCCCTCTGCCATATTAAAACACAGAGGAGAGGCCCTTGTGGGGTACCAGATTCCATACTGTTAGATCCAGCCTCCACAACTGTGAGCCAAAAAGAATTCTGTGGTTTACAAGTTATGCAATTTGTGACATTTTGGTGTAGCAGCAGAAAAATTGAGTAAGATAACAACAAGCAGATTCTCTACTCCCAGTGGAATGGATGAGAAAACTGAGACCATTCCCCAACCCATCTCCTACCCATGGAGTCTCCACTCTAGATGCATCATTTCTAGGATACCTGGCCCAAATCACCCATCTTCCTCCACAGTGCTCACTAGTAAGGAAGAAGATCACACCAGGCAGGGCAAGATGAGAACTGTATGAACATACTCAAGGTATAATGGAACAGTAGTTCAAACAGGCATTTTTCTCCCAGTTCTGGAGGCTGGAAGTCTACAAGATCAGGGTGTCAGCATGGTTGAGCTCTGGTGATGACTCTGGCTCACAATGCCTATCTCTTTGCCATGTCCTCGCAAGGTGAGAAAACAAGCAGGCTGTCTGGTTTCTTTTTATACGGAGAGTAATCTCACGATGGGTGTCCTACCCTCATGATTTCATCTAAACTTAATTACCTTCGACCAAAATATCCATCTCCAAATACTTTATCACATGGGGGTGAGGGCTTCAATATGAGTATGAATTGAACCCAGCTCAGTCCCTTGCAAGAATTTACCACCTCATAGGGCAAAGGTGTCATTTTAGGAAATAAGTCATTGCCCTCACCCCCAACTTTGTTGCATTAATGAAGAAATTTTAACCACAGAAATATTCATGAAAGGACTCATAATTCTGCAGCCCTGCTAAGGGGGCTAACTTTATTTGGAAAAGAGTATGGAAAGACTCATGTCTGAAGGGATTGTCAAAAATATTAGAGATTGTCTTAGTGTGTTTTCTCTTGCTATAACAAAATACCTTTAACTGGATACTTTATTTTTAAGAAGAGGCTTATTTAACTCACAGTTTCAGAGGTCAAAGAGCATGGTGCTAACATGATTAGTTTCTAGTGATTAGTTTCTGGTGAGGACAACATGCTGTGTTACAACATGGCAGAGAAATAGAAGGAGAAATTCTCAATAACTAATCCAGTCCAGCTAGACCTAACTGGTTCCTATGAGACTATAAGTTATTAGTTATTGAGAAGCACATTAATCCATTAATGGATTCATGAGTTTAGTGTCAACATTACCTAATCACCTCACAAAAGGACCCACCACTTAAAATTTTATCACCACTGTTTTCGTCAGCTCTTTCCTGCTGTGACCAAAGACTTGACAAGAACAACTTTAGAGGAGGAAAAGTTTACTTGACTCATGGTTTCAGAGGTCTTAATCCTTAAGACAGCCAACTCCACTACTCTGTACCTGAGGGGAGGCAAAACATCATGGCAGAAGGGTGTGACAGAGGAAAGCATCTGGGAACAGAGCTCATAGCTACAGGAAGCAGAGAGAGAACTCTGCTCAACAAGGACAAAAAATATATCCAAAAGTGCACCCATAGGGACCCACCTTCTCCAGCCACACCCTAACTGCCTATAGTTACCACCCATTAATCTCTATCAAAGAAGTAATTCACTGATTAGGTTAGAATGCTCATAGCCCAATCAATTCACCTCCAGACTTTCTTGCATTGTCTCACACATGAGCTTTTGAGGACATCTCCTATCTAAACCATAACAACCACCTCTCAATACTATTATATTTAGGACCAAGTTTCAAGCACATGAACCTCAAGGCTACAAAACATATCCAAATCATAGCAGAGATCTTAGTGATGAGCAATTAAGAAGACTGAAAGCTCCGTGAAACTGGTAGCAGCAAGTTCAATGCAGAGCGCCAGCCAAGGATACTATTAAAAGGAGTCTCCATGGATCATGTTCATCCATGAAGGTCCAAAAGACTATGGATAAACACTAGGCACCTTTCCCTCAGGAGCAACCAAAATGGACACTTGAAAGCTGCTAATTATTACTAACCATGGGGAAGAATGGGAAACATTCCTCAAGATGCTGACCCAGGGGAAAATTGTAGGAAGCCAGGTTTAAAAATAAAAATATAGGGGAAAACACTGAAAACCTAAGTCTGACCCTAGATAAAGCACAATGAAAGGATTGGAAGAGGATAGGAAGAAGAGACTGATCAGAATCCAGATGCTATTCTATTATCTAAATATACAGTTTTTGACAAATTCTAAGACATACAAAGAAAAAGTTGTTCATTATACTGGGATAAAAGCAAGTAATTTAAGTTGCTTTTCAGAGGTCTCAGAAGTTGGACTTAGTAAAGACTTAAAATCAGCTATTATAGATGTTCAAAGAACTAAATAAAACAATATTGAGGTTATTTTAAATATGACAATGATTCATCTTTAAAGCAACAAAATTGAGCTGAAAAGTATAATCACTGAAATAAAATTTTCATAGGAGGCATTCAGGAGCAGATTTGAGCAAGCAAAAGAAATAATCAGCAAACTTTAATATAGATCCTTTGAGGTTGTATAATCTAAATAACAAAAAAAAATTAATAGACCACCAGAGACCTGTGGAAAATCACAAGCATATCAACATATGCATGATGTATATTTCAGAACAGGAGAGAGAAAAGAGGGCAGATAAAAAACACTGGAAGAAATAATTGCTAAAAATATTTCCAAATATACTGAAAGAATTAATCTATACATCCAGAAGCTCAATCAACTCCAAGTAGGATAAACTCAAAGATTCATGCCTTGAAACATCATAGTCAAATGCTATATTGAAAACCAAATAGAGTTACATCAGCAAAGTGGTAGAGAAGGAAACCTTAGATCATCCCCATCCTCAAAAAACAAAAACACTAATTGAGCAGCAACAATTCCTGGACAAATTTCCTTTGTGAGAAATCCAGAAAGTAGCAGAAAGTTTTCTGCTGCCATGGAAAATGTGAAATCAGACTCACAATAAGGAGATTCAGAACATCTTCTTGCAAAAGAGCCTACCCCTGAAGCAGTACCATGCAATTAAGAACACTTACCCCAGCTCCCAGCTTCATCCAGGGGAGGGAATGAGATGATTTACATGTTAAAATCCCCCAGCTTTTCTAAGGAGACTCCTGCAAAGGACTGACTTCTATCTTTCAACCTTGAAGTTTAATGAACCTACCAAAATCAATCTACTTGAAGGGGAATAGAAACAGTATCCAAGGGCTGGAAGATGCTATAGTACCTCCCCTCTGCTCAACACAGGGGAAGTGGATAAAAACAACACCAGCTTTTATATTCCCTCCTGGGAGGGAAAATATGTAACTGTGCCTACAGTGGCTCAACTTCTCTATGCTATCTAAAAAATTAGAATCTGTCTCACCAGTCCTGGATCTCTGACAAGTTCAGAAAAGCCTAGTCTCCTGGAGGGGAACAAAGTGGGCAGCTTGCGCTAATAGACGCCACCAATCTTTTGGCCTGCTCAGTGCAGTGTAAGCAGATAAAAATCACAGTCCCCATCATTGTGAGGAGTAAAAGTTGGCAGAGGCCCTCAGAATATCTTACCCTAATGACTGCTGAGGCTTCTCCTTTACAAGTCCAGTTCATGAAGCCTGGGGAAGGGCTTGTTTTGTCTATCAGGCAGACACCAACACAGAGAGTTAAGGAATATGAATAAAGCAAAGTTGTACCAAATAAAGCAACAAGATCAGTTTCCAGAAATTGACACTTATGAAATGGGGATATATAACTTATAGGAAGAGAACTTATCATATAAAAATGGTCACAAACTTTAAGACAACCATGCATGGACAGAATGAGAACTTCAAAGAAGTGATAGAAAACATGAAATTCACCAAACAAAAATCATAGAGATAAAGAATACCATAACTAACTTAAAATTTTACTAAAGGGGTTCAACAGCAGAATAGACCAACCAGAAGAAAACTGACTGTGAACTCAGGTTAGAAAAAAATTCAGTCAAGGAAAAAAAATAAAGGAAGTAAATGATTAAAGAAAGGTTAAAGAAACTATGGGATATCAATAAGCAGACCAATTTATAGAGTATGGAAATCCTAAACAAAAGAAAGAAAAGATTAGAAAGCTTACTCAAAGAAATAATGAGTGAAAACTTCTCAAATCCAGGGAAGAAAATGAGCCAAGAAACCCAAATAAGATGAACTCAAAGATCTATACTGAGATATATTTTAATCAAATTGTCAAAATTTAAAGAGAAAATTACCATGAGCAACTAATAAAAAATAAATAAATAAATACATTTATGCTGATTTGAAAAAAAAGTGATTAGTCACATACAAGGGAATCTCAATAAAACTATCCATGGTTTCATTAAAAAGACCCAAAAAAGGTCCTTTCAAACCAAAAATTCCAACAAACAAAAAAATGCTATTTTCCAGAAAACTGTCCTCCAAAAAACAGAGAAGAGTAAAGACTTTCACAAACAAAACAAAAGCCAAGGAAATTCATCACCACTAGATGGATCTTATAAATAAATAAATAAGAGTTCTTTGAATTGAAACAAAAGGATGCTAAACAGGGATTTCAAGGTGGTTTTCAAAAGATAACTAGCCCTAGTTTGCTTCTCTAGGGGATGGAAACAAAGTAACAAGTAAGTGTGTAACTATTTGAGGAGATGAGGACTATAGGTGAGCCCTGGAAGTTGATGGCACAGTCTAAAAACCTCAGCAGGGAATATGAGCATTGTAAACGTTCCTTAACCTGTTTTGTGAGAAAAGTGGGGTACAGCCTGCTTTCATCCCAACTCATTTGGTGACAACTGAGAGGCATGACAACAAGCAGAAGCTGCAACCAATAACCCTGCCCACCATACCTGGCAGATTCTAATCTTAAAGAACAAGTGAGAGATGTTTCCAAGAACCTTGGCTAAGAAGAATTTTTTTTTTCTTTTTTTTTTTATTGTTGGTTGTTCAAAACATTACATAGTTCTTGACATATTATATTTCACACATTGATTCAAGTGGGTTATGAACTCCCATTTTTACCCCGTATACAAATTGCAGAATCACATCAGTTACACTTGCATTGATTTACATATTGCCATACTCCTGTCTGTTGTATTTTGCTGCCTTTCCTATCCTCTACTATCCCCCCTGCCCTCCCCTCCTCTCCCCTCTTCTCTCTCTATCCCTCTACTGTAATTAATTTCTCCCCCTTGTATTTTTTGACCCATTTTCTTTCCTCCATGTGTTCTTTCATCATTACTTTTTATATCTCAACATTTTCTCTTACTTTTGTCTTATTCTGTGTTTATTCTTTAATTGGATTTTTCTTTTTTCTATTTTTCCCCCTTGACTTATATTTATATAATTTTTCCTTTTTTGTTCTGCTTTTTATTTCATCTATATTCCTCCTCCTCCTCCTCCTCCTCCTCCTCCTCCTCCTCCTCCTCCTCCTCCTCCTCTCTTTTTCTCTCACAACAATATGGTATTGGCATAAAGTAGATATATGAGCCAATGAAATAGACTACAAATAAATTTACACAGAAACAATAAACTTTGATGAGTATGCCAAGAATACACAATGGGGAAAAGATAGTCTCTTTAACAAATAATGTTGGGAAAATTGAATATCCACATTCAAAAGGTTGAAAATGGAAATTTTCCCATGCTGTACACAAAAATTAATTCAAATTGATTAAAGACTTAAACATGAGACCTGAAACTATAAAACTACTATAATAAACATAGAGGGAATATTTATGACATTGGTCTTGGTAACGACTTCGTGGACATGAAGAAATGAAAGGAAACAAGTACCAGAATGAAAAGGCAACCAATAGAATGAGAGGAAAATATTTTCAGACCATATAAATAATAATGGGTAAATATCTAAACTACATAAGGAACTTCTATTAATAGCACAAAAAGAATTTAATGGGCAAAGGACCTAAATATGCATTTTTCCAAAGCAAACATACAATTGGTCAATGTATTTATCAAAAAATGTTCAATGTTTACCAAAATTGCTAATTATTAGGAAAATGCATATCAAAACTGCAATGTGGTATTACCTCATACCTGTTAGGTTGTCTATTATCAAAAAACAAAAGATATCAACTCTTAGCAAGAATATAGAGAAATTAGAACTCTTGCTTGCTGTTGATGGGCATTCAAATTGTGGTACCCATAATAAAAATAATATGGAGATTTCTTCAAGAAATTAAATAATAGAATAACCACATAAGGCAGCTCCTGGATATTTACCCAAGAGATTGAAATCAGTATATAAATACTGCTGATACAACTCTCCCACGCTTATATCAGCACTAGTCATAATAGGCTAGATATGGAAACAACCTAACAGATGAATCCATCAACAGATGAATAAAGAAGTTTATCCATCAACAGATGAATAAAGAAAATGTGCTTTATGCATACATTGGAATACTACTTGGTTTTTATAAAGAAGGAAACTCTGCAATCTGTGATAATATATATGAACCTTGAGAACATTATGCTGCAAAATAAATGCATCTCAGGATGACAAATAATATATGACTCTACTGATATCAAATATCTAAAATAGATTCATAGAACCAAAGACTAGTGTGGTGGTTTCTAGAACTGGGAGAAAGAGGGAAACGGAGAATAAAGTTTCAGTTTAACAAGTCAACATCATTTATTAGAGAGACTGTCTTTTCTCCTCTGTGTATTCTCCCTTCGGTTGAGTTAAAAAAAAAAAAATTTAAGCTCTGTTGTACCACATTGTACTTGTAGTCAACAATAATGTATTGTACACTTAAAATTTCATTAAGCATGTAGAAATCATATTAAGTGTTTTTAACATAATAAGATAAAATGGCAAAGAGAAAATCAAAAAGCACAAGAGAAAAAGAACACATCACAGAGAAGGTAACCTCAATAAGACTAACAATTGATTTAACATCAGAAACAATAGAGTTCAGAGAGCAATGTGATAACACACTCAAAGTGTTTGGAGATTAAAAAAAAAAAACTGTTGACCAAGAGAAATCCAGCAAAACTATCTTTCAAAAATAAAGACGAAATAAAGACAATTTCACATATATATTTTAAAAGAGTAAGATAAATTCCTGCTGATGTACCTGACTTAAAAAAAGATACTCAAGGTAAATTCTTTAGTCTGAATTATACAAATTAATACTTCCTTAAATGCAAATTTTACTTTGTACACAAAATATTTAGCAATCTCCAAATTATCTCTTCAAAACTATTAAATGCATTTAAAAGGGAATTTACTCTTTTTTAAATTTTTATTGTTGGTTGTTCAGAACATTACATAGTTCTCGACATATCATATTTCACACTGTGATTCAAGTGGGTTATGAACTCCCATTTTTACCCCGTATACAGATTGCAGAATCACATCGGTTACACATCCACTGATTTACATATTGCCATTCTAGTGTCTGTTGTATTCTGCTGCCTTTCCTATCCTCTACTATCCCCCCTTCCCTCCCCTCCCCTCCCCTCTTCTCTCTCTACCCCATCTACTGTATTTCATTTCTCCCCCTTGTTTTTTTCCCTTTCCCCTCACTTCCTCTTGTATGTAATTTTGTATAACCCTGAGGGTTTCCTTCATTTCCATGCAATTTCCCTTCTCTCTCCCTTTCCCTCCCACCTCTCATCCCTGTTTAATGTTAATTTTCTTCTCATTCTATTCCTCCCTGTTCTTAGTTACTCTCCTTATATCAAAGAAGACATTTGGCATTTGTTTTTTAGGGATTGGCTAGCTTCACTTAGCATAATCTGCTTTAATGCCATCCATTTCCCTGCAAATTCTATGATTTTGTCATTTTTTAATACAGAGTAATACTCCATTGTGTATAAATGCCACATTTTTTTATCCATTCGTCTATTGAAGGGCATCTAGCTTGGTTCCACAGACTTATTATTGTGAATTGTGCTGCTATGAACATCGATGTAGCAGTGTCCCTGTAGCATGCTTTTTTGGTTCTTTAGGGAATAGACCGAGAAGGGGAATAGCTGGGTCAAATGGTGGTTCCATTCCCAGCTTTCCAAGGAATCTCCATACTGCATTCCAAATTGGCCACACCAATTTGCAGTCCCACCAGCAATGTACAAGTGTACCCTTTTCCCCATATCCTCGCCAGCACTTGTTGTTGTTTGACTTCATAATGGCTGCCAATCTTACTGGAGTGGTAAGGTATCTTAGGGTGGTTTTGATTTGCATTTCTCTGACTGCTAGAGATGGTGAGCATTTTTTCATGTACTTGTTGATTGATTGTATGTCCTCCTCTGAGAAGTGTCTGTTCAGGTCCTTGGCCCATTTGTTGATTGGGTTATTTGTTTTCTTATTGTTTAATTTTTTGAGTTCTTTGTATACTCTGGATATTAGGGCTCTATCTGAAGTGTGAGGAGTAAGATTTGTTCCCAGGATGTAGGCTCCCTATTTACCTCTCTTATTGTTTCTTTTGCTGAGAAAAAAACTTTTTAGTTTGAGTAAGTCCCATTTTTTGATTCTAGTTATTATCTCTTGTGCTATGGGTATCCTATTAAGGAATTTGGAGCCCGACCCAACAGTATGTAGATCGGAGCCAACATTTTCTTCTATCAGGTGCAGTGTCTCTGATTTGATATCAAGCTCCTTGATCCATTTTGAGTTAACTTTTGTGCATGGCGAGAGAAAGGGATTCAGTTTCATTTTGTTGCATATGGATTTCCAGTTTTCCCAGCACCATTTGTTGAAGATGCTATCCTTCCTCCATTGCATGTTTTTAGCCCCTTTATCAAATATAAGATAGTTGTAGTTTTGTGGATTGGTTTCTGTGTCCTCTATTCTGTACCATTGGTCCAGTACCAATGTTTTGGTACTGTTTTGGTACCAGTACCATGCTGTTTTGTGACTATTGCTCTGTAGTATAGTTTGAACTCTGGTTTCCCTATACTGCCTGATTCACACTTCCTGCTTAAAATTGCTTTTGCTATTCTGGGTCTTTTATTTTTCTATATGAATTTCATGATTGCTTTATCTATTTCTAAAGAAATGCCATTGGGATTTTGATTGTCATTGCATTAAACCTATAGAGAACTTTGGGTAATATCCCCATTTTGATGATGTTGGTTCTGCCTATCCAGGAACAGGGTATATTTTTCCATCTTCTAAGATCTTCTTCTATTTCTCTCTTTAGGGTTCTGGAGTTTTCATTGTACAAGTCTTTCATCTCTTTTGTTAGGTTGATTCCCAAGTATTTTTTTTTTTTTTTAGGATATTGTGAATGGAGTGGTTGTCCTCATTTCCATTTCCAAGGATTTGTCGCTGATATACAGGAATGCCTTTGATTTATGCGTGTTGATTTTATATCCTGCCACTTTGCTGAATTCATTTATTAGCTCTAATGGTTTCTTTGTAGACCCTTTTGGGTCTGCTAGGTATAGAATCATGTCATCTGCAAATAGTGATAGTTTAAGTCCTTATTTTCCTATTTTTATGCCTTTAATTTCTTTCATCTGTCTAATTGCTCTGGGCAGTGTTTCCAGAACTATGTTGCAAAGAAGTGGTGAGAGAGGGCATCCCTGTCTTGTTCCAGATTTTAGAGGGAATGCCTTCAATTTTTCTCCATTCAGAATGATGCTAGCCTGAGGCTTAGCATAGATAGCTTTTACAATATTGAGGTATGTTCCTGTTATCCCTAGTTTTTCTAGAGTTTTGAACATGAAGGGATGCTGTACTTTGTCAAATGCTTTTTCTGCATCTATCAAGATGATCATATGGTTCTTATCTTTAAGTCTATTGATGTGGTAAATAACATTTATTGATTTCCGTATATTGAACCAGCCTTGCATCCCAGGGATGAATCCTACTTGATCATGGTGCACAATTTTTTTGATATGTTTTTGTATCTGACTCGCCAGAATTTTATTGAGGATTTTTGCATCTATGTTCATTAGAGATATTGGTCTGTAGTTTTCTTTCTTTGGAGTGTCTTTGTCTGATTTAGGAATCAGGGTGATTTTGGCCTCATAGAATGAATTTGGAAGTTCTCCCTCTCTCTCTATTTCCTGAAATAGCTTGAAAAGTATTGGTATTAGTTCTTCTTTAAAGGTCTTGTAAAACTCTGCTGTATATCCATCCTGTCCTGGGCTTTTCTTAGTTGGTAGACTTTTGATGGCTTCTTCTATTTCCTCAATTGATATTGGTCTGTTTAGGTTGTCTATATCCTCCTGACTCAATCTGGGTAGATCATATGAGTTAAGAAATTTATCGATGCCTTCACTATCTTCTATTTTATTGGAGTATAAGGATTCAAAATAATTTCTAATTATCTCCTGTATTTCTGAAGTATCTGTTGTGATATTGCCTTTTTCATCCTGTATGCTAGTAATTTGAGTTCTCTCTTTTCTTCTCTTTGTTAGCATGCCTAAGGGTCTGTCGATCTTATTTATTTTTCAAAGAACCAACTTTTCGTTTTGTCAATTTTTTCAATTGTTTCTTTTGTTTCGATTTCATTAATTTCAGCTCTGATTTTAATTATTTCTTGCCTTCTACTTCTTTTTCTGTTGTTTTGCTCTTCTTTTTCTAGGGTTTTGAGATGAAGTGTGAGATCATTTATTTGTTGGTTTTTTCTTTTTTTAAGGAATGAACTCCAGGCAATGAATTTTCCTCTTAGAACTGCTTTCATTGTGTCCCATAGATTCCGATATGTTGTGTCTTTGTTTTCATTTATCTCTAAGAATTTTTTAATTTCCTCCTTGATGTCTTCTATAACCCATTAATCATTCAGTAACCTATTGTTCATTCTCCAAGTGATGCATGATTTTTCCTTCCTTCTTTTATCATTGATTTCCAGATTCATTCCATTATGATCAGATAAGATGCATGGTATTATCTCTACTCCTTTATAATGTCTGAGAGTTGCCCTGTGACATAATATATGATCTATTTTTGAGAAGGATCCATGTGGTGCTGAGAAAAAAGTGTAACTGCTTGATGTTGGGTGGTATATTCTATATATGTCAATTAAGTCTAGGTTGTTAGTTGTGTTATTGAGTTCTATAGTTTCCTTGTTTAACTTTTGTTTGGAAGATCTGTGCAGTGGTGAGAGAGGTGTGCTGAAGTCTCTCATAATTATTGTATGGTGGTCTATTAGACTCTTGAACTTGAGAAGAGTTTGTTTGATGAACATAGCTGCATCATTGTTTGGAGCATATATATTTATGATTGTTGCGTCTTGTTGGTGTTTGGTTCCATTGAGCAGTATGTAGTGTCCCTCTTTATCACTTTTGATTAACTTTGGCTTGAAATCTATTTTATTTGATATGAGTATGGACACTCCTGCTTGTTTCCAAAGTCCATATGAGTGATATGATTTTTCCCAACCTTTCACCTTCAGTCTATGTATGTCTTTTCCTATCAAATGTGTCTCCTGTAAGCAGCATATTGTTGGATCTTTTTTTTTTTTGATCCACTCTACTAGCCTGTGTCTCTTAATTGGTGAGTTTAACCCATTAACATTTAGGGTTATTATTGAGATATGGCTTGTTCTTCCAGCCATATTTGTTTTTTTATGTTACTTAACATGTATTGTTTTTCCTCTTTGATTATTTTTTCCCTTTACTGTACTACCTCCCACTGTTGGTTTTCATTGTTATTTTCCATTTTCTCTTCCTTTAATGTTTTGCCGAGGACGTTTTGAAGAGATGGTTTCCTAGGTGCAATTTCTTTTAACTTCTGTTTATCATGAAAGGTTTTAATTTCATCTTCCATCCTGAAGATTAATTTCGCTGGATACACAATTCTTCTTTGCAACCCATTTTCTTTCAGCATTTGAAATATGTTGTTCTAGGATCTTCTTGCTCTCAGAGTCTGTGTTGAAAGACCCGCTATTATCCTGATTGGTTACCCCAAATGTAATCTTCTTCCTTTCTCTTGAAGCTTTCAAAATTCTCTCCTTATTCTGTATGTTGGGCATCTTCATTATAATGTGTCTAGGTGTGGATCTCTTATAATTTTGCACATTCGGCGTCCTGTAGGCTTCTAGGATTTGGGATTCTGTCTCATTCTTCAAGTCTGAGAAGTTTTCTCATATTATTTCGTTGAACAGATTGCTCATTCCTTTGGTTTGGAACTCTATACCTTCCTGTATCCCAATGACTCTTAAGTTTGGTCTCTTTATGTTTTCCCAAATTTCTTGGATGTTCTGCTCATGGTTTCTTAACAGTCTCGCTGAGCTGTCTATGTTCTTTTCAAGTTGAAATACTTTGTCTTCATTGTCTGATGTTCTATCTTCTAAGTGTTCTACTCTGCTTGTAGTATTCTCATTTGAGTTTTTAAGTTGGTTTATCGCTTCCTGCATTTCTAGGATTTCTGTTTGTTTGTTTTTTATAACCTCTATCTCCCTATACAGTTGATCTTTTGCTTCTTGGATTTGTTTTGTAATTAATTGTCGAAGTGGTCTTTCATTGTCTGATTTTGCTGTCTAATGTCTTCCTTTTTGCTGTCTAATGTCTTCTAGATCATCTGAAGCATGTAAATCCTGAATTCTTTATCTGACATTCCATCTGCTACAGCTATTACCTCTTCTAAAGTTGAGTTGACCTGTATTGCTTGTGGTCCTTTCTTTTCTTGTCTTTTCATACTGCTCGAGTTTCTTTCTGCTTGGTGGAACTGTTGTGTTATTGAATTTTCCCCCTATATATTTATATTGCTCTTGCATAGTTGCAAAGTCTCCCTTGCAGGGGCGGGCGGCAGCTATGCTCTTCCTCCAATTGGGATGTTCTGTCTATCCCACCAGCGGGCCACTGGGCCCCTTCTCCAGGTAGCGTGATCTGCCTACCTTGTGGGCAATGGCTGGGTTCCTTCTCCAATAGGGATGATCTGTCTACCACGCTGGCGGGCCGCTGGGCCTGTTCTCCAGGTTGCATGTCTGCCTACCTTGGAGGCGCAGGCGGCAGCTGTGCCCCTCCTCCAATTGGAGTGATCTTTCAACTAGACCAGCATGCCACTGGGCCCCTTCCCTGGGACGCGAGGTCTGCCTACCTTGTGGGCGGCAGCTGGGCCCTTCCTCCGATTGGGGTGATGTGCCTATCACTGGGCCTGTTCTCATGGTAGGTCACAGGTCTGCCTACCTTGCAAGCAAGGGTGGCGGCTCTCCCCTCCTCCAATTGGGGCGATGTGTCTACCACGCCAGCAGGCCACTGGGCCTGCTGCGCTGCGCATTTACTCTTTTTAAATAGATTTTTTTGTTCTAAAACTAAATACAAATTGAGAAAATAAAATATCCATCAGTGGGAAATTTTAATAATTGCCCAGATTCAACCATTTGATGCTTCATTTATATTAAAATTCACCTATAATACATATTTACTTCAAGAATCAAATACACTGGGTAGATCTATTTGTTAGTAATGACTGAACCTACATTCTGAAATTTTTTTAAATGTGTTTATATGATTAGCAAACATAAGAACAATATGAGATGCTACTTTTAGTCTCCAGTTTCTGCATCTTTAAACATTCTGGCTGTAAGAGGGCTTTGCCCCATCTAAGATTCTTCTGCTAGGTTTCAGAAAATAGTACTACATCTTGTCCTACCATGGCCAAGACTATCTGCACTGGACTGCCAGTTCTTGCTTCCAAATCTTTATTATTAATCATAGTAAGTTTTTAGACTTTCAGTTTGCACTTGTTTAAAGTAGAGCATTTTGTAGAACAATCAATTTCCGATTATTACCTGCAGAAAAATTTACATATACCTGATACATGATATAGAAATTTGGTTCCGGTTTTACCTGTTAACTAGGGGAAATCATTTTTTAATATTTCTCCTCTGAACACTATTTTTTTTTTCTATTTGGCATCTTTTTCTCTATCATGGTCATTGGCAATGGATAAACCATCTTAATCACATTTTGATGTAAAATAACACTTTCTGATAGAGTCAGATTTGACACTGATAGGCTTAGACACTACTATCTGGTAAAATAGTTTTTACCACTGATGTTAGAATGCTTTCTATGTAATTCACTAAAAGTTCTCAGTAGCAACATTTAAGGGATTTTGATGCCTTTCTATTTTATTCCTGTTAGCTATGGAGAGTCAATATCTTCTTTCCATCATTAAATAAACAGAGGCAAAATTCATAACAGTTTTTATGTCTGATGGCACCTTTTATGTCCCAATTAAGAAATCATTCCCTGGCCCAAGATCAGGAAGATAATTTCCTTGTTTTTGTCTAGAATCTTAATTGGTTTACACTTTGCATTCAGATCTACAAGTAAAAAATGCCTGGCAATAATTCTTTTGTGTTTGTTGTGAGGTAGAAGTCCAAGATTAACTTTCTTCCTACTTATATAACAAATTGACGTACTTATTTGAAAATTCTGCCTTTACCCCTACACTTTAGTGCCACTTTTTCTCTAAATCAAATGGTTAGTATGTCTGGGTCTATTTCTTAATTTTAATTCTGCTCCATTAACCTACTGGTACATTTATCATTGTAACAAAACCAAATGCTTGCATTATCATAGCCTTATATTATCATTGAGAATAAGTCCTATAATTTGTTCTTCAAAATCTCTTGACTACCCTTGGCCTTGTTCACTATTTCATTGAAATGACCCAAAATGTTATAATTCTTCATCACAAATTTTTATCAGAATTACCAGTAGACTTAAGCATTGAATCCTCCTCTTCCATTACACATCTCATCTTCAAAGAACTTTCACCTTGTACCATCAGACATATTTGAATAAAATCTAAAATAGAAGGGCAAAATATATTTTTTAAAGAAATTTTGCATTTATTTTGTAAGAAACTGTTAGTCAGCTTTTAATCATTATGACCACAATACCTAAAAGACCAACTTAAGAGGAGGAAAAGTTTATGTTGGATTATGGTTGCAGAGGACTCAATCCATGATGAGTTAAAACAATTGATCTGGTCCTGGGGTGACACAAAGCATCATGGTGGAAGGGCATGGCAGAGTAAAGGTGCTCAGCTCAGGGTAGACAGGAAATCGAGAAAGAGTTAGTGTCAAGGACAGACATAGTCCTGAAGCCATGCCTCAATGAACTACTTCCAGCCATGACCCACCTACCTATAGTTTTTTATCACTTCCCAGTAAATTCATTGAAATTATTAATCCATCAAATAAGTTAATCCACTAATGAGATCACATGCTTCATAATCCAATCATTTCATCTTAGAATATTACTGCATTGACTGACACATGAGCTTCTAGGGGCAATATTCCAGATCCAAATCATAACATTCCATCCATGGGACCCCAAAATCTCATGACTACCTCACAATGCAAAATTCATTTTTGTTCATCTGCAAGAGTACCCATAATCTCCATAGTTCCAGCATTGCTCAAAAATCTAAGTCCATAGTCACCTACAAGACTCAAGGCAAACCCTTAGCTGTCAGCTCCTATAAAACTTATAAAGCAATTTACATGCTTCCAATATACAAGGCCCAGAGGAAACACACTTACATTATCTCACACATGAGCTTTTGGGGGACACCTCACATCTAAACTATAACACTATGTCATTCTGCAAGACAATTAACTTTGTTTTAGTGGTGGTAGTCTCTTCAACAAACCTACTTCCTTGATCCCAGTTTTAGTGCTTTGTCTGGCCAGACTGCAAGAAAACCACCACATACTTCAGTTTCTGGACGTCGAGTTTTGGGACTTAACATTTGCCCCACTGGGTTTCGATTTTGCTTTGGTCCTATTCCTTCTTGTCCCTATTCCTCCCTTTTGGATGGATATGTTCTCTGTGCTATTGTATATTGGAATTGCTTTATAATTGTTACAGCTCACAGCTAAGAGTTTGCTTGAATCCTGGAGGTGGCTTTGGACACAGAAGCAGAAAGAACCAGCAAGGGAGGGGCCACAGGGGCAATGCATCCTTTCAGGGCACAGCCCAGTGACACACCTCTTCCAATCATGCCTCATCTGCTTACAATTACCACACAGTTTGTAGGTTCAAACTAGGATGAACTGATTGGGTTATAGCTTTCATAAGCCAATTCTTTACCTCTGGATATTGTTGCATTTACACAGGAGCTCTTGGGGATACTTTATACCCAAACCATAACAGAGGGTTGATCTTTTCCACAGCCCCTCTCTCTTCCCTTCCCAGCTGCCATGAGTTGAACAGCCTTCCTCTGCCTCATGCTTCCATTATGGTGTTTCTGCCTTGAACGCAGCTAACCAATGGCTGAATCCTCTGAGACCATGAATCAAAACAAATACTTCCTACTCCAAGTTGTTCTTGTCAGACATTTTGTTTACAGTGACACAAAGGTGACTAACAAATTCTATTCAGTTTATTTCATGGGAGATCTCCCAGTTAGATTCAGGTTATACATTTCTGAGGATGTCACTGAATTAACATTACATTCAATCAGTTGAAACTCAATATTAATTTATTTCATGGCTTGTCATCTGTTGATTATATGGTGCCCAGCTTTTTTACTTATCCTTGGAAAGTTGAATCTGGAAAAGCCTTGCTTGCCACAACTGAAAGCTGAACTACTCTATGTAGAATTTCTCAGTTATACTTGAAAATAATCTTGCTAGTTAAGTTCTAATTTCATAAATAAGGTGCTTGGTTTAAAATTTTATTTTGAACTAGTTGATGCAGTGTGCCAAAGTCTAGCTACTAGAAAACCAGGGACATTTCAAATAGCTCACTGAAATTTGGGGGTGTTTAGGGGGGTATAGACCATAAAGTTCATTCAAAGTACAAAAGATAGAGAATAGCCTAAAGTAATTTGAAAAACAAACAAAAGAGTGAAAAGGAAAATTATTTTTATTTGTAGAGAAACCTAGCCAGTTATTTTTCTGATAGAATAGGGATTGAATATCAAGATGCATGATTAATCAGAGATTTCCTGCAGACAAAACTCAAGGCAGAGAGTCATGAGCTTGCAGGACAGTTATGCAAGCAAAAAGCCTGAGCAAACACAGCAGAACCCATAGAAATAAATATTTTCAACCTCTAAAGATCAAAAAGGAATAAGAAAATAAGTCATCATGGAACTGAGCAATCAGATTTGCAAAAAGTACCAAAGCTCCAGGGTCAATGACTGTTGAGTAGAGAAAAAACAGTGAAGAGAATATCTAAATGGAAATAGTGCCTTATGAGTGTACCAAGTGAAATGTGCAATGAGAGGCTAACCTTTGATTTGCCACCAACTCATTTCAGCTGTGAAATCTCAATACCCTGGGGGAAAACCAACTTACCTTTGTTACTAGAATAGCTGGATAAAGAGACTGATTACAAAGAGAAAAAGGAAAGAAAACTGTGCACCAAAGCAGAATATTGGGGGAAAAGGTGGGCGGGCCTTTCACCTGTTCTTTTGGATATTAACTGCATATTATGAACTAGCATGCCAAGATCTGGGTGGGGACTTAACATGAAAAGCCTTGTGTTTTAGCTTCTTCTACTGGCAGATAGAGGGCAAGGCCGGGAGAACAGCATAAATATTATCACCCAGGGTTTCTTCCATTAGAGTGTATGTATCAAAACAGATGCTCAAGTTTCGGTTGGGTTGTGTGCTTCATCAAATCTCACAGAATGCATGGCTCCTCTTGACAAAGAGCCAGAAAATAATTCTGTGGTGTTTATGATGTTAAAGAGGTCTAGGGGAAATTATATAGACTGATAAACCAAATGCTTTGGTCCTTTTTCTGAAACAGCTCTATTATAGGGACACAATCAATAATGCCTCAAATGTATAGCCCAAGTTTTAAAGAATATATTCTGCCTCTAAAGTTGGAAATATTGCATTTTTATGAAAGATTCAGTACTTTATGACAAGGCATTTTATCTATAATCTCATAATCACCTTTCAGATTATATCCTCTGGGACCTGTGGTACAGATAAGCACATCCTGGAAGGAAAAAACAAAGTACCATTTCCTGCAATTTTGGGTCATGAGGGAGCTGGGATCGTGGAGAGTATTGGAGAAGGTGTAACCAGTGTGAAACCAGGTAAGTAAGGGCCAGATATGGTGTCAACTCCTGTTCAAATTAGCTTTTTAATTATTCCCCAACAGCACTGTAAAATATGGAATCCATCATACTTTCACGAAAACATTAAAATGCATTCACATACCAGATACAGTGCACGATATAAGTAACCTTAAATAGAATCTTCCCGTTTGTGTTTGGGTAGCTGAGACAGGAGGATTGCGAGTTCAAAGCCAGCCTCAGTAACTTAGGAAAGTGCTAAGCAACTCAGTGAGACCCTGTCTCTAAATAAAATTCAAAATAGAGCTGGGGATGTGGCTCAATGATCGAGTGCCCCTGAGTCCATCCCTGATACCCTCCCTCCCCTCCCCCAAAAGAAACAGAATCTACTTGTTTCCATACAGATTATGGCAAATCTATATACCCAAAATTAAACTAAGAATTGAAAATATATACAATGTATTGTAACACCAGTAAATTTAAAATATGTATGATTGACAATTTTTTTCTACACATACACACACACACAACACACACAATAATCTTATAAATTGTGTGGAATAAGTATCATTTATAAAAGTTTCTTTCAGGCTTTGTATTCGCATTTTCATACTGTTCATGTTTCAAAAACTTTACTGTTATATATTATTCTACCAATAAACACAGAGATATTTTAAAACCACTTTGTGAGTAAATAGAAGCCTTGGCAAGATAATCATTTTGTTAATTTAGCTGCTTAATTGCAGAGTAAGGATTAAGGACACAGGAAGCCTTCCCTAAATTTTAGACTCTTGTTCAGTAATAAAATATTTCATAATGAATATTAATTCTTATATTAATATTGGAAAATTAACTCATTGTTTCAACAAATATCAAGTATATATTAAATGCAAATTTGATCTTTCTTCTGGGATAGAACACTACCAAATAAGGCAGGCACTTTGGCACATACCTGTAATCCCAGCTACTTGGGAGGCTGAGGCAGGAGGATGGAAGTTCAAGGTAAGCCTAAGTAATTTAGCAAGATCCTGTCTCAAAATAAAAAATAAAAAGGGTTGGAGATGTATAGATGTATAGTGATTGAGTACCCAGGAGTAATTCAATCTCCAGTACAAAAAAAAAATGCTGTCAAAATAGAGGAGCCTTATACCACATATATTGATGCTACTGTCTTACCTTTGAATCCAATTTTATGAGACATAAATTCCCCCATTTTTGTCTACTTTGAAGATCCATTTGCATTAAAATTGATTTGTTTCTATTCCAAAATGAAATTATGAATAACTTCAAAGATAATGATAACTTTCATTACAACCAATCACAAACATTTACTATGAATAATATCTTATAGATAAAGGTGGGGATTATTACATTCCATGTCTCCACCCAAGTTGGTAATCATTTTCTTTGTTCTTTTTCCTTAGGAGATAAAGTCTTAATATTCCTTATTCCAGAGTGCAGAGAATGTAGTTCTTGCTTGCACCCCAAGAGCAACTTCTGCTTGAAGCAAAGGTTAGTTTCAATTTCTTTGACTTTCTGTTGAGAGCCACGGCCAGGAAAAGATGGTGCCTGGCATGTTGCTAGAACAAGTGGTTCCTGTTGCCTCAGGCGCCCGCTATTTTTGAGCTCTCCCTGAGTTCCTAGAGAGTTCACGTGGGTTGGATGAGTTCCGGTTGGGCGGAGCTCCTAGAGAGTTCCCGTGGGTGGAGTTCCCTGTTGAGTTCCAGTTGAGTGCTCTCAAAGTTCCCCAAGTTCCGGTGGAGCTCTCAGGGAGTTCCTGGGGAGGTCCTGGAGAGTTTGCGTGGTCAATGTGGGGGGTGGGTTCTAAAAATAAAGTTCCTTCCTGCTTGAATCTTCTAGAGGCTCCTGAATTGTGCCAGCCAGACTGCGGCAACTTTCTTTCACCCCATTTGATTTCACTGATACAGTTATGGACTTAGAGCTAAATCCTTTATTTCTCTTTTTGTCACTATGTATCTGTGGCACAGTATTCTTCCTCCAACTGGATTAATGTTAGATGGAACCAGCAGATTTACCTGCAGAGGAAGGAAGATTTATCATCTTTATGGCACAAGCACATTCACTGAATATACTGTGGTTCATGAAATTGCAGTGGGGAAAATTGATGATGATGCTCCCATGGATACAGTCTGTATCCTAAGCTGTGAGGTCCCCACAGGCTTTGGAGCTGTATTTAACATTGCAAAGGTAAGAATGTGCTTCTGTGTTGTTTTCAGTGACACTGTCTATATAACATCAAATTGAACTCCATTCTCTAAACTTCTCTGAACTTCTTCCATCACAGATAAAGCCAAAGAGGCCTTTTCTTTCCTCACAAGAGGAAAGTTCTTTCAACACAAGAGCATCGGCTTTGGATGCCTAATTATATTCTATCCTCTGAATTTGCAGGTCACCCCAGGATCCACCTGTGTGGTTTTTGGACTTGGAGGAATTGGCTCAGCTGTCGTCATGGCCTGCAAAGCCTCTGGTGCTTCTAGGATCATTGGGGTGGACATCAAGGAAGAGAAGTTTCCTCGGGCAAGAGCATTAGGAGTCTCTGATTGCCTTAATCCTCAAAAACTCAAGAAACCTGTCCAGGAGGTGGTGGTAGAAATGACTGGCAAAGGTGCTGACTTTGCCTTCGAGGCCATTGGACTTATTGATACCATAGTAAGTGATCTTGAAGCACTGCCTGTCCATATGAGTGTACACATTAACTACATGAAGACATTACTATAATTACTTCATGAAGACATTACTATAATTACTTCATGAAGACATTACTATAATTTTGGATTTCTTTGCCTTTTTTTTTTAAAGAGAGAGTGAGAGAGGAGAGAGAGAGAGAGAGAATTTTTAATATTTATTTATTTAGTTAGTTCTCGGCGGACACAACATCTTTGTTGGTATGTGGTGCTGAGGATCGAACCCGGGTCGCACACATGCCAGGCGAGCGCGATACCGCTTGAGCCACATCCCCAGCCCTTCCTTTTTTTTTTTTTTTTTTTGGTGTGGGGCACATTGAAATTGTTTGGGTGCTAGGGATTGAAGTCAAGAACATGCTAACCATGCACTCTACCTCAGCCCTGATAAAATTATTATTATTATCTCTGTTTTTATTTTGGAACTGGGGATTGAATTCAAGGCACTTTAGCACTGAGTTATATCCCCAGCCCTTTTTTTTTATTTTATCTTGAGACAGAGACTCACTAAGTTACTGGGACTGACCTTGAAATTGCAGGCATGTACAACAGTACCTCCCCCAACCAAAAAAAAATACTATAACTAAAAAAAAAAAAATGAACACATCTTTCATAATTTGTACTGTGCCAAGTAATTTATATATTTTATCCCATTTAATCTGTATATCATTTTTACTAGCTAAGTAGTAACATTATCCTCATATTTAAAGATTGAAAATCTTAATCATAATGAATTTAAGCAATTTGTTCAAATCATAGTGAGTGTCCTACATACTGTCCTACTCTATATGATTTCTCCCATACATCCTCCCTGAGAACATGTTCTGCAATTGTGAGTTGACGATTTAGGGCTGCTGAGAAGCTAATCCATCCATCTCTGAAATTAGATTGCAACTTTGGAATCGTGCCACCCAAGCTACGGAGTGGGTGTGATTATTGGATTATCACCCACAAATTCACAACTCATTTTTGACCCAACGCTGCTTCTCTCTGGGAGAACCCTGAAAAGTGGTGCTTTGGGAAGTGAGTATTTTACTTTCATTTTGCCTTTTCCAGAAACCTATACATCCTGTGTGCTCGTTGGCAAGCAGTGGAGGGGAAGGAACATAGGAAAAATAATCCTCTTTGAAAGGAAATAGAAGACAATATACCAAAAATAGGAAAGTACACCTTCACCTCCCCACACTCATATTTATTACCTAGAGCAGCAAAAGGAGATGAGCTTAACATCATTGATAAGATACAGAAGAGTCACTTCTTAGGGTGCTCATTGGCACCCTCACATTCTGTAATTGGTGGAGAGCTACAATATTTTTCTGAACCACTCCCCAGTACAGAATAAGACTAGAAGAAAATCTTGCTGTGTTGACCCTTAGTTCTCACCTCAACAATCACCCTAAGTGTCTTCTTCAGAACAAAACAGGCAACTCCAATGTGGAGTCATACTTGGTTACCTCTTCTCTAAATGTCTCCAATTTCCCCTTGTACAACACCATAGTTGGATTGTTTCTACTCCCATGAAATCTCACACTATGGAGTAAATTTCAATATGTGAACCCTTGAGGGGCATACTAAAATCATATCTAAACCATATTATTATCCTTGATTTCATGGAAGAATTTATTCACTTTTTTCTGACATTTATACCTTCCATATCTCCTTCCCCTACACAATATATAAACACACTAAGGAAAATCACAACAAAATTCTCATTCTGGATGCAAAAATGTGTAATGGTCTTTTCCTTTTACTCACTTTCATTTGGTAGATTTCTTAGTTACCAAAAATTTTGCATACCAATAATGTTATAACCCAACATTTTCGTCCAATTGACCTATTGCTATGGTTTAGAAGTTGAATGTCCCTCAATGATCTATGTGTAGAAGGCAGGTGCTGTGGAGCTTTAAGAGGTGGGGCCTTCTGGGAGGTCTTCAGGTCTTTGGGGGCACATCCTCAAAAGAGACTCTGGTAGGACTCCATTCTCCTTCTCCCCTGTTTCCCACTCATGATGTAAGCAGTTTTATTCTAACTCATGTTCCCCATCTAGTGCAGTCCTCCAGGCTCAAAGTAATGTCCTGCCCCTCTCTAATCTTGACCTGAAACTTCCAGAAATATGATAACTTTAAAGTTAATTATCTCAGGCATAGTATTGGGAATCTGGTTAATACATTTATTAAGAAACAGAAAAATTTTGTAGCCTGGGTTCTGATAAAGAATACACTGGCTATCTCTTTTTTTAAAAGAGTTCAAGTTTTCCTTTTAATCCCACCTTCCCCCAACCCCACATTTTTTATTGGTGCATTATAATTGTACATATTCATGAGATTTTTTTTACATATTCGTACATACACACAATACAAAATATAACAATATAATTTGGCCAATATCACTCTCCAGCACTCTCCCTCTCCCTCCCTGCCTCCCATGCCTTGGTCTCTTTTCTCTACTGATGTCCCTTTGATTTGCATGAGCTCCAACCCCATCTTTATTTTCCTTTCTCCTCTCTAGCTTTCACATAAGAGAGGAAATAGGACCCTTAATCTTCTGAATTTGAATTATTTAACCTTTTTTGGGGGGGGATGGGGTACTGTATGGAACTCAGGGGTGCTTAACCACTGAGCCATATCTCCTGCCTCTTTTTATACTTTATGTAGAGACAGAGTCTACTTAGGGCCTTGCTAAATTGCTGAGGCTGGCTTTGAACTCCTGATCCTCCTGCCTCAGCCTCCTGAGGGACTGTGTGCCACTGCACCCTGCTACCTCATCTTAATTAACATTTCATAATAGTCCTAAATAAATTCTAAATGGCTATAAAGAACTGTGCTAGGAATATAAAGACCTGGATTCTAGGTTTAACTTTATGCTTTCTAGATGTACATTAGTGTTGTAAAATATACCTCCATCCCCAGGATTTGTTTTAATCAACTATCATAAGAAGACATACACATAGATAATTGCCTTGAAAGAGGAGTATATTACCACAGTTCTTAAGAGAAGGGGGCACTTCACTCCATGAAGGGCCATACAAGGAAGCACTAGGCTCAATCAGAAGACAGAAATCTAAAATCAGGATCAGGTCCTCGTTCCCCTGTTATTGAAGATTAAACATCGAAGAAATGCCAAGGAAAGAAAACAAATTTTATTTAAAGGATAGAACATACACAGACTTCTCTAAAAGGGAGAAGGAGACCCAGAGCTGGAAGTGGGGGTATCCTGCCTCTTTCTAGATTTTAGGTTTCCTTTCTTCTCATGCCTTCTCCTCTTCTTATCTTGACTATATGAGCAAAAGGCAGGAAAAGAGCAGCCCAGGGGCTGATTGCTTAAGTTAGAAAATGCCTCCTTCCCCTGCGTGGGGGAGGTGTTAGCCAACAGTTAATGGGAAAGTGCTATCTACCCACTTCCTTTTCTTTGATAATCAGCTACCTATCCTTTGCTCTGGTCTCAAAATGACATGGGAATCGTGGGTCACTGTCTTTATTGTAATATTTACTGAAAGGAAGAGAAGACAGAGTAATAAAACTCAGAAATTTTAGAATTAACTTGAAATCATTTCAATGGTTTCTGAGCTACAGGGTGTTCTCTAGTTATCTGGTAACTGGCCCTGGAGTAATTTAGGACAGAGATATACAATCCCACTGTGAAGCCTGATAAAAGGGGAGGGGAGGGACAGGGCTTAAAGGCTTGGGCTGGTTGGTGAACATGTCAGGCAAGTTGTTTACTATCCCTTGGAACTAATTAACCTTGGAAGGAATGTTCTTCCCCAGGACCCCAAGACCTCAATATGTCAAAGCATTTTAAATATGGAAAATTTTAAAAATATATATTAATATAATCAGTGAAACATATTTCACCTCTCTGAACTTTAGTCCTCACAGTTATAAAAATGGAGAAAACAATCCCTGCATCTGCCTTGCTCCTGGTGATTTACAGTAAATGGGATCTAGGCAGGGTTCCAATAGCATCTAACACAGCTACTCTACTTCCCTGCCCTCGAACGCCACTACACAATTAGGTTTATTTCAAAGATTGAAATGTTAGGTTTGTGAACTTTGTGTTCATATATATATCCTTAAGTGGTGGGAAACTGTGGTAACTCCAATTGAACCAGCTAGAAGTTAAATTGGTATAGAAAAAATTCGTGTCCTGATGACAGGGCAGAGCTGGGGGCTATGACACCATTGTGAATGCTCTGCCAGTCCACAAGCTTACCTATACAGGGCTCCTCGATGACTCTGAATGATCTTAACACTCCTGAGCACCACCCAGATGTAGAGGATCTGGAATAAATTGCCTTTGCTTTTGATGCCAAGAAAAAGGATTAAAAGGTGAATGGCTGACTACCTCCCATGAATGCTTTTGCCAGTTTTATACGAAAATAGTTTATTGGATTCTTTGATTAGTTTTGTTATTTTTAGGTCTTGCTATTTTTGTCCTTTCCTTCTACAGAGTATAAAACCAGAAGCTGTATTCCTAAAATGGTAACTGACTACCTTCAAAAGAAAATCAATATAGACCCACTTATAACCCATAAATTGCCTTTTGAAAGTATCAATAAGGCATTTGAATTGCTCCAAGGTGGACATTGGTGAGTATTTGTGTGTGTGAATGCACGTGCACACATACATACATCTGTGTGTCTGTGTCTGTGTATCTTACACATGCAACTTTTACCCAAAATTTTATAAAACATGAGAGGGCATAGATCAAGTGTCAAAGTGGGCAATTGTGAGAAATGGTTTAGGGGCCAGCAATAAAAGAGCTGTAAGTCTCTTTTGAAGAGTGCCCAGGCCTCCATTCAGTCACTATGTAGCCCAAATGGCTGCCTTGGCCTGTGCCACTGCTCCTGTTTACAAAATGGGGATTAGTGTTCCTGCTCTCTTGCGAGACCATATGAAGAACACATGTAAAAATAAAAATGATCAGTGAAAGAAAAAGCACTGTGAAAATAAGCTTTCATTGTTTTCAGTTTAAGTGCTAGCATATACATGACAAGAGATTAAAATGTAAATTGATTACCAAACTGAAAAGCCCAAAGTTGTTTTTTTGTTTTTTTGGTTTTTTTAGAGAAAGAGAGAGAGAATTTTTTTAATATTTATTTTTTTAGTTCTCGGTGAACACAACATCTTTGTTGGTATGTGGTGCTGAGGATCGAACCCGAGCCTCATGCATTCCAGGCGAGCGCGCTACTGCTTGAGCCACATCCCCAGCCCAAGCCCAAAGTTTTAAAATGACCTTTCAGCATAAAATTAAGTAGCTACAAAAAATCCCTGCTTTTATGGGTTTATTTTCAATCACAGTTTACTATTTGACATTTCAGAAATATTTCCAATCTGCATATATTCATGAAGCACCTAGGAGTTTGTGCTAGACACACTGGCAAATCTAATTACTGCCTTTAGGTCATTGCCCATTTGGCCCCTGAATGCAACATGCTGAATACATGAATAACTGCAGTGTGGAGCTAGATGTGATGTCTGGCCAAAAATACAAAACTCAAGATTCAGGGGAAAGAGACCTCATTTCTTAATGAATAGAATAGGATGATCCCTCAGGAAGAAGGTATCCATTCGCCTTGGGAACTTGTAGGTCTAAAACAAGAAGAATCATCAGAGTACAAGGCATCATAGAAATTGGGACTGTATACAAGAACCCAAATAATGAAAAATCCAACATGCAAGGAAGAGTTTGTTCTTGTATAGAGTAGTAAATATAAAGATTTTGACTAAAAAAAATATATACCTTATAAAAAATTAAAATGCAAGAACTTTTACACCTGAAGAGAACCAGATTTCCTTAGGATATTACCTTGCCTTTCCTGAGCCTGACTATATGATATTGTTGTGAAATCCCACCTTACAGTTTTTTTAAATAAACCAATAATAAAGTTTGGTTGAAATTATTAAAAGTGCATTAACTGGATTGACTAGAATTAACTCATATCTAAAAATCTGAAAAACACAGATGATGGGTTCTGTCACCTTGAAGACAATTGCCAGCTCTATGATGCCACCTGTGACTTTATGTATATTGAGATCAAAGAAAATGAGACAAGAGCTGTTTCCTATAACAATGTGACCCAAACAGATTCACAGAATTTTTTAATTGACCCTTAGTTAGCAAAACATTGTTTGTGGAATGTTTTAGCTAAATATTCCACTCCTATACCGAGATACTATTCAAATAAATGCATTTCATTGGTCACCAATAGTGAAAGAGTATATGGGGTAAAAATGGGAGTTCATAAACCACTTGAATCAAATGTATGAAATATGGTATGTCAAGAGCTTTGTAATGTTTTGAACAACTCATAAAAAATAGTGAAAGAGTATTAAAATCCATTTATCATTTATCCTAGAGAAATAGAAGATTGGTACATAATACACAGACTTTCATGCATATTTAATCTGTGTTCTCAAAAATATTAAAGACCAAAATCACCCTATTTGTATCAGGTGGAATTGCATAATGCCATCTGATTTTTTTTTTAATATTTATTTTTTAGTTCTCAGCGGACACAACATCTTTGTTGGTATGTGGTGCTGAGGATCGAACCCAGGCAGCACGCATGCCAGGCGAGCGCGCTACCGCTTGAGCCACATCCCCAGCCCGCCATCTGATTTTTTAAAGAAATGAGATAGTCATTATGCTAATATACAGAGCATGTTTTTATTTATAGGTTGACCACTTTTTCATAGTTTGCAAGCATAAAAAGAACAGAAAAGTTGCCACTTCTGCCCTTACCATTGATTCTGAAAGGTGGTTACTACAAATAAGCCCCATATATTAATTTTAAAGAGTTTTCCTCCCCAATTTGAAGCTTACTTCCAGAACTTTATCCTGGAAGAAAGCATTTCATTACTATATTAATAAATACCTCAAGCAATTAACATTGCTCAAGTAGCCTATCAGGAAATGTTACTTTTCTTTAAATTTAACTTTTTTAGAATTGACTTGATAAGTATTTACAAAACAGAAACATTAGACTTTGTCATAAATTGTTAAAAAAAACTAACATTGTTCTTCTTAACATATGCAGTGTGTGCATGGTAGCAGAATAAAATGTGGTATGAGGATCTGGATGAACTTTCTAGAGGAAAGAAGATATAGATCAAGCCTCTGTTGCTTATACAGACTTCCAGGCTAGAGCACTGCTGACAAACCACAATCCCACGAACAAGCCATTTGTAGAAACTTTTGTGCAAAGGGACCTCTTGAGCTTTTACTTTATAGTTTATAAGTTCATGGAACCTCTGAGGTCACGTCATTGTCACCCTCATTTATGGAGAATAAAACTAAGAACCAAAGAAGTATAATGTCTTTCCAGGATCACGTAGTCAGTTAGAATTGAGCAGATTCTCCTGGATTTTCGATACTCCTTCCTCTAAATGAATCTTCCATGTTATGCTCACATTTTAACATTTTACCCACACAATTGATGCTTCAGTCAACTTAAGGTTTTTTGATCCTTCTCCCAAACCCTGGCCCTCAAAGAATGATGTCAGAGTTGCCTGTCTCTGAAATTTCATACATGAAGTTCTTCATACTAGCACCCATCCCTGTCCATACCCATCTCAACCAAAATCCATGTCTCCAACTCCTGGACATTGTCCAAATCACAGTGCAGCAAGGCCTCCATGCTCCCAGAATTCTAATCTACATATATTTTCTCTGCTCCCATTCTGCCTTTTATTTCCCCATGTAAATATACCATGTAAAATACTACATTATAATTATATGAATAGTTATTCATCTGATGAATTCTTTTTAAAATTTTTTTGTAGTTGTAGATGGACAGAATGCCTTTATTTTATTTTATTTTATTTTTCATTTTCTTGTGCAGTGCTAAGGACTGAACCCATTGTCTCACATGGGCTAGGCAAGCACTCTACAACTGAGCTACAGCCCCAGCCTCTCTGATGAATTCTTGAAGATGACATTTCTAATTATAACCCCCACATCAGATACAATGCTTTAAATGTGAAAGTTGCTCACTATTTAAAAAACTTGTTTAAGTGAATTAGTAAATAAAAACATGGAATAATAAACAAAAATCCCTAATACATACACAATAGAATAGTGGATTAAGAATACTGTACACATCTTGGGAATTTACCAATATACAATGCATAACGTATTTTGTTTTCCCTGATAGAGAGTAGTTTGACAGCTAATAAAGTAAGGACATAATACCACAAGAGATGAGAACCAAAAGAAAGACGTTGACATATGAATTGGAATATAGTGATTATCCTCATGTAGCCATTCACAATTAGAAAATGGCTAGTGGCCATGGGAATCCTCCATTTCCCACCAAACCAACAAGTGGCCTCCTAAAGATTTCATAGCAATATCATACAGTTAGACTCAAAGTCACAGAGTGAAATGAACTCTGCAACTGTGGGTCCAAAGGAGATAACTACTCAAAGTCCTCTCTTGCCTTATTGTCTCTACTTCTCATTACTAAAATCAGATCACATGGTTACTAGTCACCCACTGGACTTAATTCCAGAGATGTTTTCTGATGTCTTTAAGGGGAGGAGAGAGAATAATATAGAGATAAGAAATGGGGATGAGTGGACAACTCTCTTTAAATGCACAACTTACAACTAGTTTTTACTACCTGTATTTGCATGGGCAAGTTGGTCAATTCAATATTTTAATGCTTTGTGTTTCAGCATCCGCTGTGTCCTCTTGTTTTGAGATCCCAGATAATGAAGATGAAATATGAGCACCCTCAGCAATGTTCCTTTGTGCTTCTTCACCTCTTTGATTATTTACTTGAAATATATAAAGAGAAAAATTGAAAGAGGGTACTTCTAGAATTTTAATGAAACTATTATAAAATTAATGATTTTGAAATCGATGTCTATATTTTTATCTAAATCTTGAAGAAAAGAAAAGAACTGATTATTAATAATAAAAAAGATCTTCTCTCCATGCTAACAATCTCACTTTAAATTTGTCTTATTTTTCATGGGCCTCAAGTCAGCTTATATTTTTTTAAAATCCCACTTATATTATTGAATGCTTCCCACCATTTAATATGTTGCTCAGTTGACTTGTCTCAGAAAGAACTAAACTGATGGTCTGCCTTCTTGGACAAGTACTGGGAAGAGAGATGGCTAATTGTTTTTAGTTTGAGCTTAACATACATTGGGACAAATTTTTCCAGTTGGGGTGGTGCAGACAGTGATTGCTTTAACAGTGGTAAAAGTGCCAGACACTCAGTCTTTTACAAACAGAAATGAATCTTTTCCATTTTTCTTTAATATGCTGTTCTTCCATGAGCAGTGAACATAAGCCATCTTATTTCTCTGTTTCATTTCCTCTGCTTGAATAGATAAATGCCACTTTGATCACTAATGTCATTTTGTCACAAACTGGGTACAGTTGGGGTGTGCTAATACTGTAAACTGAAAACTATGAAATTAAAGAAAGGATAATTGGCAGAATTCAGGCAAAAAAAATCACCACTCAATGTTTAACAATACTACAAACACAAGGATAAAAAAGAAATGGATCTTTGGATCTAATTTTAGCTAAAAACTACATTACATGAAAGCATTTCTAATAGGAAACTCCTAGAAATATAAAATAATATACAACAAAAAATCCTTTTAAATGCATTTTTGAACTAGAAGAAAAGTCTGTTTATTCTAGTCCAAGTAGTCAAATAACTAGAAGAAAGGAAGTCTGGCAAGACAGAAATAAATCTTTTAAACAATAATTGTTCTGTTCTCACCAAACACGTGAGCGTGTACGTGTGTGCGCGCACACACACACACACACACACACACACTACATTCCTTTCCATGGTAGCAAAGTCTGACTGGGAGCTTAGACATCCACTTATGCCAGACTGTAAAAAGGCACCAATTGTCACCCCCACACTAGGCTGCTGTCAGAGAAAGACAAGGAGTGATGTGAAAATTCCAACCCCACCAGGTGGCAATGAGCCCTATCATTGGGAAGTTTGGAATTCCTTGTCCAGCTACCCAGCCCTTCCATGTCCAACAACCCAGCCCTTCCATGTCCAACACAAGATATCAACAAAATTAACAAATTTTAAGCTAGATTGACCAAGAAAGGAGAATCATGTGACAAGTTTCAGAAATAAAAGAGAGAACATTATCAACAACCTCATAGAAGCTAAAATGATTATGAAGGAACAATATAGGCTATAGTACGTCAATGAGCGTAGATGGTGTTTCAGTCAGCTTTTTCATCACTATGACCAAAAGACCCGATAAGAACAATTAGTGGAGGAAAAGTTTATTTGGGGCTCATGATTTTACTCAGTCCACAGACAGCCAACTTCATTGCTCTGGGCCTGAAGTGAGGCAGAACATCATGGCAGAAGAGTGTGGTAGAAGACAGCATGTCAGACATGGCAATCAAGAAACAGAGGGAAATTCCACAGGCCAGGGACAAATATATACCCCAAAGACTTATCTCCTTCAGCCATACCCTACTTGCCTTCAGTTACCAGCCAGTTAATCTCTAACGGGGCTTAATTCACTGATTGTGTTATGGCTCTGGTAACCCAATCATTTGACCTCTAAACATTCTTGCATTTTCTCACACAAAAGTTTTGGGGAGATTCCTCATATCTAAACCATTACACATGAAATGAGGAAATTCCTAGAAAGACAAAAGCTACCAAAACAAATGTAAGAAGAAATAGAAAATAGACCTGTAACAAGAAAAGAGATTGAATTAATAATCAAGAACATGACATAAAGAAGCCCACATCCAATGGCTTCATTGGTGAGTTCAAACATTTAAAGAAAGTTTAATACTTATTCCTCACAAACACTTCCAAAACATAGAACTGAAAATATTTATCAACCCATTCCATGAGGCCACTATTAGCCCAATGCAAAATGAAATAAAGACTTTATGAGAAAGAAAAATAACAGATTTATATTTATTATGAATACAGACTTCAAAATCTTAAACAAAACATTAGTAAATTAAATCCACAAAGATATTTTAAAAAGTATACACCATGATCAAATATGATTTTACCCCAAGTACTCAAGACTGGTTTAATGTCCACTAATTCAATGTCATCCCATATCTACAGAAGAATCTCATCATCTTAGTGGAAACACAAAAAAATAACAAAATACAACACTCTTTCACATAGATGGTGTAAACAAGCAGGGTTTTCTATCTTTGCATCAGACAGAGTGAACTTCAAGCCAAAGTTAATCAGAGAGGACAAAGAAGACTATTCTATACTGCTTAAGGGAATTATACATCAACAAGACATAACAATCATAATGTCCCAAATAATTAAGCATCTACATGCATCAAACAAATCCTTCTCAATTTTAAAAATCAAATAGACCATAACACAATAATACTGGGTGGTTTTAACACACCTCTCTTGCCACTGGATATATCTTCCAAACAAAAACTAAACAAAATAACTATAGAACCAAATAATGGAATCAATAATTTAGACTTATAGACATATATAGAGTATTTCATCCAATCAATGAGCAAATACACATTCTTCCCAGCAGGACATGGATCCTTCTCTAAAATAGATCATATGTTATTCTACAAAGCAACTCTTAGCAAATACAAAAAAAAAATAGATACAATACTCTGCATTCTTACCATATCATAATGGAATGAAACTAAAATCAACAATAGAATAAAAAGTACAATGTACTCTAACACCTGGATATTAAATAATATGCTATTGAATGACAAATGGATAGAAGAAGAAATAAAAAATGAAATTAAAAAAATAATTAGAGATAAATGAGAATAGTGATACAACATAAAAAATCTAGGACACTATGAAGGAAGTGCTAAGAAGAAAGTTTATTGCATTGAGCTCATTCATTAAAAGAATAAAAAGTCAGCAAATAAATGACCTAACATTACATCTCAAGCCCCTAATAGATCAACAAATCAACACCAAAAGCAGTAGAAGACAGAAAATAATTAAAATCAGAGCTGAAATCAATGAAATTGAAACAAAAGAAACACTTGAAAAAAATTACAAAACAAAAAGTTGGTTCATTAAAAAATAAATGAAATTGATAAATCCTTAGCTGTGCTAACAAAGAAAAAGAAAGAAAACCCAAATTACTGAAATTCATGATTAAAAAGGAAATATCACAATAGAAACTACTGAAATATAGAATAAAATCAGAAAATACTTTGAAAATTTGTACTCCAATAAAGTGGAAAATCTTTATGACATTGACAAATTTCTAGAGATATATGACCTATCCAAACTGAATCAGAAGAATACACACAATTTAAAAAGATCAATCTCAAGCAATGAAATAGAAAAAAGATACCATCAAAAGCCTATCAATTAAGAAAACCCCAGGACCAAACAGTTTCTCAGCTGAGTTCTACAAGACAAATGAAATAGAAAGGAGGGGGGGAACCTTCAAACTCATTCTATGAAGTTAGCATCACCCTGATATCAAAACAAAAGAAAGACACATTAAAGAAAGACATTCAGACCAATATTGCTAATAAACATAGTTGCAAAAATCTCAATAAAATCCTGACAAATAACATACAAAAACATATTAAAAGATAATGCACCATGATCAAGTGGGGTTCATCCCAGGGAGGCAAGTTTGGTTCAACATATGGAAATAAATAAATGCAATTCATCACATCAATATACTTAATGGCAAAAATCATATGATCATCTCAATAGATGCAGAGAAAGCATTTGACAAAATACAGCACCCATTCATGTTCAAAACAGTAGAAAAACTAGGGATAGTAGGAACATACCTCAACATTGTAAAAGGTATAAATGCTAAACCCAAGGACAACATCATTCTAAATGGAGAAAAATTGAAAACATTCCCTCTAAGAACTGGAACAAGACAAGAATGCCCTCTTTCACCACTCCTATTCCAATATATTTCTTCAGACTTTAGCCAGAGAAATTAGGTAGAAGAAAGAAATTAAAGGGATACAAATAGGGAAAGAAGAACTATCACTAATTGCTGATGATTTAAAAGATCCAAAAAATTCCACCAGAAAATTTCTAGAACTAATAAATGAATTCAGCAAAGTAGCAGGATATAAAATTAACACCATAAATCTCATGCATTTCCATACATCAGTGATGAATCCACTGAAAAAAAAACTAGGAAAACTACCCCCATTCACAATACTCTAAAAAAAAATATTTAGGAATCAATCTAACAAAAGTGGTGAAACAACTCAACAATGGAAACTAAAGAAAGAAATTGAAGAAGACCTTAGAAGATGGAAAGATCTCCCATGTTCTTGAATAGGCAGAATTAACATTGTCAAAATGGCCATACTACCAAAAGCATTATAAAGATTTAATGAAATTCCTATTAAAATTCTAATGACATTTTTCATAGAAATGGAAATAACAACCATGAAATTCATTTGGAAAAATAAGAGACCCAGAATAGCCAAAGCAATTCTTAGCAAGAAAAGTGAAGAAGGAGGCATCACAATACCAGACCTTAAATTATAATACAGAGCAATAGTAACAAAAACAGCATGGTATTGGCACCAAAACTGATACATAGATCAGTGGTGCAGAAAGAAGACACAGAGACAAACCCACAGAGAATTATTTCATACTACACAAAGGCACCAAAAATATCCATGGGACAAAAGACAGCCTCTTCAACAAACGGTGCTGGGAAAACTGGAAATCCATTTGTAACAAAATTAAATTAAAACCCTATCTCTCACCCTGCACAAAACTCACTAAAGTGGATCAAATACTTAGGCACTAGAATAGAGACCTTGTGTCTACTAGAAGAAAAAGTAGGCTCAAATCTCCACCATGTAAGCTTAGGAACTGATTTCCTTAACAAGACTCCTAAAGCCCAAGAAGTGAAATCAAGAATCAATAAATGAGGGGCTGAGGCTGTAGCTCAGTGGCAGAGTACTTCCTTAGCATGTGTGAGGCACTAGATTTGATCATTGGCACCACATAAAAATAAACAAACAAAACAGAGGCTTTCTGTTCATCTAAAACTCCAAAAAAAATAAAGAATCAATAAAAAGGATAAATTTAAACTAAAAAGTTTCTTCACAGCAAAGGAAAGAATCAAGAATGTGAAGAAAAAGCATACAGAATGGGAGAAAATCGTTACCACACACACCTCAGGATAAAGCACTAATCTCCAGGATATACAAAGGGAACAAAAAAAACTTAACACCCAAAAAAAAAAACCCCAAATAATCCAATCAATAAATGAATAAATGGGCTAAGGAACTGAACAGACATTTCACAGAAGAAGAAATACGAATGGTCAAATAAATACATTAAGGAAATGTTCAACATCTCTAGCAATTAGAGAAATGCAAAAACTACACTGAGATTCCATCTCACTCCTTTCAGAATGGCAGTTATCAAGAATTTTATAAGCAACAAAAAATGTTGTCAAAGATGCGGGGGTTGAGGCACACTCATACATCACTGGTGGGACTGCAAATTGGTGCAACCACTATGACAACCAGTGTAGATCCCTCAGAAAACTTGAAATGGAACCACCTTTTCACCCACTCATCCCACTCCAAGTTTTATATACAAAGGACTTAAAATAAACTCACTAAAGTGAAGGCAGCCAAATCAATGTTTACAGTAGCTTAATTCACAATAGCTAAACAATGAAATCAACTTAGATGCCCTTCAAAAGATGAATGGACAAATAAAATGTGCTATGTATACACAATGGAATATTACTCAGCCTTAAAGAAGAATGAAATTATGACATTTGCCAGTAAATGGATGATGGAGCTGGAGAATGTTATGCTAAGTGAAATAAGACAATTCCAAAGAACCAAAGGCCAAATGTTTTTGGTGATATGCAGATGCTAATTTACAAAACACAGGGGAGGGATAAAGGTACTTTGGACTAGACAGGGGGGAGTGAAAAGGGAGGAGGGGTATAGGATAAGGAATGATAGTAGAATGAATGCAACATTATTGCCTTATGTGCATACATGATTACACAACCAGGTACTCTACATGATGTACAACCAGAGAATGAAAAGTTATACTCCATTTATGTACAATGTGTCAAAATGCATTCTACTGTCATGTATGACTAACTACAACAAATTTTTAAAATTCTAAAAAAGAAACTCTCAACAAATGAAGAATGTAAGGGAATTTCCTCAAACTGAAAATTTATCTATGAAAAACCTAGAATTAACACTACACTTAATAGTAAAAGACTATGCTTTTTCCCTCAGATGAGGAGCAAGACAAAGTTGTATAATTTGCTCCTTTTATTCAATATTTCCTAGAGGTTCTATCCAGTGCAATTAGTCAGGAAAATGAAGTAAAAGACTTTGGACTGGAAAGGGGAAGAAGTAAAATTATTTATATTAACATGAAATGATTCTGCATACAGATAATCCAAATGAATTCACTTAAAAAACTATTCGAACTAATAATTGGTAAAAAAAAAAAAGTTGAAATATATGTAATCACTATGCAAAAATCAGTTGTGCTTCTTTACACTTGCAATTAAAAGTCTGTAAGGAAATTGAGAAAATAATTCCATTTACAATAGCATCCAAAACTAACATTTTAGAAATAACAAAAGAATTGCAAAATTTATTAACTGAAACTACAAAGGATGCTTTAAAGATACTAAACGTATATGTAAGTTGAAAGGGAATGGAGGTATAGCTCAGGAGTAATGTACTTGGCTAGCATATGCCAGGCTTGGGTTCTATCCCCAGAACCACTAAATATATGCATACTTATATACATGCACACATACATAAAAAATAACAGCACATAATTTATATAACCAAAACTTTGGGGCTTATTTGTTTTCAAGATAGAGTCTCTCTGTTTCTCAGGCTGATCTCAGGCTTAAGCAATCACCTTGCCTCATTTATACCTTTTGATTGAGAAGTTTCATGTCCTTAAATATTACATAACTTTATTATGCACAGTATATAGTTGTGCCTTTAAAATAAAGGCCATTCAGCCACTTTACACATTTTGAGTGAGAAGTTTCATCTATTTACAGTTAAAATAATTATTGATGGGGATTTTTGTGTCATTTAAAATTTATTTCCTATTTTGTACTTCTTATGTTTTCTTTTTGTACTTTGTGATTTAAGGATTTGTTTTTGTAATGACATGCTTTAATTCTTTCCTTTTTATCTTTTGTATATCTACTATGTTTTTACTTTTGAGATTACTATGGGCTCACATCAAATATTTTAAGTTGATAAAAACTTAACTTCAAGCTGGGCATGGTGGTACATGCCTGTAATCCCAGCTACTCAATTTTCATCAGTTGGGAGGGATTCATTCCTAAAGCCCCTTACAGCTTTTGAAATCATTTTTCAAATATCAGGGGTGTTTCATCCCACAAACATCATTTTAATCTCCCTCATATTCTCCAGGGCTTTGGATCAGCATCCATGTACTTTCAGTATGCCTGATAAATTTCATTCTAAAAAATATGAGTGGTCCTCACTTGCCTTGTGTTGATTTTTTTTTTTTTGTATTTTCTTTAAATGTCTTGGCTTAGGTGTGCCTTTTCTTAGCCCTGCCAACATATGTTGCTTATAATGGTCTAATTAACTCACATACTTTGGATTCCAATCAGGTTCCACTAATGGGACAGCCCCTGAATGGGTGGGGATACTTACATCATCTTCCTGGTGAAGATGCCCGGCCTCTTCTTTGGCTTTGTCTATCTCTGTCCTCTCATCTACAGTTAGTGGAATATTTAAAAGACCTTGTATGTCTTCCCAAGTAGGATAATAAAGAGCAATAACAGACAAACAGGTCAGTCATTCTCTGTGGATCTTCTGTATGATAGATTAGAGCTTGTCCAGTTTGGCAAATCTGAAGTGCAGAATGGACTGTAAGTTCAGTAATATCCTCTTGATTGACCAGCCTCATCTAAAACACCAACTGGATACTGCCTGAGGGGATTTGTCCTAATCTAAAATGGGATGCTCCCTGGCCTGAGTTCCATGTCTGATCCTGGAGAAACTATTCCTGTCTGGTTTTCATATGTCGGGTAGCCACGGAAGTTCCATTGGCCCCCGTCTTCAATGAGTGGTGCTGTGGCCTCTACATTAAATGGGGTGAATTTAGAGCATTCAAAAACAGATTTTTCATCTTCCTTTTGTTACTGAGTTTTATTGTCCAGGAGGGGAATAAAGTCTTTTCCTTCTTTCTGAGCTATCAGCTGAGTTCCCTCCTTATTAGCCTCATTCTGTAACAGCACAAAGGCTTGTAGGTGAGGAATTTCATCCAATTTGCCTGTCCTCTGGCAAAATGATTCCAACTGTAGAATAATATGATAATTTAAGGAACAATTAAGTTGCCATCTTTCACCAGCATCTACCACATTGATAACCCATGGTGTGTTCCAATAATATATTAACTGCGTTTTAGTCTTAATATTATAAGTTGTCCAGTCAGCTAGTATGTGGCCCAACGGACCCTCTAGTGGTGTTAAAATTCAGCCACTCATCCGAAAGACAAAGCAGTTACAAAACAAGGGCACTAATAACAACAACAAAAAAAATCTGAACAAATGAGCACTCTCCAGACAAAAGGTTGTTGGGAATTTATGTCCTCTGAGTCCTAATCCATGCCAACCAGTGGTACCCCATGATCAAGTTGCTCACTTAGGCCTCAAACTGTGGAGTTTCTTAACTCACACCACCATTTGGTACCATAAAATGACCCACTCAAGGTCCAAAGAATGCTAATTTGGGCTCAACAGGGGACTGAGTATTCAACCCCAGAGGTACAAACAACCCCATGTGCTGTTTATCAAGCACAAAGAAAGAATTTGGAGGTCTCTGGAGAGGTGTTGAACATTTTATTATGCACACACTCCTCAGCACACACTCCTCAGCAGTGGCTGACTGGATATAATGGAGGGCTGCACTGGTCTTACAAGCAGGGGAATATATGAAATAGTTGCATGCCCACTAAGAAAGTGGAGTTCTTCAGAAATTTCTTCAGATATTTTACAAGCACTTCCTTTTCCTTTACAATCACAGTCACTCTGCTTTGGTCTTCACCTAAAGACTGGAAATGAGGGAAGTGGCCAGCTACCTTCTCCATTTCCTTTATTATCACATTCTTTATAGTCACTCTTATCTCACTGCAGGCTTTCCTAGGAACTTGTTAGGAAGAACTTGACACAGGCAACACTATTTTGAAACATATCCTCCACCATAGAACGAGAGTCACCTCACAGTCACACAGAAGATCCACAGATCCTTATGATCCTAATGGGGCAGACATACAAGGTCTTTTAAATATTCCTCTCAGCCTCACCTCCATCATCATACAAAGAAATCCCAAGCCATACTCCACCATTGTACAAAGAAAGGAAATTGTTATCAGGAACTGAAATCCTGAAGAGCATCTGGTTAAACATGAAACAGTGACCACCTCAAAGAATGGAGGTAATGACCACAAGGACCCTTCCCTGACAATCCCCAAGCAACAACCTAACATCAAAAATGTCTCCCACTCCCTCAGGCCCCTGTATCTACCTCAGGCTGTAAGCGGAAGATGGGTGTCAGTCTCCACTGGGTCTCCCTCTGCAGGTTTGTTCCAAATAAACCTGTGTTACTGTTGAGCTGCCTCTCCTACTTCTTTCACTGGATAGTTTTCTTACAGCACAGACTAGTGTTTACCCCCAACATCTGATAAAATTATCCATGTGCACAATCATGGAACAACCTAGGAGGGCCCATTGACCACAACCAATAACCTTGTTTACCTACTAATTAAGCAATTTTGGAAGTTGGAGCTGCAGCAGGAAGGAAAAGGGATAAATGCCCTGGAGTCTGTATATCTCCAGGCAGCTATGGGAACTTCCCCATCACTCCAACTGTAGTTTCAACTTGTTGCGAAAACATCTCAGCTCTGAATTCTTTTCTCCTTAGAGATCATTGCCAGATTGAGCAAGGATAGGACATTGCTCCTGGCTAGAACTCAACAAAACTGTTACCATGCAATGCCAACACCACCCTGGGAGATGAAGGGTTGGCTAGAGCATTTGCTGCTCCAGAAATATTCTGAGTCAAATTGGCAGGAAAATATGTTTTATTCAAAGTCAGCTTTCGAGGAAGACTGAAGAAATTTAATTATTTCAAAGGTTTGATTTCAAAAAGCTCTGGGATGAGGAAAGCTTTTAAAATGGGAAAGGGAAATCCATTTCAACGTTTCTAAGGAATCTTCATATTGCTTTCCATAGTGGTTGCACCAATTTGCAATCACACCAGCAATGTATGTATCTTTTCCCCCACATCCTTGCCAACATTTATTGTTACTTGTATTCTTGATCATTGCTATTCTGACTGGAGTGAAATGAAATCTCAGTGTTGTTTTAATTTGCATTTCTATAAGACCTAGAGATGCTGAACATTTTTTTTACATAAATTTGTTGACCATTCATATCTCTTCTGTGAAATGCATGTTCAGTTCCTTTGCCCATCTATTGATTGGGTTGGTGGGGGAGGCGTTGTATTAAGTTTTTTGAGTTCATTGTATGTCCTGGAGATGAATGGTTTATTAGAGATGCAGATGATAAAGATTTTCTCCCAATCTGTAGGCTCTCTCTTACTTTCTTGATTGGTTCCTTTGGTGTGAAGCAGCTTTTCAGTTTGATGCCATCCATTTATTGATTCTTGATTTTACTTCTTGTGCTTTAGGAGTCATGTTGAGAAAGTTGGTTCCTAAGCCAACAAGATGGACAGTTGGGCCTACTTTTTCTTCTAGTAGGCACAGGGTCTCCGGTCTAATGCCTAGGTCCATGATCCACCTTGAGTTGAGTTTTGTGCAGGGGGAGAGATAGATAGGGGTTCAGTTTCATTCTACCACATATGGTTTCCAGTTTACCTGCACCATTTGTTGAAGAGGTCATCTTTTCTTCAATGTGTATGTTTATAGCACCTTTGTCTAGCATGAGATAACTCTATTTATGTGGGTATGTTTTTGTGTCTTCTTTTCCATAGGTCATCATGTCTGTTTTTGTGCCAATACCATGCCATTTTTGTTACAAAATCTCTGTAGTATAATTTAGTGTCTGGTATTTTGATGCCTTTGCATCACTTTTCTAACTAAGGATTGTTTTGCTACTCTGAGCCTCTTATTTTTCCAAGACTTCTTTTTTCATGGCTTCTTTTTCTATTTCTATGAAGAAAGTCATTGGGATTTTAATAGGAATTACATTAAATATATATAGCACTTTTGGTAGTAAGGCCATTTCAACTATATTAATTCTGCCTATCCAAGAACATGAAAGATCTTTCCATTTGACCCAGTTATCCCACTCCTCAGTTTATACCCAAAGGACTTAAAATCAGCATACTACAATGATGAAGCCACATCAATGTTTATAGCAGCTCAATTCACAATAACTAAGCTATGGAACCAACCTAGGTGCCCTTCATAAGATAATTGGATTTTGTAAAAATGTGGTATATATAAACACAATGCAATAGCCATAAAGAAGAATGAAATGATGATATTTGCCGGTAAATGGATGGAACTGGAGACTATCATGCTAAGTAAAAATAAGCCAATCCCCAAAACAATAAAAGCCAAATGTTTTCTCTATATGTGGGTACTTACAATAAAAAGGGACAGGGATAGAAGAATAGAAGTTCATTGAATTAGACAAAGGGGAATGAAGGGAAGGGGGGATGGGAATAGGAAAGACAGTAGAATGGATCACACAAATGTTCAGATCCTAATTAGAGTAAGTTATAGTCCATGGATGTATAATATGTCAAAATGCACTCTAAAAAGAACAAATAAAAAGGGGGAAGGTGCATTCGGGGGGAAAAAGGCAGAGTTTCATAGGTTTGGCTTCCTTCCAAGACCATGGAGCCTCCTTATCACATCAAAAGGAGTTGCAAATTCCTGGTGATTGCATCTGAATCTTCCTTTTAGATAAAAATGTTATCTTTTAAACTGAGAAGAGGAAAAATTGTTAAAGAGGACTTTCTTTAAGATCTAAAATACCAAAAACAGGGATTTTAGAGATGGAGGAATAGATTGAAGAAACAGTTGGGAAGGAAGAAGGTCATCTGTCCAAAAAATTAATTTTATTAAAGAAAAAATGTGCCTCCCTAAACTGCTCCGTTACAAGATCTGCTTATTTATTTCTGTCAAACAAGAACTGTCAGCAACTGCAGATATTCCTGACTGCTTAGCTAGGAGGCTGCAATTTTACCATCTCATATTCCATGAATGGTAAAAAAAAAAAAAAAAAAAAAAAAAAAAAGTGTGCTAACTATAAGAAACATCACTAGTACAATTTGAACACTTTGAAATGGGAGTTTTGAGATTAAACTAGATTCCCCACTTCTGCCAGCAGATCGTGTTGGTGCAGGCTACAGGCCTTGCCAATTCCTTCTGCATTCACAAATTTGTCGAAGAAACTCCATGGACAATAACGAGAGGGAGTAGAACTGAGTAAATGGAGTAGAATTTATTCAAGTGAGAAGAGATAGAATTCCTGTGATGTGTCAGGGGACCTGATAGTGCTATAGGTCTGGGTGAGGGCTTCCAGGAAACCAAAACAGCATGAATAACCCTTCTTCAAACCTCAATTCTTGTCATCAAGTCAGAAAGATTTCAGGCTTATTGCTCAGAGAAATAGGTGTCAACTTATTAAGAACTGGGAAAATGGAAAAGGGGACACTCTCAAGGGAGAAAATGGGTCCTCTCAGAGAGGAGAGGGATAGTATACCTCTCCTACACTCCAGTTTTAGTGGGGATGCAAGACACATTTTCAGAGAGTTCTGCCCAGATTCACCTCTTAACTTTTGACTGACAGCAGGATGACATAGACTTTCAAGTCCCCACTGCCATGACTAGGTCACTTTGGCCCACACTGACAGGTTCTAAGTAGATTCTTAACTATAAATTCTTACAGATTGTATGGGTAGCAGGAATATCCTTATCTCCCTGAGTTTCAGAACCTGGTCTTGAAAGGGTCACAGAAGTCTTCCCCTGCAGGGTCACTTGGATCCTCTTATCAACATTATTTTGGGCCTGCATTTCACTTGCAGATAATAGTAGTTCACTGAGGAGTGTGACATATTCTGTCCACTTAAGCCGCATAGGCCTGCAGGTAGATTGCTTCTTGGAAAAGAAAGCAGGTGATAGCCAGGAAGTGTAGCCAGAATAATCAGATAGGCTCCTTGTGAATTTGTTTTGTTGAAAATTTGAAAAGGAATCTCAGTTTTAAAACTTGGAGGCCAAGGCAAAGCAAACTTCAGACTTTATTTGTAGTATTTAATATCTTCAGGTTCATGAGCCTGCCAGGAAGTAACAGTTTTTAATCACTCACTCTAAGATTGGGAAACCTTGAAGCCAGGTATTCAATGTAAATTCTCAAATATGATGTTCTAGTCAAAGACAATAATTCCAGTTACATACTGTTATAAAAAGAACAGATTTTTATTTGCCATAAAAATAAGAATATTAATCAATAGTTTCCAAATTCTGGAGAGATCCATTTTCCCAAATTACTTTAAATAATAGATTTTTAAAGTTTTCTTAAATCTGGAAAACAAAATATTAAAAGAACCAGCACAAAGGGAAGAAATGGGAGGAGGGGGAGTAGGAAAAGAAGACAGCAGAATGAATCTGAAATAATTTTCCTAAGTACTTATATGAATACACCATAGTAAATCATGTACACCCATAAGAATGGGGTCCTATCTAGAATAAGATTCATTCCATGCTTGTACAATTGTATAAAATGAATTCTACTGTCATCTATAAATATAAAGAACCGAAAAAAAAACAACCAGCAATGTATAAATTAAAACACTGCAAATAAACAGAATTATTTTTTATCATTTCCTTCAGCCTATGCAATTAATTTTTATTCTGCCTGATCTCGGACAGCAATTTCATAAACCCATCAGTTTATCATTAGAGTTTTGGAAGGTTCTTAATCCAAAGTTATTGAAAACCCATACATGTCCACATTCTTTTCATTCTTTCCATGAAATTCCTTGAAGATTCAACACATAAGACTATAGTTGCATGCAAAAGAACTCTCAGAAAGGCATCAAATAAACCAGTGTAACTATTGACAACAACACATATAGATCTGATAAGAGTTTAGTATTTCTGTGATATACAATAATTTAACAATCAGAATCATGACTGATAGTGTTATATCAAGTCAGACTTCTAACAATCTAAAACAATTTTTAGAATACATATTGAAAACATATTCATACACAGCTACTCTAGTACTTTAGCTTTTGCGAAAGTACTAGAGAAAACTATCTAGTATCCTCCTTATCCCTCAATTGCAGCAAATGTTCAAAAAAACAAAAGTTTTGCTCAAGTTAAGAGACAAAGGTGAGCATCTCTGCATTTGAAAAACAATAAAAGGAAAACAATACATTCTGTTAGAGATTTTAAACTTGGAGCCCAGCACAGAGGCCCATGCCTATAATCCCATTGGCTCAGGAGGCTGAGTCAGGAGGATCCAACCTCAGTAAAAGTGAGGTGCTTAGCAACTCAGTGAGATCCTGTCTCTAAATAAAATACAAAATAGGGCTGGGATATGGCACAGTGGTTGAGGGCCCCTGAGTTGAATCCCCAGTACCAAAACAAAAAGAAAGAAAGAAAGAAAATTTAACTTTAAACTTCAACAGAGTGGATACTACAAGGAGGACCTCCTGATTAACAGGAGGGTGGGGAATCCTGTGCACAATTTCACCTTCTGTGCTCTTTCACTCAGCTAAGACTATTTTATGTTACACTTAGGTACCTTCCTCAAGCATCAGGAAAGTCTGAGTTTCCGAAAATGTGAAACAACCTGGCCTAGTAATTACCTGACTGCACATAAAACTCAGAATCCAGCCTCTTGATCTCCCCATTACTCACATACCTTTGTGTTTGACACATTAAAATTATGACCAGAACCTTCCATTCTTAATATTTTCATTGTGGCAAGAGCACAAGGAAGTTATCATAACTATGATAGGCAGGGAATGTATTCAGGGTATGTGTCAATTTGTGTGCTTACTTCTTCACCAGCACCTCATTGCCTATTAGTCTCTAGGCTTTCACAGTTCGAAGGCTATTTAATCTGAGTGCTACCTGTAAAAGCTCAATCTGCTTACTGCACAACTGAAAACACACAGCAGTGAAGAGGCAAGGTGGTGGTAAAGAACTGTGTTGGAATGAGCTAGCTGATTGGAACATGGGGGGTTACAAAAGCTATCTTGGCTAACAACCACAAGCAAAGAGCTTCTATGGGAAATATAAGGAAGTATATTTTTAGCCACAGACAGGTGGACACCAGAGTAATCATTAATCCTAAAGTGATCCATTTCTTTGATGTGCTTTCTGAGGTTATCTGAAGGTCATCAAATGTTCTGGGTTCTATGAGTCTAAAGAAAGATTATTGATTACGAGGTCTTATGATTAATGTTTCTTGTGTTCCTTTTTCCTGGAATAGCTGGCTCTGGTAGCTAGTATCACAATCATCCATGTGCATCTTTTCTTTAGACTTTAGAAAGCCAGGCAAAGGTAAAGAAAACAAAAAGCAAACTTGCAAAGGACAATTTGCTAGGGACAAGTTAACCCATGAGGTAGCTTCATTAGGACCTCTCCCTCGCTTTTCCCTTTTCTTTTCTTCCCTTTATTTGATTTGACTTTCCTCTGATTTTTTAATGCCTTTGGTAGTAAAGTTCAAGACTTATATCAGATTTTCCAGAGTCAAAGATATCCCCTCCTTCAAAGATCTCACGAGGCAGATAATTAAAAAAATGCAAAGAGAGTAAAAGAGAGCAAGATGGGGTCCTCAAGGAAGACATTTAACTAGGTTGTTTCCCAGAGGAACTGATAACTAATGAGAGAAACTCCTAAGAAAAAAGAAATATGCAGGCAAAAGAGGAAAAGAATGTGTAGGCAGGATGAAAAAAAAAAGTACAGTGGAGGAAAAAAATCCCATTTGATAAATTCCAGAATATTCTTTATGGCTGGGGAGTAAAGTCTGAGGCAGAAAGTGACAGGAAATATGTTTGGAGAGACTAACACATAGGGGATCAATGATATCATGGATCCTATTAAGCAACTGATAGCAAAATCATTTTTTTATTATTGGTTGTTCAAAACATTACATAGTTCTTGATATATCATATTTCACACTTTGATTCAAGTGGGTTATGAACTCCCATTTTTACCCCATATACAGATTGCAGAATCACATCAGTTACACTTCCATTGATTTACATATTGCCATACTCGTGTCTCTTGTATTCTGCTGCCTTTCCTATCCTCTGATAGACCAGCATGATTAGGATTATATTTCAGATGGCAATGATTGATAAGGGAGAGGATATTCAAAGGTGATGGCACTGAGCCAGGGGAAGCAGAAAGCTTTTTCAATAGCCCAGGTGGTATTTAGTAGGAAAGGAGAAGAGGGGACAGATTCCAGAAAAATTAGTCTGAGTGGATAAAGGACAGAGAAAAATTAAATCTACTTCCTAAATTTCTGTCTTGGATGAATGAATAGATTTTCTGACTTTTTTCAAGAAAACAGAGGGAAAAGCAGATTTGTGTTTGTCTCTGGAGGGTAAGGAGAGAGGAAAGATGGCAGTTAGAAATAATGGTGTGTTCACATTTTAACAGGTTGAGTTTGAGATACCTCAGGGACATTCAAATAGCAGGTAAATATGTGAGTCCAAGGCATCAGGAGAAATCTACCTGATATCTATGGACTGTGAAAGTCGTCTACATAAAGACAGTGGTTGAATCTATAAAAATAGGTGAGTCCACACAGGAAGATAATTTATAATAAGAACAATGATGAGTTGAAATCACACTAAGAACTACTTGCCATCAATTACTTCTCCAACCTCACTTTCCAATGACCACCATCTGATAATTGCTACTACTAGATGATCTCGATTCCTTGCTCCATAACTCACATCACCATCCCCAAACCAATTCTTACACCTAGTGTCACCAAAGAACCCCACACTGTGCTATGGTATTCCAACCCTGAAACAGCCACCAGCCAACTTCATTCATAGCAACATCAAAAGTATGACATCTAATTCTCTGGGATATGTTGCATTTTTTAAATATGACTGATAATTGCAAAACTAATTAGAATACAAAGACTGACAGTACAAGAAATTGTATTGGGTTGGAGAGACTACTTTGAGCATATATATATTTATTTTGAGTTTGATTTTGTAGTGCAGAAGAAATGAACACTTTCTAGTTAGTAATCATTAAGATTTTCCAACTCACAAGCCTCATAAGTTTCCCTTTCTTTTTTTTTAATTTTTTATTAGTTGCTCAAAACATTACAATGATCTTGACATATCATACATTTGATTCAAATGGGATAGGTAATCTTATTTTTCTACATGTACAGATTGCAGGATCACATTGGTTATACAGCCACGTTTATACATAGGGCCATACTAGTGTCTATTGTATTTTCCCTTTCTTATCCAATTTTTTTTCTTTTCAGGTAATCAGATGCAAAGCAGTCCTACTCTGGAAGCCTGATACACCACTTGCCTGAGAAGATAGAAGTGGCCTTACCAAAAGCAAAGGAATTTCACATAAAGGTTTAAAAAAAAAAAAGTCCACATTTCCACATCTAAACCTAGAGAGGTTCACTGTGAGATACCTAATTTTTTTGGAACATTAAATTCAAAAGGAAACTACATACTCATCTATTTCTTCTTCATTAAATGTTTTCATTCATCTTTAAACCAAACCACAGAAATGGTCAGGGAGATATAGCACCTGTTCACACAGCTGAATAGAATAGAATACAGACTTGAACAGTTTTTCTCAGCTTGGGTTACATATTTGGAATTACTTAGGAGCTATGAAAAATGTTGAAAACTGGATCCTGTTGCCAAAAAATCTGAAATTATGATTTAATTGGTTTGGGATGCAGCCTAGGCATGGAAAATCTTTAAATCTTCTCCAGATAATTCTAATGGGCCCCATAGATTAGAACTTAGTTCACCCAATTTATAGTCTAGGTTTTTAAATTATTTTAATTACAACAAGGAAGAATAAGTACCACTTATTAATGGATTATAAAGAGAGAATTACTTAGAATTACTTCTAAGTCCACCTTAGTGACACAGCTCATACCCTCTGCCCAGAGAGCCTTCTCAGGTCTCTATCCTCTATGGATGGAGCAATGGACCATTTGACTATCCCCATCTCTGCACCACCCACAGGGTCACAACCCATACAACCAAGTTTGGACACTGATTTAAAGGCATTCAATCATAATCTGACAGGCAACAAAATTGAATCTCTGTGTATTTGAACCAAGATACAGAGATACTAGCAAGACACTAGAGAGGTTGAGTGGACTCAGGACATGGTAGCCATCTTTAATCATGTGATCATGATAAATAAATGGAGAAAGTCTTTCTGCAGAGTACTATAAGACAACACAGTTATGACCATGTTGAATCAAAGTGGAGAGATGAACAGAATGGTGGATTTTTTGGTGTATTTCTAGCTCCGTGAGATCTGACTGAACTTTACTACAATTGAGTTGCAAGCAACTTATGCTATTCTTCTAAGAATCCCCTTTTACATTAGATGTTCAAAGTTCAATAGGTTTTCTTTCTTAATCAAGGTATGTGTGTGTGTATATGTGTGAGTCTCTCATCCATTTTGGAAATGAAGCTGAGATCATAAGGAATTACACCTAAGTCACACACACAAAAAAAAAAAAAAAAAGGAAGGGGAAGAGCAAGAATCTCATCTTTAAACTCTCAACCACTGTTTTAGAGTTCCTTCATTTTAAATTGTCTGGCTGACTTACAATGAAGCAGGATTATGACTTGTACTCACAACACTATAAATCTTGCTCATGAAATAAATTAAAGCTTCGCTTATAGTAAAAAATATTACTCCTTTCTCCATGGCATTCCAGTCCTTTATTTCTATAATTCATCTTTCTCCTCCACCGTTACCCAACAGCTCAGTGAAGGACCATGTAAGGCCTTTGACATCACACTATGACTTTACAAATTCCAACCTAGTTCCACCCTCCCTGATAAGTCTTAAATCATCATCGCTCTGAAATGAGCTAATAAAAACATAGCCTTCCTATAAACAAATTATTGATGTTTTTCTAGAATATGTAGACATTTCTGATAGAAAATAAACACACTGTGTTAGCAGAGCTTGTCAAACTCACAAGAAGGCTTCAAACACTAAAACACCTTTATCAGAGACACAGGAAGCCCTAGTAGAACTCTCCACACATGTGGCCACAGGACTCTAAGGTTCAGACATAAAGAAGTTGGAAGACAAAAGCTCCATTTTCACTTTATCCCATGATTTTAGGCCATGAAAGGACTGAAATGATTCACAGCATGGGAGAAAGAGTGAGCACAGTGAAAACAAGTAAGAATTGACACCTGGGCTTGGGAAATAGCAACAACTTGGATCTTACAACAGGAAAATAAGGTATGCCTTAAAATGAGAGTATGCCTTAAATATGTTAGGACCAAGTGAAACAAAGGGTGAAATACTGACCATTTCTTAGAAAATAGGGGATAATTATTTGTAAGTTACACTAGATCTGCAAGAAAGTAAAAATGAGAAAAAAATTTAAAGGTAAACTAGGGCCAACATTTGAAATTATTTCAATGAAGCATATTATTAAAAGTCAAACATATTAGTGAAACCAAATAGAGGAGTTCAGAATTGTGTTCATATCTATGTAGGAACTTAGTGCACAATCAGGTTTGTCTTACATATTTAATGATGGGAACATAGATCTTCCAATAACTGGCACTGAAACAATTGCATAGTCATCTGAACTGAAAAACAAACTTGAATTGCTATCTCCTTTGTACAGAAGCAAGATGTACATAAATCCAAGAATTAAATGTAAAAGTTGAAACTATACAAGTAGTATAAAATAACATGAGAGAACATTGTTTTATCTCAGAGAAGGAATGGAAACATTAATTAATAAAATCCATAAGACATAAACAATATACAGATAAATCTGATTTTTTTTGTAATATCAGGGTTTGAATCCAGGGCCTCACATGAACTAGACAAGGGCTTCACCACTAAGGTACATCATAGCCCTTTTTTATTTTTTATTTTGAGATAAGATCTTACTAAGTTTGTAGCTAGATTTGTAGAACCAGACCCTGCATAATTTTCTTAAATTTTGCATATAGAAAAACAAAACCATCAGCCAAGCACGGTGGCTCACACCTGTAATCCCAGCTACTCATGAGACAGAGGCAGGAAAATCACAAGTTTGAAGCCAGCCAAAGCAACATATAGAGAATTCAAATCAATCAATAAGTAAATAAGGTATAAAGTTTCAACTGCACAGGAGTAATCCATTTTTTAGATCTATTATACAGTACAATGACTATAGCTAACATGTATTATATCTTTCAAAATTGCTAAAAGTATAATTTTTAAATGTTCTCATTACAAAACAAGATAATTATTAACCAGCTAAATAATCCAGTAGAATCTCCCTATTTTAATGTCAATTAATAACTAACCTTAATAACATCAACAAAGCCCTACTTGCCATGTAATATAACATACTCCCAGTACGGTATCTCAATTTATTCCATTTCCAGGGATTAGGCTGGGACACCTTTGCAAGGATTTTGTTGGTTTGTTTTTTAATTCTGCCTACCACAGTCCACATGTTCACAAAATATTCACTGCAGAATCATTTGTAGTGTTGGGGGAAAAAAAGAAACAAAAACAAGAAAAAATCTATCAGTGTTCAGGGGATTGGTTAAATAAATTATGATATGTCCATACAATGAAACACTACATAACCATTCAAACAAATGGAGTACTGTATGTACTAAAATGAGAAATCTACAAAATGTATATTGTTAAGTGAAAAAGTAAGACCCAAAACAGAGTACATAGTATGCTAGCCCTTGCATGTTTTAAGGGAGTTATATACGTAAGACATTCAGGGACCCCCATGGGGGCAAAAGACCAGGATAATTAAATGAATCTCTGGTACAGTAAGCTATTCTCTAGTATGGCATGTTTTTCTCCTCTGGCCCAAGTGTTCCTTCAACAAACATGTCATGAGACCCTAATAAAACTGCAGAAGCAGAATGTTTGCACAAGATAAAATTGTTACTGAGGAAAAACCTAAATAAACCCTCTAGCTTTGCTCATTCTTAGTCTACTTAAAAACCACTAATTTTTAAGGTCACACAGCTGGGCAATGCGTTCTCAGTTTTCCACTAGCTTTATTCAGGAAAACACTGATGTGTAGGTTAGAATGATAACAGTTGCCTAGGTTACTCTTCAGGGACCTGAAAGCCACTTTTGCTGAAACACTGGCTCTTCACTTGGGCCTGTAGATGGCTGATGAATAACAGGAATGGGATGGAAAAGCTTGGCATTTCTGTCTTCATATTGCGAGTGTCCCCTTTGGGGCCTTAACCTTCAGGTCAGATTCTACTCAGCTCTGCGTGTAGACTGCTTGGCTTCATTGCCCACTGGAGCTCGAGTTGTCTCCTTCCTTCCCCTCCCCCTGCTCTCAGCAGCTGCAGCAACCCAAGCATCTTAGGCCTTTCAGCCCCATCACAAGATTTTGGTGCCAGCTGCAAGAGTAGCTCAGCAGATTCTAGGACACGCTGACAATGTCTTCATTAGTCTGTTTCTTGCAACAGAGGGAAAACGTCTTGAGACTATGCCCAAGGCCAGTGAAAACTCACCACTTCAACAAGCACACCCGAGCAAACTAATAAGAGCTTGCTTTTCCCTTTGTTGGGAGAGCAGACTTTTCACTCTCTCAGTTGGTGCTATCTCCCTTCCACTCTCAGTGAAGCCCCCAATTAATGCTTACCTATGTGTTCATAATTCTCCACTCGGCCCCATTTCTATCATTTTCAAGTGGAAACATCCCATCTCTGATAGCAAAAGCTACCACAGACACTGGTCAGAATAATATCTCTAGGGTGGGGCACTGGGAAACTGGAGAGTTAAGATGACAATTTTCACTTTTGTGCAGTTTAAATTTTTACCATCTGTTATTTTTTTAAAAAAACTGAGAATATATAAAACAGAAGAGTCTAAATAATTTTCTTTTTAATTTATGGCATATATTTATTTGTACAAATATATATAAACACATTGAAAAAATATACACTGAATATCATGTATTAACTCCTTTAGATTCAGACATGGAGCCCAGAACTGGAAACAGATGCTGAAAATAGCCACTTTATCATCCTTCCTTCCTTCCTTCTTTCCTTCCTTCCTTCCTTCCCTCCCTCCCAATACTGGGATTAGATGCTAGGATTAGACTCAGGGCCTCACACATGTTAGGGGAGAGTTCTACCATTAGTTACATACCCAGCCTTTTTTATTTTTTATTTCGAGACAGGGTCTCTCTAAGTTGCTGAGGCTAGCCTCAAACTTGTGATCCTTCTGCCTTAACCTCCTGAGAAGTTGGATTTCAGCTCTTTGGGGAACTATTCAATATTCTTCATAGTATGACACACAGTTAAATGTAGAAATAATTCTCAGTTATCTACCTTTTTGCTATTGAAATCCTGAGATACAGATATAGCTCTGCTTTAAAATATAATGTCTAGGACTGAAAATTGGTGCAACCACTATAGAAAGCAGTATGCAAATTCCTCATAAAATTGGGAATGGAACCACCATTTGACCCAGCTATCCCACTTCTTGGTTTATACCCAAAAGACTTAAAATCAGCATACTATTGTGACACAGCCACATCAATGTTTATAGCAGCTCAATTCACAATAGCCAAACTATGGAACGAACCTAAGTGTACATCAATGAATGAATGGATAAAGAAAATGTGGTGTATATACACAATGGAGTTTTATTTGGCCATAAAAAACTGAAATTTCAGCATTTGCAGGAAAAACAGATGGAACTAGAGACCATCCATTTTTCCTGCAAATGAAGTTAAGTAAAAAAAGTCACACTTAGAAGATCAAGGGTCATATGTTTTCTCTCATATTCGAAAGCTAGAAAGTAAAAAGAAAAAGAAATGTGGGGGTGGATCTCCTAAAAATCAAAGGGAGATCAGGAAAGGTAAGGGACCAAGGGTTAGAGGTAGGGAAATGTCCCTAGGTCTCCCAATAAAAATGGAGGGAGGAAGTGCTGGGGAGTGATATTGGTCAAATTATATTGTGTGCATGTACAAATATGTAACAATTCATCGAATCCCATCATTATGTACAATTATAATACACAAATAAAAAAATAGGAAAAAATAATGTCTTTATAAGAAATAATTTTGCTCTCCGCCACAATGTGGACGGTAGGGCATATGCCTAAATTTGGAGAATCAATTTTTATATACAATATAAGCAAGACTTTACTAATATTCTAATTCAAAATAAAATTTTCGCTTGCTTTTGTCTGTGAAAGACTGTCAAATACCCACCTGATGTCAATGGTGCCAGTAGGTTAACCTGCCAGGGAAAATCAGTATATAACTTTGTAACTATAAGCACCTTCTCTGAATTCACAGTAATTAGGGAAATGTCAGTTGCCAAGACTGATGCAGTTGCACCTCTGGACACAGTATTAATTAAGTCGTGTTTTTCCTAGCAGATTTGGTGCTGCATTAGATAGTGCAAAAGTGAATGGCATTATTGCCATTTGTAATGGAATATGGATAAGGGGTTGAAATACCATGCATCTGGGTCATGGCTGATCATAATGCATGAGGAAAAAATTGTAAAACTACCCCCAAACACCTTTGAGTTCTCTTCTACCTGCCCAGTCATCCCATGCCCCATTCAACATCTTTTCCATTCCCTCTTGCTCAGTAGTAAATGACCAGTAAAGACTGGATGCCATTCACAGATAGACATGAGGAATTCCTGGAAACATAACACTGTTTTAGTATGACTGTGTCTCCTACATTCCAGTATATTCTTTCTTTCATTTAACAAACATCTGTGGAGCCATTCACTGTTCCAGGTGTTGGAACTCTGCTGCTGTCAGAACTCATCAAGCTTACATTCTACTGCATAATATTTAGGTAGTGATAAATGCTAATAAAGAGAAAGGAGAGGGGATAAAGATGTAGCTTAGTGGTAGGACACTTGCCTCACATGCACAAGGCCCAAGTATCCTCTTCAAGGGCACTAACTTCCTTCCAGTAGGCCACACACCCCAAAGGTCCCACCCCTTCCCAGTAGTATCATGGGCTGGAGATTAATCCTTTAATATGAGGAGACATTTAAGATCCAAACTATAACAAGGTAGAAGGAGTTAAATTTCGTTAGTTCCATGTTGCATGGTACTCAACTAAAAATAAGACTTGGCCTTCATAAGGCATTGACCCTGTAAGTAATGGAAAGTTTACAGATACAGCCCCCCACCCCAAAGAGAGAGAGAGAGAGAGAGAGAGAGAGAGAGAGAGAGAGAGAGAGAGAGAGGAAATGTTGCAGGAAGATGAAGAAAGTTTTGAAGAACTCAAAAGCATCTGGAATTAAATCAGTATCTCTGTCCAAGAAGTCTGAAGATTCAATGAAATTTCACTAAACTAATCTACTCATGAAAATTTCTTCCTGGAACTTGAAACTTTACACTTTCTCCTGTGCAAGAGTACCTCATATCTAGAAATATCCTAAGAAATCAACATATTTTATTTGAAAACCCATTTGCTTATGTCTCATAAAAAGTGGACACAGACTTGGCCTTCTCAACTTAGTAAAATATATATGGGGCTGGAGATGTAGCTCAGTGATAAAGTGTTTGCTCAGTGTGCATTAGGCCCAAGGTTCAATCCACAGCACCATAAATGAATACATAAATAAATGAATGAATGGGGTGTACATGCTCTTTTGCTTTTGTTTTCTGGGCTTTTTGTCTGTTTGTTCCCAGGTGACTCCAGTCTCTACCTGTGTCCCTCTGTCATGTTTGACCTGGGAGCAGTTGGCCTGTCTGTTATCATGGGCTGCTGAGCAACAGGAGCACCCAGGATCATTAGGGTAGATGTCAACAAAGTCAATTTTAAGATGATAAAGAAAGGAGTTTTATTTGATATGATAGGTGCTGGTGCAGAATTTTGTTTTGAGGTCATTAGAAAATCAAACACCGTGGTGTGATCTCTGGAATGAAAGTTATCAGTATTTATACCAGTTGTTTTAGAATTTAATTGAATAAACATTCTTAAATTCCCTCCATATTCCTCTATTTAAATTTCTCTGTGCCCCATGACATCTCAGCTGGTGCCCTCAGCCCAAGCCTACAGATTCATTCACTAACCTAGACACTGAACCTAGAACTCTCATAATGAATTTTCTTTCCCCTCCCTTCTCCTTCACATTTCCTTCCACATAAACAGACATCCTCTGATAGGCACCTTGGTTAAGAATTATTGCTCAATTATTCCATAACAAGAATCATTCTTTTCAAGCCAGAAGATCTAAGTGAGATTCTTTTAAAGTTCAACAAATAATCCTAAAACACTATAAGCATCTTACTTTCAGTAAAATTATGTTAGATCTGCAATATATTTCCAAGGAAAATATTTACTATTCTTGATTAGATGGGTTCATTTCAAAAAGAAGGGAAAAATCCTGTTTTTCTGGTTAAACATAGTTTATATAAGATTAAGGAACTTGAGAGGAAGTTATTTTAGAATCTGAGACTTGCTTTCATTGGAGTTTTGAAGATTTAATGTGTTATTAGGTTATAGGGCTCTATCTTCCAGTCAGCTATATGAAACTCAGAGAATACTCTCTTCAACTCAGGCCCTTTTCTGATTATGTGTTTGTAGTTATTTATTTTCTGATGATTCCCTCTTGGTGTGTAGCAATACTATTTATTTTCTGAATGTTGATTTTATTTCTTGCAACTATGCTGAATATATTAGTTCTTGTAGTTTGGGGTGAGAGTTTTGTTTATTTAGTGTACAATGATCAAAGTCTCATGTCCAGATCTATGTGGTGCAGGAGAGACACAGGTACAAGGAAATATAGATCCAAAGACAGAGGCAACTAAAAATAGGAGCATTTTGGGTCATTTTGTCCAAAGACTCTGATGATATTGCATGTATAAACACACACACACACACACACACACACACACACACACATATATATATATATATATATATATATATTCAGTGTAAATAAATTCTCTTATCTACAAAAGGATACAGCAAAACCTTTCTCACAGTCTTGTTCTGAGAAATAGACTTTGGAAATAACTAATGAGAAGATGTCTGATTATGACTTCATTAGCGTGTCATATAATGCAAATATCTAACTGTTGCTTTTGATGTCTAAAACAAAATGTTGGTTTTAATCAACCAGCTCTGTCAGTCATGGTTCTTACAAAAATTATTACTATTTTTACAACCATTACTTTTACTGTTTTTATTTTATTTCCATTTTTTGAGTCATAAAATGCCAGGTACTATAATAGGCAGCAACAATGCCTTATCTGTTTCATAACATCCTTATAAGATAATGTTATTTCAACGTAGGATAGAGAAAATTATAAAAGAAAGCACAAGCTGAAAAGAAGGCTCAGATCCAACCCTCCAGTCCCTCTGTTAACCCCTACACTGCCTTGCATTTCTTTACAACAGGCAGCTGCCTGCCCTCCTGCCATGAGAGTCATGGGGTCTGTGTGACTGTTGAGTGGATGACTGCAGGTGCTCAACTCAATACTAATGGCCAGTTAGTGTCAGAACGTTCTTTTCATGGGTCTGTTTCGGAAGGTGTGGATGAAGCAGGGAAGGGTGGAAATACCTCAGGGGTTGGAAATGGAAAAATAGAAAAATGTACCAGAAAAACTTAGGAAAAGATATAAAAACAAGAGTTTTAGATTACAGTGTTTGTTTCAATTTACAAATATCCAAGGTAAGAGAATGCATATTGATTATAACCAGTGCATCTTGGTAAGTTTGTCTCATGCAAAGGGAGAGAAAAAATTATCAATAACTATAACTATACATACCTCAGTTAAGTTATATAAACACTGATTGAAATTCTTTAGAGAATATAGTTTACCATTATCAGTCATTGTAAAAAGATTGCAAAGCCTTATTCCAAACAAATGAATTGTCATTATGTCAACCCCAAAATGTGGATTTATGTTTTTAAAGAAATATTGTGATAAAAAAACAAGAATGACTTTTCTGGAGAAATTTTTTTTTCATAGAATCCTTTAATTTTCCATTGTATAAACCTGTCTTGGAACATATTATTAAAATACTTTAAAAGAGTCTTCTTTTAAGAAAATTTAAATAAATCTTCCTAGAATTCTGAGGTCATTAAGAAAATAACCTGATATTTAAGAAGAAATGTGTTTATCCAGAGACTGGGCAATCTAATTTCTTGGGGAAAAGAGATCAGAATTTGGAATTGTCTGAATTATTTTCACTAGGGAGCTGTGGTTCCCAAATTATCTATAGCAGTATTTTATTACAGATATTAGGCATCTCCCCCAATTCATTTATTAAAAAACAGATAAATAGTTGGGCATGGAGGCACATGCTTGTAACCCCACCTACTCAGAAGGCTGAAGCAGGAAGTTTGAAGAAAACCTGGGCAATTTACTGAGAGCCTGTCTCCAAAAAAAAGGGAAAAAAAGCTGGGGATGTAGCACAGTGGTAGAGCACCAGTGGGTTCAATCCCTAGTCTCGGGGTGAGGGAGTAGATAAATGGCAGAACCAGCAAAGAAAAAAAGTAAGAATCTAGCTTACACTGTAATTTCAGTTCCTCTGTTTGGGATCATTGGATATTCCCACTGCCATTTCTCTCTATTGTATTTACACATGAAAAGGTTTATATAAAATACACATAGCTAAATATTGTAAAGATCAGTAATATCTTAGCCCTCATAAAGAGCCTAATTCACTAGCCACTTCAGCGTTCATATAGTGATTGTTAATGCAAGTTAATTCCTTTCACAAATGGCATAATCCTCTGGTTCAGTATTTTCCAATCAGGATAGCAATTAATGGGTGTTGGGCAAGCCTGCTAACCCCCTACAAGGTGCACAGTGAAGAGTTCACTAAAAATGCCATTACTGCCCTTTTGAAAAACACTGCCTACTGTCAGCCTGCAATCTTCCGTCTTAAACCGTGAGGCTAAAGAAGGAAATAAAAATGAAAGTCTTTGTTTTCAAAAGTATAAAAATACTTTTATCAGATCATCAATTAAAATCTGAAAACTAATAGAAAAATGTGCCAGCCCTTTGTACCATGACATAAAACACTATTTAAAATTCTTCATTATGTATAATAGAAAACAACTTAAAAAATGAATTCACTGGAAGGGTTTGGAGTGGTTTTGAGAACAAGTAGAAAATGAGAGAACACAACCCAAGCAGGGATCAAGAAAACAGAGTAATTTCCAAGATCCTATCACAGAATAATATATGCACAGGGCACTAGCAGACTATGAAACATCACACCTTACACACTCACACCATACTCACGTTTCCCAGAAGTGAGGATGCCAGGAGATTCTGTGTAGTAACTCATTGATCATGGCATTGATCACAGTGCTAAATTTAATCTATTTCTTAAAAACATCAAGAAAACTGAGAAAATACAATGCTAGGTTTATGTTACTTTAGCGGACCCCCTCTTTCTTTTGCAATCCTTAATGCTAGATTACATGTTTTATTGTTTGTACACATTCCTTTTCCAGAAGTTTTCCTTGGGATTACTGCCATGGTGAGAACTCAACTCTTTCCTTACGTCATTTGGCTCATTCTTGAAATTACACATCATAAAACACATGTGCACATCAAACGGGCTATTTCTAAACATTTTAATTGTTTCATTTTGTGATTCCCAAGACCTCAGCTGTTGTTATACATTAGAAATGGGTAAACTGCTCCATGGAGATTATAACCTAACACCAAAAACATCTTAAGAGAGTTATGTTCACCTGCTTTGAATTATTTCTCCTCTGTAGTATCAGGGGCCTCTCTCAGGAACACAACCTTGTACCTAAGCTATGAGGTTAGGGTAGGCATTCTCCTCATGAAGAAGGTGATAGGACAGACCTAGATTTCCTCAGTCAAAGCCCAGCAGTTGCTTTGGACAGACCTAGATTTCCTCAGTCAAAGCCCAGCAGTTGCTTTGGATGACTTTTCTTTAATAATGAAGCCTCATGCATAAAGTCTGGAATTAATTTGTGTATTACCTTGCTGGAAGAGCATAGAGCATATTCCTAAATTGGTTTCTGATTATATGGCAGGGAAGTTTAATATACACCCACTAATTACCCATACTCTGAATCCTGAAAGGATCAATGAAGCAGTCAAAATAATGAAAACGTGGAAATTAAGTCACTCACATAATTTTTATGTCTGTGTATTTGGGACTAAGATAAAGGCTGCCTGGGTGTGAGTACAGAAGGGAAGTCATGCTGCAGAAGCTACAGACAGCTAATTGAAGATGCTTTCAGGAACTTTGAAATTAACTCCTTCCTCCCGTATTTTGTTTTATTCCCAAATTACAAAATATATGATCCTGAAAGTACTGAAGAGCTCAGATACACTTAACATTCACATTTTATTTTCAATGTGACATTTTTTTACACAGCACATTAACTAATGAAGTCAGTTCATAAACATTACAGTCCAAGTTTAAGAACATAGTTTCAAAAAGCTCATTGTTATCTTTACTTTAGTTGTTCTATTTCAAGATGTAAATTATTCATAAAATTCCCAATTCTGACATATATCATTGCTCACTACTCCCTGCTTTCCCACTGCAAAAAAAAAGAAAGAAAGAAAAGAAAAACAGAAACTAGACAAAAATAACACTGACATCTCTATACGAATATAAGCTTGCCTACCTCCTTCTTACACTTGGAGTTTCATGTTATTTTTTAAAATTTTTTCACATCTTGCTTAATCTTCCCTAATCTAAAAAGAAGGGAATCTCGTTTACTGGTCAATAAAATGAGAATTAGAATTTCAAAACACAAATGTTGCTTTGGAAGTGTCTCAACTTTTTCTCTCCTCTCCCTCTCTCTGTCTTCTCTTTCCCTCCTCCTTCTTTTAGTATCCACTATGTCCTGTTATTTTAAGTACAATGTGATTTATGCAAGATCTGCAACATATTAGAGCAACTGTATTATATCCTATATAATCTTGTGTTTTAGAAGAATTATGCAAACAAAGATATTTCTAATTTTTTGCATCTGATCACTCCACAGTGAATTCATATCTGGCTTCTACCCTTACCACTTCATCACATAAGAAAGATTTTAAATCTCTACAATGAAAACTATGAAACACTGATGAAAGAAACTGGAGAGGACACACCACACACACACACACACACACACACACACACACACGAAAAGACATTTCATGTTCATGGATTGGAATAATTACTATCGTTAAAATGTTCATACCACCCAAAATGATCTACAGATTCAATGCAATCCTTATCAAAATACCAATGGCATTCTTCACAGAACTAAAAAAGAAAAATCCTAAAATTTATATGAAATCACAAAACAATACAAATAGCCAAAGCAATATTGAGCAAAAAGAACCAAGCAGGAGGCTTTATACATTCTGATTTCAAAATATACTAAAGGGAGACAGGAGGAGGAAGCCCAGCCCGGCCTCGCCGCGCCAGACTGGAGGAAGCCCATTAACCCTTAAAACCCATCAACCAGGGGCATGGCTACCAGCACGATTCTGTGGCTGATCCAGGTACCCGGTTTCCAACTCCCCCACCCTTAGCTGAATAACTCAAAATATTTCCCACAAGTTTTTGGGGGATCTAGCTATCAACGCAAAACAACAACTGTACAGGCACCTGGTTTCCACCTCAGAGACTAGAGTAGGGAGGATACAGATGGAAACTCATGTCCTTTCACACTGGCTACATCCACCACCCTGAACACAGAGGCTCAAATTAGAAATAGACAACGCCACCTACTGGAAGAAAGGAAAACAGTTCTGAGAGACTTTTTTTTTTTTTTTGCTATCTTTTCTTCTCTCTCTTTCACAACCTCAACATATGTGAAAACAAGAACTGTGCATGAAATAAGACTTTAACAACTGAATCACCAAAATAATATAATATAGAGGAATTGCATATGCCCCACCTCCCCCCTTTTTTATTTTTTCTTCCTTATTTTCTTTTTCCCTCTCTCTTTTTTCTCTTTTCTTCCTTGTTATTTATTTTGTCTTCATTCCTACTCCCTCTATCCCACTTTCAACCCCCTAAACTTTACTCTCTATACATTGGGTAACTTTCTAAATACAGATAGGAGGTTGATTGTATACATTCTTCAATAAATTACCAGTCTATTGGTTAGAGTTCTCCAAAGTTGCTAAGTTAGATTAACCTCATACCCTCACTCCTTTCCCCCTAAGCATAACATCCTTCATCTGAAATTCAGTTTTCTATATGCCACCAGAAATGGTATGCCTTTTATGAAACTAATGACTATATTTTTAAATAATAATTGAAAAACCAATATCTGTAGACTTAGAGTCTAACTATAAATATATTAATAATGAAAACTTGTGCTTAGATGATGTACTATTGATATTGGGAACTGTTAACATTGTCTTTCTCCACAAAAGAGGGATTTTGGAGCTATACAAGAGCAATATAAATATATAAGGGGAAAATCATTAACACAACAGCTTCACAAAGCTGGAAAGAAACATGAGCAGTATGAAAAGACAAGGAAAGAAAGGACCACAAACAATGCAGGTCAGTTCAATATTAGAAGAGGTAATATCTGCAGCAGATGGAATGCAGATAAAGAGTTCAGTATATACATGCTTCAGATGATCTGGAGTCTCAAGGAAGACATTAGACAGCAAAATCAGACAATGAAAGATCACTTTGACAATGAATTACATAAACAAATCCAAAAAGCAAAAGATCAACTCTACAGGGAGATAGAGGTTATAAAAAAAAGCAAACCAGAAATCCTGGAAATGAAGGAAACAATAAACCAAATTAAAAACTCAAATGAGAGTATTACCAGCAGAGTAGAACACTTAGAAGATAGAACATCAGACAAAGAAGACAAAGTATTTCAATTGAAAAGAACAGAGACAGCTCAGCGAGAATGGTTAGAAACCATGAGCAGAACATCCAAGAAATATGGGATAACATAAAGAAACCAAGCTTAAGAGTTATTGGGATACAAGAGGGTATAGAGGTACAATCCAAAGGAATGAGCAATCTTTTCAATGAAATAATACTAGAATACTTCCCAGACTTGAAGAATGAAACAGAAATCCAAATCCTAGAAGCATACAGGATGCCAAATATACAAAATCATAAGAGATCCACACCAAGACACATTATAATGAAGATGGCCAACATACAGAATAAGGAGAGAATCTTAAAAGCCACAAGAGAGAGGAAGCAGATTACATTTAGGGGCAAACCAATCAGGATAATGGCTGATCTTTCAACACAGACTCTGAAAGCTAGAAGGTCCTGGAACAACATATTTCAAACACTGAGAGAAAATGTGTTCCAACCAAGAATCATGTATTCAGCTAAATTAAGCTGCAGAATTGAAGATGAAATAAAAATATTCCATGATAAACAAAAATTAAAAGAATTTGCAGCTAGAAAACCAGTGCTGCAAAACATTCTTGGCAAAACATTACTGGAAGAGGAAATGAGAAATAGCAATGAAAACCAATAGCGGGAGGTAGTACACTAAAGGAAAAACTAATCAAAGAGGAAAAACAAATCATGTTAAGTAACATAAATAAACAAATATGGCTGGAAGTACAAACCATATCTCAATAGTAACCTTAAATGTTAATGCCTTAAACGCACCAATCAAAAGACATAGGCTAGTAGACTGGATTAAAAAAAGATCCAACAATATGCTGCCTACAGGAAACTCATCTGATAGGAAAAGGTATACACAGACTGAAGGTGAAAGGATGGAAAAAATCATACCACTCATATGGACCTCAGAAGCAAGCAGGGGTGTCCATACTCATATCAAAAAAAATAGACTTCAAGCCAAAGTTAACCAAAAGTAATAAAGAAGGACAGTACATACTACTCAAGGGAACACAAGACTTAACAATCATTAATATATATGCCCCAAACAATGGTACAGCTACGTTCATCAAACAAACTCTTCTCAAGTTCAAGAGTCAAATAGACCACAACACAATAATCATGGGAGACTTTAACACACCTCTCTCACCACTGGACAGTTCTTCCAAACAAAAGTTGAATAAAGAAACTATAGAGCACAAAAATTAATAACGTAGACTTAATTGACATATACAGAATATACCACTCAACATCAAGTGGATACACTCTTTTCTCAGCAGCACATGGATCCTTCTCAAAAATAGACCATATATTATGTCACAGGGCAAATCTTAGCAAATACAAAGGAGTAGAGATATTAACATGCATTTTATCTGATCATAATGGAATGAAATTGGAGATCAATGATAAAATAAGAAAGAAAAATTCCTACATCACATGGAGAATAAACAATATGCTACTGAATGTACAAAGGGTTACAGAAGACATCAAAGAGGAAATTAAAAAATTCTTAGAGGTAAATGAAAACTCAGACACAACATATCGAAATCTCTGGGACACTGTGAAAGTAGTACTAAGAGGAAAATTCATTTCATGGAGTTCATTCCTTAAAAGAAGGAAAAGCCAACAAATAAATGACCTCACACTACATCTCGAAGCCCTAGAAAAAAGAAGAACAAATCACTAGCAAATACAGTAGAAGGCAACAAATAATTAAAATCAGAGCTGAAATCAATGAAATTGAAACAAAAGAAACAATCGAAAAAATTGACAAAACTAAAAGTTGGTTCTTTGAAAAAATAAATAAGATATATAGACCACTAGCCATGCTAACAAAGAGAAGAAGAGAGAGAACCCAAATTACTAGCTTATAGGATGAAAAAGGCCACATCACAACAGACATTTCAGAAATACAGAAGATAATTAGAAATTATTTTGAAACCCAATACTCTAATAAAATAGAGGATATTGAAGGCATCAATAAATTCCTTAAGGCATATGAGCTATCCAGATTGAGTCAGGATGATATAAACAACCTAAACAGACCAATATCAAGTAAGGAAATAGAAGAAGCCATCAAAAGATCACCATCCAAGAAAAGCCCAGGACTGGACGGATATACAGCAGAGTTTTACAAGAACTTTAAAGAAGAACTAATACCAGTACTCTTCAATCTACTTCAGGAAATAGAAAAAGAGGGAGTACTTCCAAATTCATTCTTCGAGGCCAACATCACCCTGATTCCAAAACCAGATAAAGACACTTCAAAGAAAGAAAACTTCAGACCAATATCCCTAATGAATATAGATGCAAAAATCCTCAATAAAATTCTGGAAAATCAGATACAAAAACATCAAAAAGATCGTGCACCATGAACAAGTGGGATTCATCCCCAGGATGCAAGGCTGGTTCAATATACAGAAATCAATAAATGTAATTCACCACATCAAGACTTAAAGATAAGAACCATATGAACATCTCAATAGATGCAGAAAAAGCATTCGACAAAGTACAGCATCCCTTTATGTTCAAAACACTAGAAAAATTAGGGATAACAGGAAATTACCTCAACATGGTAAAAGCTATATACACTAAGCCTCAGGCCAGCATCATTCTAAATGGAGAAAAATTGAAGGCATTCCCTCTAAAATCTGGAACAAGACAGGGATTGCCCTCTCTCACCACTTCTATTCAACATAGTTCTTGAAACACTAGACAGAGCAATTAGACAGATGAAAGAAATTAAAGGCATAAATGTAGAAAAACAAGAACTTAAATTATCACTATTTGCTGATGACATGGTCCTATACCTAGCAGACCCAAAAATTTCAACCAAGAAACTTCTAGAACTAGTAAATGAATTCAGCAAAGTGGCAGGATATAAAATCAATACCTATAAATCAAAGGCATTCCTGTATATCAGTGACAAATTCTCTGAAATGGAAATGAGGACAACTACCCCATTCACAATATCCTCAAAAAAATTAAAATACCTGGAAATCAACCTAACAAAAGAGGTGAAAGATCTATACAATGAAAACTACAGAACCCTAAAGAAAGAAATAGAAGAAGATCTTAGAAGATGGAAGGATTTATCTTGCTCATGGATAGGTAGAATCAATATTATTAAAATGGCCATATTACCAAAAGCACGTTACAGTTTCAATGCAATTCCCATCAAAATCCCAATGGCATTCCTTGCAGAAATAGAAAAACCAATCATGAAATTCATCTGGAAAAATAAGAGACCCAGAATAGCTAAAGTAATTCTAAGCAGGAAGAGTGAAACTGGTGGTATTGTGATTCCAGATTTTAAACTATACTATAGAGCAATAGTAACAAAAACAGCATGGTACTGGCACCAAAACAGGCTGGTAGACCAATGGTACAGAATAGAGGACACAGAGACACATCCACAAAATTACAACTACCTTATATTAGACAAAGGTGCTAAAAGCATGCAAAGGAGAAAGGATAGCATTTTCCACAAATGGTGCTGAGAGAACTGGAAATCCATATGCAACAAAATAAAATTGAATCCCTTTCTCTCTCCATGCACAAAAGTCAACTCAAAATGGATCAAGGAGCTAGGAATCGAACCAGAGACTCTGCATCTAATAGAAGATAAAGTTGACCCTAATCTTTGTCACGTGAGGTCAGGCCCCAAATTCCTTAATAAGACACCTATAGCACAAGAGTTAAAACCAAGAATCAACAAATGGGACGAATTCAAACTAAAAAGTTTTTTCTCAGCAAGAGAAATAATATGTGAGGTGAATAGGGAGCCTACAACCTGGGAACAAATTTTTACCCCTCAAACATCAAATAGAGCTCTAATCTGTAGAGTATACAAAGAACTCAAAAAGTTAAACAACAAAAAAAACAAATAACCCAATCAACAAATGGGCCAAGGACCTGAACAGACACTTCTCAGAAGAGGATATACAATCAATCAACAAATACATGAAAACATGCTCACCATCTCTAGCAATCAGAGAAATGCAAATTAAAACTACTCTAAGATACCATCTCACTCTACTAAGAATGGCAGCCATTATGAAGTCAAACAATAATAAGTGCTGGCGAGGATGTGGGGGAAAAGGTACACTCATACATTGCTGGTGGGACAGCAAATTGGTGCAGTCAATTTGGAAAGCAGCATGGATATTCCTTGGAAAGCTGGGAATGGAACCACCATTTGACCCAGCTATTCCCCTTCTAGGACTATACCCAAAAGACCTAAAAAGAGCATACTACAGGGACACAGCCACATCAATGTTTATAGCAGCACAATTCACAATAGCTAGACTGTGGAACCAACCTAGATGCCCTTCAATAGATGAATGGATAAAAAAATGTGGCATTTATACACAATGGAATATTACTCAGCACTAAAAAATAACAAGATCATGGCATTTGCAGGGAAATGGATGGCATTAGAGCAGGTTACGCTAAGTGAAGTTAGCCAGTCCCTAAAAAACAAATGCCAAATGTCTTCTCTGATATAAGGGGTGACTCAAAAATGGGATAGGAAAGAAGAGCAAGAGAAGAAGATTACAACTAAATAGGGAAGAGAGGTGGGAAGGAAAAGGAGGGAGAAAGGGAGTTGCACGGAAGATGGAAGGAGACCCTCATTGTAATACAGAATACATGTATGATGTTGTGAGGAGAAAAAGCAAAAGCAAAAAGTGTGTCACATTAGATTGGATAGAGAGAAATGATGGGCGGGGAGGGAAGGGGAAGGGGGGGATAGGAAGGGCAGCAGAATAGAATAGATATTATGATTGCTGAATGTATATAGGTGACTGTAAGACCAGTGTGATTCTGCAATCTGTACAATCAGAAAAATGAAAAATTATGCCCCAATTGATTCAAATGTATGAATTTCCAAGATCATTGTAATGTCATGTGTAGCTAATAAAAAAGTAAAAAAAAAATACTTGACATATAATATTTGCACATCTTAAAAAATATATATATATATATATATTTTATAAATATATATATATATATATATATATATATATTAAAGGGACCAGGGGTAACAGGCAGAGAGAGAGGCAGAAGTGCTGGGGAATTATATTGGTGAACTTATATTGTTATATTGTGTACGTATATGAATATATAACAACAAATTCCATCATTATGTACCATTATAATGCACCAATAAAAATGTGGAAAGAGAAAAAACAAAATATACTAAAAAAACCTGTAGTAATGCAAACAGCTCAATATTAACATAAAAAAAGACAAATGAAATAGAGATCACAGAATTAAACCTGGCCATCTCCAGATAACAGATTGTTTTACAAAGGCACTAAGAATGTACATGGAAGAAAGTACAGACTTCAATCAAGAATGCTGGGGAAACCAGATGTCCAAATGCAGAAGAATGAAAATAGACCCCTGTCTCTCACACATTATACAAAACAACTCTAAATGGATTGAATACTATGTAAGATTATAAATTATGAAATTACTAGAAGAAATCCTAAAGAAAGTGCTTTGGAACAAGGATTTTTTTTGGACAAGACTCTGAGAGCACATGATACAAAATAAAACTATACTTTTTAACAAATGTTGCTGGGGAAACTGGATACCCATGTATAGAAGAATGAAGCTTGACCTCTACCTCTAACTTTGCACAAAAGTCAACACAAAGTGAATCAAAGTCCTAGGAATTAGACCAGAAACTCTGCAACTGCTAGAAGAAAATGTAGGTCCAACAATCCAACATGTTGACACAGGAACCAACTTCCTTAACAAGACTCCTAAAATATAGAAATAAAGTCAAAAACCAATAAGTGGGATGTTATCAAATTTAAAAGCTTCTGCACAGAAAAGAGAACAATTAAGAGTGTGAAGAGAAAGCCTACAGAATGGCAGGGGATCTTTGCCATCTGCTTCTCAGGGCATTAATGTCCTGAATATAAAGAACTCAAAAAAACTTCACACACACCACCACCACCACCACCACCACCACCACCAATTAGTAAATACATAAAAGAACTAAACAGATACTTCTCAAAAGAAGAAATATAAAAGGACAACAAATATTGAAAAATTGTTCAACATCTCTACCAATTAGAGAAATGCAAATTAAAACCATCATATTTCTGCCTTGGAGATGACCAGCCACAGACTGAATCCTCTGAAAACATGAACCAAAATAAATCTTTCCTCCTCTGAGTTGTTCTCCTCAGGTGTTTGGTCACAGCAATGAAAAGCTTACTCAGTTAACAAAAGACTAAATATGACCTGACAGCTGCTCCTGTGCAGGATTCACAGCCGCCATGTTGTGCAGGTCTCCAGGCCTCAGCATCAGCACAGGACCCCTGGCCATCCACCCACACAGGAATCCTGGCCACAGCACCCATGTGGACCTCCCCCTACCAATGTGGGGATTCATGTGTGGAAGAATGTAGTTGCCTTCATCTTGGGCATTGCAACCACTACCACAGTCTCCTACATGCAATAGCCTGCACCAGGGGACACTGCACTGGGTCTAGTGACAGCCGCCAGCCACAATTCTGCACGCCACAAAGCTGCATCTCTAAACAGACCGCTCAACACCACCACACAGCCCCACCTGACCTGACACCCATCGCTGCAAGCAGCTGCATCCATCTTGAGACACTTCTGTCACCATCTTTAGTAGGAAAATTTACAGCTTGGAACACCAGTTGGCACTTAGAAACAATATCAAGGTACCAAAAGTCCCCAACTCCCCCATCTGCCTGCTAGGCACTAACCCTGCACAGTGCCTGCGGCTACGCAGCCAGTCCGTAGCTGGCAAAACCAGCTCACAAAATCAGGTCCTGAATTGCCCAATATAAAACAGCTCTTCAATACAGATGAGCAGCCTCCAGAGCTGAGCCCACAAGATCTTTGGAGAGAAAGGTTCCTGGTTGGGAAGTAGAAACTGATGGGTGAGTGAGATACAGTTTAGAGACTAATTAGAGACTAGGAATTGTGAGGTCTACAGGTGATATAAGGAGATAAGACCAGGCATCCACACTATATGAATAGGCCCCAAAGGAGATCCTTGGGGTGCAGTCTCCCATCAGGGATCAGCAAGTACTATACTCTACCTCCAGGAGCCCTGCACCCAAGACCAACTTTCCACTCTAATAACCTTCACCTTCCTGAGGACAAAGATAGCAGAAAATGACAGAGAACCCCAACTACGAGATGAGAAGGGAAGCTAGAAAGATACTGATCTTCAAAAAATAATCCTTGTATCTTCCTTAGATCTTTCTCTCTCTCTCTCTCTCTCTCTCTCTCTCTCTCTCTCTCTCTCTCTCTCTCTCTCTCTCTCTCCCACCTTCACATCCTCAAAATTTGTGAAACCAAGAAATTTGTATGAATTAGGCTACTGAGGACTGGGATATCTGAATGGTATATTACAGGGTGTTGTATATTTGTTTAACTCCTAATTTTACATTTTTTACTTTTCTTAATATTTATGTTTGTTTGCTTTTTGTACTTTACTGTATTCCCACTTATTTGTCTCCCCAAAATCACTTTCTCTCTCTTCTCCTGCTACTAACCAACCTCTTTAGATTATGCTTTTATGCTTTCTAAGATTTAATAACTCTATATCCTCAACTCCTCTCCTCAACATCTCACCTACACCCCACCCCCATTTCTTTTTCCACCATCAGAAACTGTAGACCCTTTTGAAAACCTCCTGTTTGTATTGTGAATGATAATTGAACTTATTATTTCTGTATACTGTGACAAAACCTTAAATGTCTTAATAGCAGCTATTTGGTGTAAGGTTGTAAATTGTTTGTGTTGGGATCTGTTCACATTGTTCTCCCCCTTAAAGGAGTGGTATTAGAAACCTGCAAGGACACTATAAGCCTATAGGGTAAAAAATATAATACCTCAGATTTGCAGTGCTACAAGGGAAGACACAAGAACAACATGAAAAAAACAAGGGAAGAAAGTGCCCCTAATAAACCAAGATATTACATTATTGGAATCCATGGACAGCACAACAGAAGAGACAGAGAAGGAGTTCAGGATGTACATAATTAAAATATTATGTGAATTAAAGGATGATATAAGAGAGCACATACAGGCATCAAAAGATCATTTTGATAAAGAGCTACATAAGCAAAGACAAGAAGCAAAAGATTACTTCAATAAGGAGATAGAGGTTCTGAAAAAAAAACAGAAATCCTTGAAATGAAAGAAACAATAAACCAAATTTAAAGCTCAATAGAAAGCATAACCAATAGATTAGACCACTTGGAAGAAGGACCTCAGACAATAAAGACAAAATATATCATCTTCAAAAGAATGTAGACCACACAGTGAAGATGGTAAGAAACCATGAGCAGAATATTCAAGAAATATGGGATAACATGAAAAGACCAAATTTAAGAGTTATTGAGATAGAGGAAGGCATAGAGTTCCAAGTTGAAAAATTTATTCAATGAAATAATATCAGAAAATTTTCCAAACAAAAAGAATGAATTGGAAAATCAAATACAAGAGGCTTACAGGACACCAAATGTATAAAATCACAACAGAGCCACACCAAGATACATTATAATGAAAATGCCCAAAAATACAGAATAAGGAAAGAATTTTAAAAGCCACAAGAGAAAATAATCAGATTACATGTAGGGGAAAACCAATAAGAATATTTGCAGATTTTTCAAGACCCTGAAAACCAGAAGATCCTGGAACACCATATATTAAGCTTTGAAAGAAAATTAATGCCAACCAAAAATTATATCCAGCAAAATTAAACTTTAGATTTGATGATGAAACAAAAACTTTCCATGATAAACAAAAGTTAAAGAATTTATAACTAGAAGGCTACATAACATCCTTGGCAAAATATTCTGAGAGGAGGAAACAAAAATCAACAATGAAAATCAGCAACAGGGCCTTCCAACCAGTGGACTACCACAGGAGGTCAAGCCCAGGGGCTAAAAGCACCCACACTGGCCTAGGCAGGACTCAGGCTCACAAGAGGCCCAGTACACACCCTGGCGGGGCAGACACCCACCAGAGCCTAGCCTCTGGCACAGGACTGCCCTATCCAACCAACAAACTACTGAGGGAGGTCAAGCCCAGCTGCCCAGATCCACCCACTCCAACTTAGGCAGGTCCCAGATCCAGGATTCAGTAGCATTCATTAAGGGACACCAGCAGGGTCTGGAAGCCCAACATCAAGGTGAGGTACAGACAATCTGCACAGGTACTATAAGAACATAGGGAATAAACTAATATCTCAGATCCACACTGCAAGAAAGGAAGGCACATAGAAAACATGAAAAAACAAGGGAGGAAAGTGCCCCAAACAAACCAGGACACTATAATAGCAGAACCCATGGACAATGATGTTGATAAAATGTCAGAGGAGGTGTTCAGAGGGTTCATAATTAAAATGTTCTATGAATTAAACAATAACCTAAATAAGCAAATAAGGCAAAAATTGGTCACTCCAACATTGAGATAAGAGAGCAAAGATGAGTAGCAAAAGAATACTGCAAGAGAGAGATAGAGACCCTGAAAAAAAAAAAAACAGTCAGAAATCCATGAAATGAAGGATACAATAAATCAAATAAAAAACTCAACAGAAAGCATAACCAACAGACTAGATTACTTGGAAGAAAGAATGTCAGATAATGTAGACAAAGTATACAATCTGGAGAGTAAAGTAGGTAACACAGTGAAGATAGTTAGAAACCATGAACAGAATATCCAAGAATTATGAGACAGCATCAAAAGACCAAATCTAAGAGTCATTGGGATAGAGGAATGCACACAGTTTCAAACCAAAGGAATGCACAATCTCTTCAATGAGATAATATCAGAAAATTTCCCAAGCATGAAGAATGAATTGGAAAACCAAATACAAGAGGCTAACAGGACATCAAATGTACAAAATTACAACAGATCTATACCAAGTCATATTATAATGAAAACGTCTAGCATACAGAATAAGAATAGAATCTTAAAAGCCATAGGAGAGAGAAATCAAGTCACATATGGGGGAGACCAATTCGTATCTCAGCAGATTTTTCAACCCAGACCCTCAGAGCCAGGAGATCATGGAACAACATATACCAAGCTCTGAAAGAAAATAGATGCTAACCAAGAATCTTATATCCAGCAAAACTAAGCTTTAGATTTGATGAGGAAATAAAAACCTTCTATGATAAACAAAAGTTAAAAGAATTACAACTAGAAAGCCTGCACGAGAGAACATCCTCAGCAAAATATTCCAAGAAGAGGAAATGAAAAACAATGCTGAAAATCAGAAGAGGGAGGGATTATACTAAAGGAAAATCTAATCACAGGAGAAACCATTCACATTAAATACCAAATATAAACAAAAATGGCTGGTGTTGCAGTAATTCACTTGCAGGTCAGCATGAGAAAGAAAGAAGAAGCAGAGCAAGCAAAGCAGCAGTAGAAAAAAAGTGCTTTATTGTATACAAGCAATCTTTTTATAGTATTGTGAACAAAGAAGGCAGCCTTCCAACAGCAATAAATCAGGTCTTTTAGTTAACTAAACATAGCATACAGAAGTTTTACTTTCTAATCAGAAGTGACCCACTTCTCATGGATAATCTTCTCTTGGCCCAGAGCATGCTGAGCTCTGCTCTTTGTTAAGAACAGATAATAAAATTTTTCTCAGCACCCTCCTAGCCCAGTTGGCAGAACATCCCGTTTGCAGGCAAGTCCTCCCAAGGACAGTAGACACCTCTTTTTCAAGCATGTCTGCTGTTACTTATCTATACCTTGACAGAATATCCCGTTTGCAGGCAGACTCCATCAAGGACAGTAATAGTTACGCAGTCACATCTGATTCTCTATAGCTGGGAACACAAATCATGTCTCAATAATAACCCTGAATGTTAATGGCCTAAACTCACCAATCAAAAGACATAGACTAGCAGATTGGATCAAAAGAAACAAAAGACTCAATGATATACTGCCTCCAAGAGATTCATCTCAGAAAAAGACATCTACAGACTGAAGGTAAAGGGTAGGGAAAAAATCATACCACTCATATGGACTGCAAAAGCAAGCAGGGGTTTCCATCCTTGTATCAAATAAAGTAGACTTCAAATTAAAGTCTATCAAAAAGGATAAAGAAGGACACTACATACTGCTCAAGGGAACCATACACCAACAAGACTCAACAATTATAAATATATATGCCCCAAACAACAGAGCAGCTATGTTCATCAAACAAACTCTTCTCAAGTTCAAGAGTCAAATAGACCACAACACAATAATTTTGGGTGACGTTAACACAACTCTTTCATCACTAGATAGATTGAACAAGGAAACCATAGAACTCAATAATACAATTAATAACTTAGACTTAACTGACATTAAATATAGAGTATTTCATCCTTCAATGAAAGAACACTTTCTTCTCAGCAGCACATAGATCCTTCTCTAAAATAGACCATATATTAGGCCACAAAGCAACTCTTAGCAAATATAAAAAAGTAGAGATACTACCCTACATTCTATCAGATCATAATGGAATAAAGTTAGAAATCAATGATAAAATAAGAAATAGAAGATACTCCGATACCTGGAGACTAATTAATATGCTATTGAATGAACAATGGGTTGCAAGAGACATCAAAGAGGAGATTAAAAAATTCCTAAAGGTAAATGAGAACACTGATACAATATATCAAAGTCTCTGGGACACTTATGAAGGCAGTACTAAGAGTTCATTGCATAAAGTTTATTCCTAAAAAAAAAAAAAAGGTCAACAAATAAATGACTTAACATTACATCTCAAAGCCCTAGAAAAAGAACAAATCAATACCAAAGTCAGTAGAAGACAGTAAATTACTAAAATCAGAGCTAAAATCAAAACAAAAGAAACAATTGAAAAAATTGACAAAACAAAAAATTCTTCTTTGAAAAAAAATAAATTAATAAACCTTTAGCTATGCTAACAAAGAGAAGGAGAGAGAAAACTCAAATTACTAATATCCATGCTGAAAAAGGAAAGACCATGGAAACTACAGAAATACAGAAGATAAGTAGAAATTGTTTTGAAAACTTGTACTCCAATCAAATAGAAAATTTTGAAGGCACAAACAAATTTATAGAGTTATAAGATTTGCCCAAACTGAATCAAGATGATATACACAAGTTAAAGAGATCAATTTCAAGCAATGAAATAGAGAATTTTGTCAGAAGCCTACCAACCAAGAAAAGCCCAAGACCAGATGGATATACAGCTTAGTTCTACAAGACTTTCAAAGCACTAATACCAACACTCCTCAAATTATTTAATGAAATAGAAAAAAGAGGGAAAACTTCCAAACTCATTCTATGAGGCAATATCACCCTGATCCCCAAACCAGGCAAGGATACATCATAGAAAGAAAACTTCAGACCAATATCTCTAATAAAAATAGATGCAAAATTTCTCAATAAAATTCTGGCAAATTGAATACAAAAACATATCAAAAATATAGTGCACCACAATCAAGTGGGGTTCATCTCAGGGATGCAAGGTTGGTTCAACATACAGAAATCAATAAGTGTAATTCATCACATCAATATACTTAATGATAAGAATCATGTGATCATCTCAATAGATGCAGGAAAAAAAAGCATTTGACAAAATACAGCACAATTTCATGTTCAAAACACTAGAAAAAACTAAGGAAAACAGGACCATATCTCAACATTATAAAGGATATCTATGCTAAGCCCCAGGCCAACATCCTTCTAAATGGAGAAAAATTGAAAGCATTCCCTTTAAAAACTGGAACAAGATAGAGATGACCTCTTTCACCACTTCTATTTAACATAGTTCTTGAAACTCTAGCCAGAGCAATTAGACAGACAAGAGAAATTAAAGGGACACAGATAGGAAAAAAAAGAACTCAAATTTTCACTATTTGCCAATGATATGCATCTATACCTAGAAGATCCAAAATATTCCACCAGAAAACTTCTAGAACTAATAAATAAATTCAGCAAAGTAGCAGGATATAAAATGAACACCCCTAAATCAAAGGTATTTCTATATATCAGTGACAAATCCTCTGAAAGAGAAACTAGGAAAATTACCCTATTTGGAATAGCCTCGAAAAAATAAAATACCTGGGAATCAACTTAACAAAAGAGGTGAAAGACCTCTACAATAAAAATTACAGAATGCTAAAAAACGAAATTAAAGAAAACCTTATAGGATGAAAAGATCTCTGTTTTCTTGGATAGGCAGGATTAATATTGTCAAAATGACCATAATACCAAAAGCACTATACAGATTTAATGCAATTCCAATCAAAACCCCAATGACATTCCTCATAGAAATAGAAAAAGCGGTTATGAAATTCATCTGGAAAAATAAAAGACCCAGAATAGCTAAAGCAATCCTTAGCAAGAAGAGTGAAGTAGGTGGCATCACTACACCAGAACTTAAAACTATACTACAGAGTCACATTAACAAAAACAGCATGGTCTTGGCACCAAAATAGACTTGTAGACCAATTGTACATAAGAGAGGATACAAAGACAAACCCACATAAATACAGTTATCTCACATTAGACAAAGTCCCCAAAAATATATATTGGAGAAAAGATAGCATCTTCAACAAATGGTGCTGGGAAAACTGGAAATCCATATGCAACAAAATGAAAGTAAGCCCCTATCCTCTCACCATGCACAAAACTCAACTCAAAGTGGATCAAAGACCTAGGAAATAAACCAGAGACCCTGTGTCTAATAGAAGAAATAATAGGTCCTAATTTCCATCATGTGAGATTAGGCCTCAACTTCCTTAATAAGACTCCTACAGCAGAAGAAATAAAATTAAGAATCAATAAATGGTATGAATTCAAACTATAAAGCTTTTTTCAGTAAAATAAACAATCTATGAGGTGAATAGAGAGCCTACACAATGAGAGGAAATTTTTACCATACACACACATCAGATAGAGCACTAATCTCTAGGATATATAAAGAACTCAAAAATCTTAACACCAAAAAAACAAATAACACAATTGATAAATGGGCCAAGGACATGAACAGACACTTCTCAGAAGAGGATATACAATCAATCAACAAATATATGAAAAAGTGTTTATCATCTCTAGCAATTAGAGAAATGCAAATCAAAACTAAGATATCATCTCATTCCAGTCAGAATGGCAGCTATTAAGAATACAAACAATAATAGTATTGGCAAGGATGTGGGGAGAAAGGCACACTCATTCATTGCTGGTGGGACTGTAAAATGGTTGCAACCAATACGAAAAGCAGTATGAAGATTCCTTGGAAAACTTGGAATGGAACCACCATTTAACCCAGCAATCCCACTCCTCGGTTTATATCCAAAGGACTTAAAAACAGCATATTACGGGGGCACAGCCACATCAATGTTTATAGCAGCACATTTCACAATAGCTAAGTTGTGGAGGCAACCTAGATGCCCTTCAGTAGATGAAGGAATAAAGAAACTTGGGGTATATATACACAATGGAATTTTAATCAGTATTAAAGAAAATAAAATCATGGCATTTGCAGGTAAATAGATAAGAGTGGGAGAATATAATGCTATGTGAAGTAAGCCAATCTGCAAAACCCAAATGCTGAATGCTTTCTCTGATATGAGGATGCTGATTCATAATGGGGATGAGGTGAGGAGCATGGGAGTAATGGAGGAACTTTAGATAGGACAAAGGGGAGGACAGGGAAGGGAGAAGGTAGTGGGGTAGGAAAGACGGTGGAAAGAGATGGACATCATTACCCTAAGTACATGTATGAAGATATGAATGGTGTGACTCTACTTTGTGTACAACCAGAGACATTTATATATGTGTACTATGAGTTGAAATGAATTCTGCTGTCATATATAACAACTTATAATAAATAAATAAATTTTTAAAAATAATACTAAATAATAATGTGTTGATGAGGACATGCAGGGAGAAGGTACACTCATATATTATTGGTTGGAATGCAAATTGGTGCTACCACTCTGGAAAGCAGTATGGAGATTCCTCAAAAAAAGGAATTGAACCACCTTATGACCCAGTCATCCCACTCTTCAGTATATATCCAAAAAATCAAAAATTAGCATACTATAGTCATACAGCCACATCAATGTTTACAGCAGACAATTCACAATAGCCACACTATAGAACCAACCTAGGTGCCATTCAACAGATGAATGGATAAAGAAAATGTTGTATATTGACTCAGCCATAAAGAAAAATAAAATTATGACATTTGTGGATGGAATTGGAGACTATCATGCTAAGTGAAGTAAGCCAGACCCACAAAGTCAAAGGTTGAAAGTTCTCTGATATGTGTAAACTAATCCAAAATAAGGAAAAGAAAGAAATTTTAAAAAGGCAAGGAGGGGGAATTCCAACAAAATAGAAGAAAGATCAGTGAAGTAAAGGAAAGGGATTAAGGGGGAGGGAGGAGGAACAGGATAAGGAAAGAAGAGTGGAATGAATCTGACCTAAATTTCCTATGAATATACCCAAGTGAATCTCATCATTCAGTATATCCACAAGGCACTAATTAAAAAAAAACTGTAAGTAAATAGCAGAAAGATCAGTAGAGAGAAGGAAAAGCGGAAGTATTAGAGACCGAATTAGAGCAAATTTATTCTATGCATTTATAATTATGTCAAAATGAATCCCCAAAGGAAACAAACAACTGAGTGAAGAAACAACCTACACAATGGGAGAGTATATTTACCAATTATATATCTGACCAGGGGTAGACATCTAGAATATACAAAATATCAATAAACAAAAATTTTCAAAGGGGCCAAAAGACCTAAACATACATTTCTGAAAAAAAAAAAAAAAACATACAAATGTCCAACAGGTATTGCCCGGTTTCTGTTCTCTCAACTAAAAGGCTCAGGGTTCACTCTAGTTAAACTGGGCTAACTGGGCTGCACGAAATAACCACATAAGAGACACAAATACCTTTTTCTTTGGCGTCGCTGTGACGGATCCTCTGACCTTAAAGGTCCACAGAAAGAGAGAGAGCGAGAGTAAGCGGCTGACCCCTTTTATTGAGGAGAAGTTATTTAAATGAGGCAAGGGGTCAGGTTTCAGGGGGCTGAGTCTATATAAGCCAGATAATCAATCACTTGACATGATCCTGAAGTTCTTTTGTTTTGTTTTGTTTTTCTTATGAGCTTTGATAGTCATTAAATTAATCACTTATTAATTCAACACAAATACAGAGGAATGGTGCAGCTTGACATCTAGGGATAAAATATCCCAAATAATTAGGATGCAATATAATAACTTTATGCTAAGAAAATAACTAACCAGTAAACAGGAGGAAAATTTTAGTTCTGCCTAGGAAAGACAGTAAATAAAAACTTCACAGAGGAGGTGATCTTTGAGCTGAGCCTCAATGGATGTATCAGGTTTTGCCAAATAGTCAAAGTGGACTGTGGACCTAGATAAAAGCGTGGGAGAAGGTCAAGTTATTTAGAGATTATTATCATAGAATACATGATAAAGTAGGGATACAAGTGTAGCTGGACCTGATACTGAAGAGCCAGAAAGATTTAACTATATAGATCAGAAATGGTCACAGGTTTTGGAGGATTTGGTTCAGTAGACCAGGTTTTCAAGTATGTTCAAAACTATGTTTTAGAAAACATGACAGCACTGTGTAAGATCACATGGAAACGAGAGAGACTAGAATTAGGAAGAATAATTAAGAAGCTGTGTATTAAGGTATATTTGAAAAAAATCTTGTAAATATAACTAATGACTCTGAGCATAATTTACATGAGAGGTTCTTATGGCTGTGGCCATCAGTGCCTCTACTATATCCCTAACCTTACAACTTCCCTGTTCCCTTGTTGGCTTCTGGCAGCTAATTTCATCATTCCCATGCTGAAAGCCTTTTGCCACCACTACAAAAGGTTTTTTTGCCCACTGCTGGTTAATCAGCACAGAAGTTCTAGGACATTTACATCTTCTCAAATTGTATCCCTCAATGAAATGATTGCAAAGTTGCTATAAAATACACAATCCCATAGAGTGTGCACACAGGATTAAACTCCAGTGGTTTACCTCAGTAACTGGCTTAAAACAGCACTCTTATATCTATGTTGAAAACAGCATTATTCACAATAGCCAGAAGGTGGGAGCAACCCATGTCCATCAAAGGATGAGTGGATATATATACATATAATGAGTGTACATATATGCACACATCATGAAATAACATTCAGCCTTTTAAAAAAATCCCAACAGATGCTACAATATGGATGAAACTTGAGAACATTGTGCTAAGTGAAATAAGTAAAAAATACTGTATGATTCGGCTTATATAAAGTACCTAGAGTAGTAATATTCATAGAGACTGGAAATAGATTGGTGGTTGTCAGGATTAGAGAGGAGGAAGAGTGGGGAGTTGCTATTTAATGGGTAGAGGATTTCAGCTTGGGAAGAGGAAGAAAGCTCTAGAGATGGGTAGTGATGATGGTTTCACAATAATGTAGATGCCTTTAATACGTGGAGCTAACAAAATTGTTTTTAAAAATGGTCAACGTGGTAACTTTTATGATATATATATATATATATATTATCATAATAAAATTACACCCCTTATTGTCATCCTCCCCTTCTTTGTATCACCTTCCCCCACTAGAAGTTTAATTTTTGTCTTAAGGTCAGCTTCTGGGTGAGCCCAAACTAAGACAATTTGTACCAGAAGTAGTACTGGTAAGTGGACTTTAAAGGATGGGATTCTGGAACTGATCATTTGTCAGCAAGATGGCAAAAGAACACTCTTGCAGTTTAGGGTAAGATGGACCCCAATTCATACCCTTGTGTAATTCCTGCTCCTTAAGTGTAGACTGGATTACTGGCTGGATTTTAACAGCAGAAGTAATAGGGCATAACTTATAAGATTAGAAGTCTATTTAAAAAAAAAAAGACTATGGCTTGCATTTGGAAGGTTCTCTCTGGGGACATCAATTCTCATCTCATTGAACAACCCTGTGGAGAAGAACTTATCTTCTGAGGCTTGTCAATGCCACGTGAGTGAAATTGAAAGCAGGTTCTTCCTGAATCAAACCTGGAGATGACTATAGCTCTGAGAATATTGTGATTATGGCTTTGTGAGGAATCTTGAGCCAAACCAGCTAAGCTGCTACCAAATTCCTAACCAACAGAAACCTTAAGAACATATTTGTTCTTAAGCTGCAAAACCATAGATAACTAATACACAAATGGTGAGTGGGGGAAGAATTCCCTGGCATGTTTTTGAGAACATTACTATAAGTCCACTTGTGGTGAACCGGGACAGGATATATATTACAGGACATGCCTTGTTAGAGATCATTAGTACTTAAGAGATAAAACAACAGTGGCATTTATAAGGATGGTGCATTTAGTTGGTTAATATACAGAAGGGGAAAGAAATGGCAGTCTTGAGTCAGCCAATAACCAAGAGCATGACTAAAAGCCATAAGATCTCTATGACAGCATTGAAATTTTCCCAGATCTCCTACAACCAGAGGGAGAATTGGACTGAAAAGCAGGCCTAGGATTTGATTATGAGATTACCAAAATTTCAAAGAGTTTTAATCCACAGTCCCCCAGATCTCCATTGCTAAAGTCAGGGCCCCAAGAGGGAAGCAGTAAGATCTTGAGACAAAACTGGGAATGTCTTGGGAACCTTAAACCCCAGATTTTCCTGAACCCTCTAGGCCCATCCACACTGACTACAGGTTAGCAGGCCCTCCTTGCCCAGAGACTATGAGGAGTTTTACTATGATGAATGTGTACTAGGTCTTTTCTGTCACCAAATTTGCATCTCTGAGTACATAGGTAGATTTTTTTCCCTCTATTCTCTACAATTTGTTTTAAAAATAAAGTTCAAAGTCAATTCTGATGCTATTTACATAGAAATACTTCTGTCTCATTCATAAATACTCTTTATAATTTTTACAACAAAAGGATTGGGAAAAGATATCAACTCTAATGCAATTTTAAGAGTTGTGTTTTCAATTTAAAATCAACCTGAATTTCAAATGTCAAAAAAAAGGAAACTTCTATAGTACATTAACAGAGTAATGTTATCTTTTGAAACTAATAATAAAAAGTTGGGGCTTCTATTTTGTATATCTTTGTTTTTATTTCTCATTTCATTTTTCTAACAATTGATTTCTATTGTATTTTACACAAAAGTTTCAGTCTGTGATAGATAGGAAATAAAAACAAAAACAAAAATCATCCTTCACTTTGGGTATCATAAGAAACTCTATCCTAAATTAAAACTTGCTGTGAATTGAATAGAAGATCCATGAACATGCAAGACTTGACCCCTGAGGAGAGTCAGTTCTATTTGCATGATGACACAGGGAGCTTCCTGGGGGAAGATAATAACTAGACAAGATTAGGCCAATGGACTTACTCTAGCACCAGAAGACAACAGCATCTCTGTCTAGGCACTCTGACAAAAGGAGAAGCAACTGAATCTGAGAAGGGATATCAAAGTGCCCTACTGGCAAACATGGTGCCACACAGCTGCTCATCAGGAAATCTCCTAGCAACTACTTGACACCTTCAAGTGTTCACACCACTGTTTGCCATGAACACCCTGATGACCTCAAACACCAGGGACATAGGTTTTGTAAAGTGTGCCCTCTGCCATATCCTAGATTTTTCTCCAGGTATTCTGATATCTAAAATGCTAAATATGATCCAGAACACAACATACATACTAGGAAAAGAAGATTGAAGAATGTAAAGGGCCATTATCAAAAGACAATGGTAATTTACCCAGTGAAAGATAGATTTAACTTACATCTATAACAAAGGTGTTATTTTTATAATCCCTAAAAACAAAACATAAACAAAAACTTCTAATAACTTAGGTCTTTAAAACTCTCCAACAGCATACTATTCTCAATATCCACAATCTTGAGGCATCTTATCACTGTTTTCCAAACAGAATTCAAATTCCTCCTTCTCTGGTCCTGAAGCATCCCTTCCTCAGTATGATCTCTTCAGTAGCAATTGTTTTCAACAATCCTGCAGATATTCTGATTTCCTCTCTAAATGCATGGATCCAGCCTTTGGGGGTTTCTAGTAGTCTCACAAACAATTAAACCCTGAATCAGTCATGGATCTGCAAAATGCATGACTAAACACACAACTAAGATTTAAACTGTTTAACAAGTTAGGATTATTAATAAGTAAAGTCGTGTGAGTATGTGTGTGTGTGTAAGTGTGTGTGTGTGTGTGTGTGTGTGTGTGTTTAACAGCATTCACAATCATGCTAAAGAAATCAAACTTGACCTTTCAATATTTAAAGATGGTTCTGTATGCAACTGTTCCTGACCCTAGTCATTTAACATTAATCATATAGGCTGTAGAATGACTTCAGGACAGGTACTCTTATTAGGAAGTTACTCCTCACCTTTACAGAGCTTACAGACTTAGAAGAGGAATGACATTAAACACATAAACACAAAAATAAATAATAACAAATTGTGATAAATAATAGAAAAATAAGATTACTGGCTGCTCCAAACCAGAATAAAAAGATGAACTTATTTTAGATTGGAAGTCAGGCTTTAGATAATGAGTTGACTGGTAAATGCAGCAATGTTTGTATATAAGAGGCTTAGACATGAGGTTTGTGTTCATATTTAGCCTTTAAGAAACAGTGGCATCGTCTTTGGAGGTGTGCTCTGTGATCCTGGCTTTTATTGCTTGTTTTGACAACTGTATTTTGCTTCTAACATTAACAGAATATGAAGGTGTTGGCTCATTTTGTATTTCATTAATATTAAATAATGCATATGTGATATTTAATGGTTCAGTTTCTTTCTGGGGTCTCTTGTTCAAGACTCTGACCTGCATTTTCCCTTAAGGAAAAACCCATGATGTTGACCCTGCTTCTGGGCATCTCAGATCCATTCTGTGGATGTTCCCCTGATATAGCCTGTGACAAACCTAGAGTTTGTATTCTCAGCCAATGATATAGAATTCCTGAAAGTCCATTTAAATCCTTTAAACCATACTCAGCCTAAAGAACACACCAAATTTGTAAGTAATAATAATCAAAATTATTAATAATCAAAAGAACCATGAAGGAAACGTAATACACAGACCTTGGCAAGGGACCCTGACCTTGTCCAAGAGCTTTGGGGAGGGTTATCCTGGAGAAGTGATGTTTAATGTGAAATCTGAATAATAAAAAACATATTTACCTGGCATCCTAGTACTAAAATAACTATGTATTAATATGAATTGTTATCTTAAAGATACTCATCTAAAAATGAAAAAGAAATTCCCAACATTTTGTCTAGGACCTAGAGTAATAATATCATCAGGTAATTATTAACTTACAATTGTAAAAGCAAACTGAAGTATATCCCTGAGTTCAAACTTCTATTTACAGATAATATCAAGAGACAGGAAATTACAGAAGTCAAACAACCTGAAACTTGTCTAAATGGCAGCTTGGTAACAAACATGAACTTTGAAAGCAAACAGATTTCACCTGAGCACAGAGGTGCATGCCTGAAATTCCAGCAGCTCAGGAGGCTGAGGTAGGAGGATCACAGATTCAAAGGCAACCTCAGCAATTTAGCAAGGCTCTAAACAACTTAAAAATATTTAAATAAATAAAATAAAAAGGACTGGGGATGTGGCTTCATGGTTAAGTGCTCTTGGGTGAGTTCTTGATATCACAAAAAATTAAAAAAAAAAAAACAGACTTCAAATCTAACCTCTTCTCCCCTAAACAATGGAGTGGTATTAAACAAGGTAACTATGCTACCTCATTTGTCAATTGGGAACATAATATCTCTTCACAGGGTTGTGATAAGGAATAAATTGATAATGTATGCAAAATGCCTGATATTCACTACACACTCCATGAGGGATAATTAATTTCCACTAAATAAAACCTAACAAAAGTTTTCTCTGAGATAATCTAAATAGCAACCAGTTTATAACAGGAAAATTTTTATAATAAACATTAATCTATCAAAGAGACAAGGCTTCTCCTTTCTTTTCCGCTCCCCATGATGACTACTACAGAGACAAAGTCCCCTTGGCTAGGAATTTGAGTCCTTGCCAGATCTCAAAGTCTCTTTTCTGGAAATCAAAGAATCACCATCCAAGGGTCGATTGGCTCCATTATTAGTGCTCTGGCTGGCCCACAGAAGAACTTCTCTCAGCCTGAATGGAATGATATAGACTTGTGCAAGCTTCATGGTTACCTTATGCTAATTATGTGGCAGTTTAAGTTGTCCTTTCTCCCTTTGCTCAGTATAGTCTTAGACCACATGTTCTCTGAGAATTCATATTTATTCTTGGGATATAGGTTTCTGTACATTGCATATACATGCTAAACAATAGGTTTACAAGTGAAAAAAAAGGAATATTACTCTTTAGTCCAGCACAAATATTACCCAGAAGAACCAGCATGAGGCCCCAGGCCTACCCTTGATCTGGGACTCTAAAGCTGCTATACCACAAATTGTCCTGTGGGAAGTAGCTAGAGCGATGGATATAATTTAATATTAGACTCTGCTCCTTAATCCTGGAATTCTAAAGCTATTTCAACTGGAACTTTGGGGATACCACCAGAATTGCAAACCAAGTGACAGAGACCGAGTGATTTTAAGAGAAAATAGGTAGATCCAAGGAGTTTTCAAGAATTTCCCATGGGTGCTGGCATATTGCTACCAAAAATGCTCGAGAAAGGCATAAGGGAAGGAAGGTACAGATGAGGAATTTCAGGAAATCAGGATAGAAACTGAAGAGTCTCTATAAAGAGATATTCATAAAGAGCGTTCCCTTTGTCTACTAAAGTATTTTTTTATTTCTTCATATTTTCTTAATACTTCTGGAAATATTTTGTTCCAAAAATATCTTAAATAATTTGAGCTCCCCTTGGACTAAACAAAACCCAAATTTTCTTTTGACTTACTGATAGCCAACTGAATTGTCTGATCTCTGAATTCTAGTTTGAGTTTCACAAATGGACCTTTCTATCAGCAACAATGTGGCCTTTGCAGGAGGCCACCACTGCTCTGACCATGGTTATGAGTTTTTGACAGACCTTGTATATCATTACAAACTAAATAATTGATATTACAGTGTACACTCACCTATAGTTTAATTATGCCTCTTTTATCAGAAATATATTAAAACATTCCTGTTTATGAATCTTAAAAAATCAATATGCAATCAATGTGAGTTACTGAATAAATAAGCTAGTAATATTCCTAAGAGAAAATTAAAACTGGGTATCCTGGGGAAAGTAAAAATTCATCTAACCATTGATAGACCTATCACTAAAGTAACAGAATAACCAAGTTTGGGGTTTTATTTTGTTTTGTTTTGTTTTGGGGGTTGGCTTTTTGTTTTGTTGGGTATTTGTTGTTGTTGTTTGGGTTTTGGTTTGGGTTTTTTTTTTATTTGTGTGTTTGGTTGGTTTTTTGGGGGAAATCTTGAAAACTCCTTGGATCTACCTATTTTCTCTTAAAATCATTCTTGTAAGTCTCTGTCACTTGGTTTGCAATTCTGGTGATATTTTCAAAGTTCCAGTTGAAATAGCATTAGAATTTCAGGACTAAGGAGCAGAGTCTAATATTAAATTATATCCATCTCTCTAGCTATCTTTCATGGATCAATTTGTGGTATAGTAGCTTTAGAGTCCCAGATCAAGGGTGGGCCTGGGATCTCCATGCTGGTTCTTCTGGGTAATATTTCTGCTGCTCTAAAGAGTAATCTTTCTTTTACTCACTTGTAAACCAGGGGCATTCAACCACTGAGCTATATCCCCAGTCCTTTTTATTTTGAGAAAGGGTCTGCCTAAGTTGCCCAAGTTGACCACAAACTTGCAATTCTCCTGCCTCAGCTTCCCAAGTAGCTAAGATTACAGGTGTGCACCACCATGCTCTGCTAAGAATATTTAAAACCAGTATTAGAAACAGTTTCAATATAGCAAAATGGATATGATTGTTGAATACAGGAATTTTGAATTCCTATGAAATACAAGTTTAATTTTAGATAAATGAATTACTTGTTGTGTTTACAATGTTTTTTGAATTGGTTTTTTTTATTGGTTGTTCAAAACATTACATAACTCATGACATATGATATTTCATACATTTGATTCAAGTGGGTTATGAACTCCCATTTTTACCCCAAATACAAGTTGCAGAATCACATCGGTTACACATCCACATTTTTACATAATGCCATATTAGTGACTGTTGTATTCTGCTACCTTTCCTATTCCCTGCTATCCCCCCTCCCCTTCCCTCCCATCTTCCCTCTCTACCCCATCAGCTGTTGTTCAATTCTCTCCCTTGTTTTTTTCCCCTTTCCCCTCACCATCTCTTATATGTAATTCTGTGTAACAATGAGGGTCTCCTTCCATTTTCATACAGTTTCCCTTCTCTCTCCCTTTTCCTGCCACCACTCGTCTCTGTTTAATGTTAGTTTTTTCCTCATGCTCTTCCTCCCTGCTCTGTTCTTAGTTGCTCTCCTTATATCAAAGAAGACATTTGGCATTTGTTTTTTAAGGATTGGCTAGCTTCACTTAGCATAATCTGCTCTAATGCCATCCATTTCCCTGCAAATTCCATGATTTTGTCATTTTTTAGTGCAGAGTAATTCTCCGTTGTGTATAAATGCCACATTTTTTTATGCATTCATCTATTGAAGGGCATCTAAGTTGATTCCAGAGTCTAGCTATTGTGAATTGTGCTGCTATGATCATTGATGTGGCAGTATCCCTATAATATGCTCTTTTAAGGTCCTCAGGGAATAGTCCCAGAAGGGCGATAGCAGGGTCAAATGGTGGTTCCATTCCCAGCTTTCCAAGGAATCTCCATACTGCTTTCCATATTGGCCGCACCAATTTGCAGTCCCACCAGCAATGTGCAAGTGTACACTTTTCCCCACATCCTCTCCAGCACTTGTTGTTGTTTGACTTCATAATGGCTGCCAATCTTACTGGAGTGAGATGGTATCTTTGGGTGGTTTTGATTTGCATTTCTCTGACTGCTAGATTCAAATCTTTACTTCTCACACTTCAGATAGAGCCCTAATATCCAGAATATACAAAGAACTCAAAAAATTAAACAATAAGATAACAAATAACCCAATTAACAAATGGGCCAAGGACCTGAACAGACACTTCTCAGAGGAGGACATACAATCAATCAATAAGTACATGAAAAAATGCTCACCATCTCTAGCAGTCAGAGAAATGCAAATCAAAACCACCCAAAGATACCATCTCACTCCAGTAAGATTGGCAGCCATTATGAAGTCAAACAACAACAAGTGCTGGAGAGGATGTGGGGAAAAGGGTACACTTGCACATTGCTGGTGGGACTGCAAATTCGTGCGGCCAATTTGGAAAGCAGTATGGAGATTCCTTGGAAAGCTGGGAATGGAACCACCATTTGACCCAGCTATTCCCCTTCTCAGACTATTCCCCAAAGACCTTAAAAGAGTGTACTATAGGAATACTGTTACATCGATGTTCATAGCAGCACAATTCACAATAGCTAGACTGTGGAACCAACCTAGATGCCCTTCAATAGATGAATGGATAAAAAAAAAATGTGGTATTTATACACAATGGAGTATTACTCTGCACTAAAAAATGACAAAATCATGGAATTTGCAGGGAAATGGATGGCATTAGAGCAGATTATGCTAAGTGAAGCTAGCCAATCCCTAAAAAACAAATGCCAAATGTCTTCTTTGATATAAGGAGAACAACTAAGACAGAGCAGGGAGGAAGAGCATGAGAAGAAGATTAACATTGAAAGGGACGAGAGGTGGGAGGGAAAGGCAGAGAGAAGGGAAATTGCATGGAAATGGAAGGAGACCCTCATTGTTATACAAAATTACATATAAGAGAAGAAGATGGTGGCCGGCGAGGAAGCAGCGACTCCAACGTCTCCACTTTAACGGGATAAGAAAGACCCACCTGGACAGCTGCAGCCTACATACGGAGGAACTCCTAGCATAATTCCCTTTAGAGGAGAGCAGCCGTGATCTGGTAGGTTTATTGGAAGTGACAGTTTGTCCCAGAGAAGTGGATCTTGGGCGGCCACTCGGGCACAGAGGTCTAGTCCGCAGACATTAGCCACTCCGGCAAGGGGCTCCCCCGGGAGGCCTAGCTCTCGCTTTGCAAGCAGCCACCCCACCTATCCGGTTCCTAACCACGCGGCCACAGATAACCGGCTCCACAGGTGGCAACGCGGCGGGTGCAGAAGTCAAGTCACGGAGCCAGCAATCGTTTTTGCAGCAGCGGTTACCCTGAGCGGCTTGGACCGCCCTGCCCGAACCCGCAGTCGGCCTCCACCATCCGGGCTCTCCTGGAAGGCATAGCGCTCACTCTGGGAGCAGCTGCTTCTCCCTCCGGGTCCCTAAACACGCGGCCACAGATAACCGGCTCCTCAGGTGGCTCTGTGGCGGGTGCTGAAGTCAAGTCCCGGAGCCAGCAATCGCTTTTGAAAGCGGCGGTTACCCTGAGCGGCTTGGGCCGCCCCGCCCGAACCCACAGTCGGCCTCCGCCATCCGGGCTCCCCCGGAAGGCATAGCGCTCACTCTGGGAGCAGCTGCTTCTCCCTCCGGGTCTCTAACCACGCGGCCACAGATAACCGGCTCCACAGGTGGCAACACGGCGGGTGCAGAAGTCAAGTCCCGGAGCCAGCAATCGTTTATGAAAGCGGCGGTTACCCTGAGCGGCTTGGGCCGCCCCGCCCGAACCCGCAGTGGGCCTCTGCCATCCGGGCTCCCCCGGAAGGCATAGTGCTCGCTCTGGGAGCAGCTGTTTCTCCATCCCGGTCCCTAAACACGCGGCCACAGATAACCGGCTCCACAGGTGGCAACACGGCGGGTGCAGAAGTCAAGTCCCGGAGCCAGCAACCGCTTTTGCAAGCGGCGGTCACCCTGAGCGGTTTGGGCCGCCCCGCCCGAACCCGTAGTAGGCCGCCGCCAATTTCCAGCGAAATCGAGGGGCTCCAGACAGATTTCCATCGTGCAAAGTTCGACTGCGGGAGCTCCTTTTCTCCGCACGGAGGGGCGCATAGCCTGATAGGCAATCGCCCTGCTGCTGGAGTCTGTGGCGCGCACTGGGGAGCTACAAGGTGCCAGAGCGGGGGGAGCAAAGATACCTGCGGCCCACTGGAAAGACAGGCCAGGGGGTAAATTTCAAAAACACAACAGTTGCACCAAGCAGAAAGAAACGCTAGCAGTATGAAAAGACAAGGAAAGAAAGGACTACAAGCTATGCAGGTCAACTCAACATTAGAAGAGGCAATAGCTGCAACTGATGGAATGTCAGATAAAGAGTTCAGGATATACATGCTTAAGATTATCTGGAGTCTCAAGGAAGACATGAGACAGCAAAATCAGACAATGAAAGATCACATTGACAAACAAATCCAGGAAGTAAAAGATCAATTTCACAGGGAGATAGAGGTAATAAAAAACAAACAAATAGAAATCCTAGAAATGCAGGAAACAATAAACCAACTTAAAAACTCAATTGAGAATACTACCAGCAGAGTAGATCACTTAGAAGAGAGAACATCAGACAATGAAGACAAAGTATTTCAACTGGAAAAGAACATAGACAGCTCAGCAAGTCTGCTAAGAAACCATGAGCAGAACCCCTTCAGCTGCACGGGCATAGGGAGAAGGAAACTGTCAAAATACTGTTCGCTCAGGACCACTAGGCACGGTTGAGCTGAAGTGGACCCCGGGCGAACGGTCTAGCCTTCTCAGAACACACCGAGCCCGAATTGGTTGCATTCCAGCTCAGGTTCGCCTGCTTCATGTGACTCAACACTAATGATCCCGCTGAAATAACTAGTCCGCCCGCCTGAACTCAAGGAGGTAAAAGCCAACTGAGCACCACAGCCAGACCCAGGGAATCAGGAGTGACGCAGGACTAGCGGTGCAGGACTCCCAGCTATTGCTATCACCAGTGCTGACAACAGGTCCCTTGCACCAGCTATCAGGGGAGTTGCTGCTACCTGAGGGCAAATAAATTCGCTGGGGGCCCTCAGCCCCAAGCCCTACAAACTTAGGGTCTGAGGGAGGCAAACAGAAAGGGTGTGCCCAGGCACCCATGAAAACAGGGCTCCCAGGAGCAGCAGACCTGGCGTGTAGTCAGTATTGTGGTGAGTGTCACAGGTGAGCGGGGCCTGGCTTGAGGAACCACAAGAGAAGGCCCTAGGCACTCAGGATTAGAGACCCACACAGTCTGGGAAGAAGAGCTGAGGCACAGTGATTGGTTCCCACCTATCAAGAAGAAAAGCCTGGCCCAGTGGGCATAGCTCCACCAACTGGATGAGAAGTTAATCGAGCTATATGACTGCATTTATTAATATTATTTTTTTTAATGATTATTATTAGTATTTTTTTTTAATTTTATTTTCACTTTTTGTTGTTGATGTAGTTGTTGTTCTTTAACGTTCCTATTAATGGTTTCAATTTTTTTAAATTCTTTTTATTTTATTAGTATTACTATTATTTTTTAAACTTTAATTTCCATTTTTTTACTATCATTATAAAATTTTTTCTTTTTTTCTTTTTTTTTTTTGTTGGTTTTAAATTTTTATTTTTTTTCGTTTCTTCTTTCTTTCTTTTCACTTTTTTTTTTCTTTTGTCTTCTCACTTCTTTCAATTTTCCTATTCCACCTTCCTTGAATTCTACCTGCCTACACTCATTCTCTTTAGTGACTTCTTCCCTCCCCTTCTAATATCTCTCCTCCCCAGTATCACACTAATTGGAGGAGGATCACAGCCACTACCTGCCCTGAAAGGGTGACTTTTCAACTATACAAGAGCAATATAATTAAATAGAGGGGGAAAATATCAAAGACACAACAATTTCACCAAGCAGAAAGAAACACCAGCAGTATGAAACGACAAGGAAAGAAAGGACCACAGGCAATGCAGGTCAACTCAACTTTAGAAGAGGTAATAGCTGCAACAGATGGAATGTCAGATAGAGAGCTCAGGACATACATGCTTCAGATGATCTGGAGTCTCAAGGAAGACATGAGACAGCAAAATCAGACAATGAAAGATCATATTGACAAACAAATCCAGGAAATAAAAGATCAATTTCACAGGGAGATAGAGGTAATAAAAAACAAACAAATAGAAATACTAGAGATGCAGGAATCAATAAACCAACTTAAAAACTCAATTGAGAATACTACCAGCAGAGTTGATCACTTAGAAGATAGAACATCAGACAATGAAGACAGAATATTTCAACTTGAAAAGAACATAGATAGCTCAGCAAGTCTACTAAGAAACCATGAGCAGAACATTCAAGAACTATGGGATAATATCAAAAGACCAAACTTAAGAGTCATTGGGATACAGGAAGGCACAGAGCTCCAAACCAAAGGATTAAGCAATCTATTCAGTGAAATAATACAAGAAAACTTCCCAGACTTGAAGAATGAGACAGAATCCCAAATCCTAGAAGCCTACAGGACGCCGAATGTGCAAAATCATAAGAGATCCACACCTAGACACATTATAATGAAGATGTCCAACATACAGAATAAGGAGAGAATTTTAAAAGCTACAAGGGAAAGGAAGCAGATTACATTTAGGGGTAAACCAATCAGGATAACAGCTGATCTCTCAACACAGACTCTAAAAGCTAGAAGATCCTGGAATAACATATTTCAAACGCTTAAAGAAAATGGATTCCAACCAAGAATCGTGTATCCGGCGAAATTAAGCTTCAGATTAGAAGATGAAATGAAAACCTTCCACGATAAAAAAAAGTTAAAAGAATTCGCAGCTAGAAAACCATCTCTTCAAAAAATCCTTGGCAAAACATTACAGGAAGAGGAAATGGAAAATAACATTGATAACCAACAATGGGAGGTAGGACAGTAAAGGGGGGAAAGTAGTCAAAGAGGATAACAAATCAGGTATAGTAACATCAATAAACAAATATGGATAGAAGAACAAACCATATCTCAATAATAACCCTAAATGTTAATGGCTTAAACTCACCAATTAAGAGACACAGGCTAGTAGAATGGATCACAAAACAAGACCCAACAATATGCTGTCTACAGGAGACGCATTTGATAGGAAAAGATGTACATAGACTGAAGGTGAAAGGTTGGGAAAAATCATATCACTCATATGGACCACGGAAACGAGCAGGAGTGTCCATACTCATATCTAATAAAATAGATTTCAAGCCAAAGCTAAACAAAAGGGATAAAGAAGGACACTTCATACTGCTCAAGGGAAACATACACCAACAAGACATAACAATCATAAATATATATGCCCCAAATAATGGTGCAGCTGTGTTTATCAAGCAAACTCTTCTCAAGTTCAAGAGTCTAATAGACCACCATACAATAATCATGGGAGACTTCAACACACCTCTCTCACCACTGGACAGATCTTCCAAACAAAAGTTAAATAAGGAAACTATAGAACTCAATAACACAATTAACAACCTAGACTTAATTGACATATATAGACTATACCACCCAACATCAAGTTGCTACACTTTTTTCTCAGCAGCACATGGAACCTTCTCAAAAATAGACCATATACTATGTCACAGGGCAACTCTTAGACAATACAAAGAGGTAGAGATAATACCATGCATCTTGTCTGATCATAATGGAATGAAACTGAAAATCAATGATAAAAGAAGAAAGGAAAAATCAAGCATCACCTGGAGAATGAACAATAGGTTGCTGAGTGATCAATGGGTTTTAGAAGACATCAAGGAGGAAATTAAAAAATTCCTAGAGTTAAATGAAAACACAGACACAACATATCGGAATCTATGGGACACATTGAAAGCAGTTCTAAGAGGAAAATTCATTGCTTGGAGTTCATTCCTCAAAAAAAGAAAAAACCAACAAATAAATGATCTCATACTTCATCTCAAAATCCTAGAAAAAGAAGAGCAAAACAACAGCAAAAGAAGTAGAAGGCAAGAAATAATTAAAATCAGAGCTGAAATTAATGAAATTGAAACAAAAGAAACAATTGAAAAAATTGACAAAACTAAAAGCTGGTTCTTTGAAAAAATAAATAAAATTGACAGACCCTTAGCCATGCTAACGAAGAGAAGAAGAGAGAGAACCCAAATTACTAGCATACGGGATGAAAAAGGCAATATCACAACAGACACTTCAGAAATACAGAAGATAATAAGAAAGTACTTTGAATCCTTATACTCCAATAAAATAGAAGATAGTGAAGGCATAGATAAATTCCTTGAGTCTTATGATCTGCCCAGATTGAGCCAGGAGGATATAGACAACCTAAACAGACCAATAACAAGAGAGGAAATACAAGAAACCATCAAAAGACTACCAACTAAGAAAAGCCCAGGACCGGATGGGTATACAGCAGAGTTTTACAAAACCTTTAAAGAGGAACTAACACCAATACTTTTCAAGCTATTTCAGGAAATAGAAAAAGAGGGAGAACTTCCAAATTCGTTCTACGAGGCCAACATCACCCTGATTCCGAAACCAGACAAAGACACTTCAAAGAAAGAAAACTACAGACCAATATCTCTAATGAACCTTGATGCAAAAATCCTCAATAAAATTCTGGCGAATCGGATTCAAATACATATCAAAAAAATTATACACCATGATCAAGTAGGATTCATCCCTGGTATGCAAGGTTGGTTCAATATACGGAAATCAATAAATGTTATCCACCACATCAATAGACTTAAAAACAAGAACCATATGATCATCTCGATAGATGCAGAAAAAGCTTTCGACAAAGTACAGCATCCCTTTATGTTCAAAACTCTAGAAAAATTAGGGATAACTGGATCATACCCCAACATTGTAAAAGCAATCTATGATAAGCCACAGGCCAGCATCATTCTGAATGGAGAAAAATTGAAAGCATTCCCTCTAAGATCTGGTACAAGACAGGGATGCCCTCTCTCGCCACTTCTGTTCAACATAGTCCTCGAAACACTGGCCAGAGCAATTAGGCAGACGAAAGAAATTAAAGGCATAAAAATAGGAAAAGAAGAACTGAAATTATCACTATTTGCAGATGATATGATTCTATACCTAGCAGACCCAAAAGGGTCCACGAAGAAGCTATTAGAGCTAATAAATGAATTCAGCAAAGTGGCAGGATATAAGATCAACACGCATAAATCAAAGGCATTCCTGTATATGAGCGACAAAGCCTCTGAAACGGAAATGAGGACAACTACTCCATTCACAATATCCCCCAAAAAAATAAAATACTTGGGAATCAACCTAACAAAAGAGGTGAAAGATTTATACAATGAAAATTACAGAACCCTAAAGAAAGACATAGAAGAAGACCTTAGAAGATGGAAAAATATACCCTGCTCATGGATAGGCAGAACTAACATCATCAAAATGGCGATATTACCAAAAGTCCTATATAAGTTCAATGCAATGCCAATCAAAATCCCGACAGCATATCTTATAGAAATCGATAAAAGAATCATGAAATTCATATGGAATAATAAAAGACCCAGAATAGCAAAAACAATACTAAGCAGGAAGTGTGAATCAGGTGGTATAGCGATACCAGACTTCAAACTATACTACAGAGCAATAGTAACAAAAACAGCATGGTACTGGTACCAAAACAGGCGGGTGGACCAATGGTACAGAATAGAGGACACAGTAACCAATCCACAAAACTACAACTATCTTATTTTTGATAAAGGGGCTAAAAGCATGCAATGGAGGAAGGATAGCATCTTCAACAAATGGTGCTGGGAAAACTGGAAATCCATTTGCACCAAAATGAATCTGAATCCCTATCTCTCGCCGTGCACAAAAGTTAACTCAAAATGGATCAAGGAGCTTGATATTAAATCAGAGACATGGCATCTGATAGAAGAAAAAGTTGGTTATGATCTACACGCTGTGGGATCGGGCTCCAAATTTCTCAATAGGACACCCATGGCGCTAGAGTTAACAAATAGAATCAACAAATGGGACTTACTCAAACTAAAAAGTTTTTTCTCAGCAAAAGAAACAATAAGAGAGATAAACAGGGAGCCTACATCCTGGGAACAAATCTTTACTCCACACACTTCAGATAGAGCCCTAATAACCAGAATATACAAAGAACTCAAAAAATTAGACAATAAGATAACAAATAACCCAATCAATAAATGGGCCAAGGACCTGAACAGACACTTCTCAGAGGAGGACATACAATCAATCAACAAGTACATGAAAAAATGCTCACCATCGCTAGCAGTCAGAGAAATGCAAATCAAAACTACCCTAAGATACCATCTCACTCCAGTAAGACTGGCAGCCATTATGAAGTCAAACAACAACAAGTGCTGGAGAGGATGTGGGGAAAAGGGCACTCTTGTTCATTGCTGGTGGGACTGCAAATTGGTGCAGCCAATTTGGAAAGCAGTATGGAGATTTCTCGGAAAGCTGGGAATGGAACCACCATTCGACCCAGCTATTCCCCTTCTCGGTCTATTCCCTAAAGCCCTAACAAGAGCATGCTACAGGGACACTGCTACATCGATGTTCATAGCAGCTCAATTCACCATAGCAAGACTGTGGAACCAGCCTAGATGCCCTTCAATAGATGAATGGATAAAAAAAATGTGGCATTTATATACTATGGAGTATTATTCTGCATTAAAAAATGACAAAATCATAGAATTTGGAGGGAAATGGATGGCATTAGAGCAGATTATGCTAAGTGAAGCTAGTCAATCTTTAAAAAACAAATACCAAATGACTCCTTTGATATAAGGGGAGTCAACAAGGACAGGGTAGGGACGAAGAGCTTGAGAAGAAGATTTACATTAAACAGGGATGAGAGGTGGGAGGGAAAGGGAGTGTGAAGGGAAATTGCATGGAAATGGAAGGCGATCCTCAGGGATATACAAAATGTCATACAAGAGGAAAGGAGGGGTAAGACAAGATAATACAAATGGAAGAAATGATTTACAGTAGAAGGGGTAGAGAGAGAAAAGGGGAGGGGAGGGGAGGGGAGGGGGGATAGTAGAGAATAGGACAGACAGCAGAATACATCAGACACTAGAAAGGCAATATGTCAATCAATGGAAGGGAAACTGAAGTGATACAGCAATTTGTATACGGGGTAAAAGGGGGAGTTCATAATCCACGTGAATCAAACCGTGTAATATGATGTATTAAGAACTATGTAATGTTATGAACGACCAATAAAAAAAAAAAAGAACTATGTAATGTTATGAACGACCAATAAAAAAAAAAGAAAAAAAAATTACATATAAGAGGATGTGAGGGGAAAGGGAAAAAAACAAGGGGGAGAAATGAATTACAGTAGATGGGGTAGAGAGAGAAGATGGGAGGGGAGGGGAGGGGAGGAGGGGATAGTAGAGGATAAGAAAGGCAACAGAATACATCAGACACTAGTATGGCAATATGTAAAACAGTGGATGTGTAACCGATGTGATTCTGCAATCTGTATACGGGGTAAAAATGGGAGTTCATAACCCACTTGAATCAAATGTATGAAATATGATATGTCAAGAGCTTTGTAATGTTTTGAACAACCAATAATAAAAATTAAAAAAAGAAGAAGAAGAATGTGTTAGGGTTTAGATATTAGGTGTTCCTTGAAAACTCTTATGTGAGACCAGGGAAGAAGTTTAGAGGTGAAATGATTGGATTATGAAAACCTTAACCCAGTCAGTGAATTAATCCCCTGATAGGGATTAACTGAGTGGTAACTATAGGCTGGTAGGGTGGTTCAAGGAGTGGGTCCCCAGGTCCTGTGTTCAATCCCCAGTACCATTTGGTTAGCTAAACTTAATCTATCTCTGCTTCCTAGCGCTATATTCACAGCTACTTTTCTCCACCACACTCTTTGGTCATGATGTCTGCCTCATCTCAGGCCTTAAGAAATGGAGTCAGCCATCTATGGATTGAGACCTCTGAAAACTTGAACTCTCAAATAAAAATTTCCTCCTCTAAAATTGTTCTTGCTCAGTCTTTTGGTCACAGCAAAGAAAAAGCTTACTGAAACAGAAATCTTCATTTTCAAAAGTTCAAGGATTTACTATTCTGAGGCCTCTTCCAGCACACCACTGGTGCTCTCCTCATCAGGGAAATACAAATTTAGAACACAATTACAGGGGTTGGGGATGTAACTTCAGTGGTAGAATGTTTGCCTTGTATGCCTGAGGTCCTGTGTTCAATCCCCAGTACCATACACACACACACACACACACACACACACACACACACACACACACACAAAGACATATACATACTGTTACACACCACCAGAATATCAAAAATTTTAAAGTGTGGTGTAAGCATGGGTGAAGATGTAGAATAATGAGAATTCTCCTATACTGTCAATGGTTAGTGAAGTCACTTTGTAAATCTCTTTGGCCTTGAGTGTCAACTTTGAAGATCCAATAATTCCACACCCGGTCCAAAGATTTATCCACCAGTACAAGACACCCCATTTCTCATAATAGCCATATGAGTGGAGTTCCAGGGGAGTTGTGGCCCACATCATGAGTGGTCACAACCCCAGGAGGTCAGAAGGACTCTGTGGTTGCAGGATTTATGGTGTTCAGAGACCCAGAACTATTGGGGGGCGGGGGGTTTGGATAGTCTCACATGCCAGGAGGCACAATGAGAGCAGCTCCCTAGCAGTGATTAAACAGGGTTCCCCAGATCACAACAGAGGTGGAGCGGATCTTGGTGGTCTGAGGTGATGCCTTTTTAGCAACCTGAACATAAGTATTTTAATATTTTAAGATGGCATCCTTACTAGTATATGTGGGCTGAATATCATCCTAAATTTTCCCTAAGAAAACTCAAATACATGTACAACATGATACATGAAAAGAATTTTTATGCAACCACTAAGTTATCATAAGCACAAAAATGGAAAGGGGGAAAAAAACAGAAAAGAAAGTGGATGAATAGATTATGGTCAATTCGTGCAGGGGGGTTTCAACAGTAATGTGAATAAATTACAAGTACAGGCAATGTGAATGAATGTCACAGAGGAAAAAATACATGAAAGAATACATACATTATGATTCTGTTTGTATAATTTTAATAGATAAAACTATTATATAGGGAAGCATAGATATATAGTAAAACCATAAAATAGGCAAGGAAAAGATTATTCGGGTTGTGAAGAAGAATGGGTAAAAAGGAGGTTTCAGGGCAGTAGAAAAGTCCTTTATTTAATAATTATTTTTAACTCATCCTTACGTGTATTAAACATGTTTCTCTATTTTATATTTTGCCATAAAAGAAAAAAGTAACAAACAAAGTCTTGGACTGTCTCAGAACAACAAATCTACAGCTACAATGAGACAGCAAAAGTGACTTGGTGAGAGGCAGAGCTATGACGCAATAAAATAGAATGAAAATGATTGGAGACTGGAACAGCAGCAAAGATATGTATTCAAAGATTTCATAATACATAGGCACAGAGCGCACTGGATAGAGGTCAAAGTCTTATTAAGTCAGAAAGAAATTTCCAAGGCAAACTGTGCAAGAAAAATGGGCACCAAGGGGAAAGTAAGTAAATAAGCTACATCTTATTTCAGTGTGTGCTTTTTTCTGTCCTTGTATGTTTGCTAAAAGAGGCTTCCTTCAGGTATTACTCCCAGAGCACAGCATTTAAAGTTGAATAAAAGAATATGAGTGATTCCTATGTTAGAAATTTATTCTAAGGAAATAACTGATGATTTGCCAAAATGTTTTCTAGAAGGGTACTCAATTAAATATTATTTAAATGCCAGAAAAATAGAAGTTTAAGTAACTATACTATAGCCATAAAACAATATTAATTGGTAGAAGAAAGATTACAAAATACAACATATACTATGAACATATTTGGGATACTCAAAGGGATTTACATCAAAAGCATAAAGTGAGTAATAAAAGTAGAGATTAATTTTTTCCTTTTTTGCATTTTGAAACTTCCTTTAATTAATATATATTTCATTTGTAGTAAAATTAATGATAATTATAAACATAATTCTAAGTCATATGAAACTACTGAAAATAGATCTTAAAATGGTCAAAGACTGAGAAAACTATTTTAAAATAGTAGTTAGAATGGAGGATTATAAGTTCATTTCTTTAAAGGTTGCTTATATTTGAAATAAAAGTAGAATTTGATGCTAGAAAAAAAATTTTAATCCTGGGATTATAGAATCCTAAATGTTTAAATTTCTTTTCAAATGTGTTTACCCAAATTATTGCAAAGAGACAAAATTTTTATTTAACTATAGCCTACTAATAAATTTAGTAATTTTGTGAGCCTCACTTTTCCAATTTTTAATGAATCACCTAGAGATTTTGTTCAAATGCAGATTTCAATTTAGTAGATTTGGGCAGGACTTTCTTCTCTAAGGAGTTTTCCCAGATAATGTGAATAACTGCTGGTCTTGTGACCACACTTAAGGAATATACATATAAAACACATCTGTGTTCTAACAATGAAGACTCAGGTAATTCAGAGCAGCTTACAAATGGTTCATTCAACAAATACTTATTGGCTATCTACCAAACCTTTTAAAGACTATAAATGTATCTTCTTTGTTAAGGAAAAAAAATAAAAGCATTAGGGTTAATCTTAACACACCTGTTTTTTTAATAAAAAGTGTAATGAGTATAATGTAGAATTTAATATGTTCAATTAAGTTTCCTTGTCTTAAAAATAAAAATAAAATAATTAAATATAATATCCAACCACAAACACCTCAACTGTTTTTCATAAAAATATGGTATCAGCACACTGTTTTTATCCCCACAACATCCTGTGTCTCCTCTCTCTCTCTCTCTCTCTCTCTCTCTCTCTCTCTCTCTCTCTCTCTCTCTCTCTCTCCCTTCCTCCTTTCTCTCTTTCAGGTTATTAAATGCAAAGCAGCCATTGCCTGGGAAACAGACAAGCCCCTTTGCATTGAAGAGATTGAAGTAGCTCCCCCGAAGGCCCATGAAGTTCGAATTCAGGTGAGTGGGGCCTTTCCCTGCCTGAAAGGGACTCTCAGCACAAAGTGCTCCATTTCTTTCAGTTATGTCCTGTAATGGTCTGACTGAGAGTCTTGTTTTCACTGTGGAGGAGTTGTATTTTTTAGGTCCACATAAAAATGGGCATTATCCCCAAGAAGGATAAATTATTGATCATTTTAGTAATTTTTGATGATGACTTAAAATTTAATTGAACAATCTTAATCTTGATTGTCAACCCTTAATCAGACAAAAGAATTTGCTTTGGCTTAGAATTAGTTTACTTTTAATTACTCAATTACCAATTACTGGAACGCATTTAAAAAAAACAGAGAGAGAGAGACCCAAAACAAGGAAGAAGGAAACCCTTGAGAAATGTCCTGGGCATTATGAGAGCCTAGGTGCCCAGAGGAATGGCAGGAATGGGTCATCAGAGAGAAGAACAAAGAACAATGTCACAGTTGGCATAGTTGGACATGGTCTCCATTTTTTTCTCAGGGCCAACACTACATATGTGAAAATGAATGGGATAGCCTCATGGACAGATCCTAAAGAATTATACAAGATACATTGATAATTAATTATAAAAATGTCTGTCTTTTAACTATAAAAGATTGATCACCTTGAATACAATTTCAACAAAACTTGAACAAGCCATAGAAACCCACATTCCCTCCATTCCCTCTGCCTAATAATTACTTATACCTATTACATTTGCTTTTTCCTCTCCTAGAGACAGTAATTACCAATCCTATCTCTCTCTCTCTCTTTTTTTTTTTTTGGTGAACACAATATCTTTATTTTGTTTTTATGTTGTGCTGAGAATCAAACCCAGTGCCTCACGCATGGAGCCACATCCCCAGCCCCCAATCCTATCTCTTTTTGTGATCTTTCTGACAACAATGAAAGGTAGAAAACATAAGTGCTTTATAGGAGGAAAAGAATCTAATCTCGTATAGTTTATATTCATTCTTTTTTCTTAAAATGTAACAATTTTATTGAGTTATAGTAGTGTTATAATGCTTCAATATGACATTGGGCTTAAAATCATGTATAATATCTAATCCAATAGTATAACTGCAGAAATACCACTCAAGTCTGTGATTGCTTTATAGGTAATCGCCACTTCCATATGCCATACTGATGCCCACAGTATTGATCCTAAATTTAAGGAGGCTCTTTTTCCAGTGATCCTTGGCCATGAATGTGCAGGAATAGTGGAAAGTGTTGGGCCAGGAGTGACCAACTTCAAAGCAGGTATTTTAATTTCTGATCCCAATAAAATAAAAATATCAGTGTTGTGTGTGTGTGTGTGATAATTTCATGTAGCCCATGTGGTTCAGCTTTTCTGATATACAAGGATGTTCTGTTCCGTGCAGAATATATGGAAATGTAATAAACAATAGTCATGCTATAGAGAGTTTCACTAAGAGCACCATCTCTGACAGAACTCTGTACCTGATAATACCCATTCGGATTTGTTAGTTGATTCGTAAGAACATTTTAAAAAAAAAAAAAAAAGACAGTATATACAAAACTTAAAAGAGTGCACAATCATGTAAGGTATTAAATATTTTAGCTACCTGTACTTTCAGTTGAATATAAAATTTGTTTTGAATATAAAATTTGTTGAATAAAAAATGGTGTTTTCCACCAATTCATCTGCAGTAAACTATTTACAAGTATCATCTTTAGGCACTATCCAACATGTGGCCTTTCTTTCTAGGTGACAAAGTCATTCCATTCTTTGCACCTCAATGTAAAAAATGCAAGTTCTGTCTGAGTCCTCTCACAAATCTTTGTGGAAAACTCAGGTAAGCTTTATACACTGGTAATGAGAGTATACATTGGCATGAATATTTGGGGAAACACATTGACAACACCCAAATGGAGCTGAAGAGAAGCAATCCTGGCCCCTAATTCCACTTATAGGTATATACAATACACTGTCCAAATGCATACTAAGAGACATATGCTAGAATGTTCCTTGCAACATTGTTTATAATAGCAATCAACTGAAAGCAGCATGAATGTCCATCAATAAGGTAGTAACACAATGGAATATAATATAAAAATGAAAATGGCAATGGCTGGAGAGTCTAAATCTTTATTACTCTGTTTGTATTTTACTGAGACTATAGAAGGATTCATTTTTCCTTAACGATGATTGAAACTGGTTATTTAAGAAGTTAAAATGATACCACTCTAATAATGTTTTATTGTGCCTTGATTATCTTACCTATAAAATAGGGATGATACTATCAGCTGCTTTGTAAAATTGTTAAAGATATTCAAAGAATTATACTATTTTGCAAAGTTTCGATGAAATAATGGATTTAGATAATGATCATAAATTATAATATCACAAAAAGAGATGATCAGAAATTATGTCCCTCCAGATGAAATGCATTATACCACCTTTGAAGTATTTCCACAAAACTATAAAACCTGAATCCCAACAAGCATTTATATTTTTAAAAAAACAAAAACAGAGAAAAATGTTAAACCAGATTTCATGAATGTGATCGGCAAAATCCACTAAGAGGAAAATTCTATAGAACAAATGACTCAGTTACAACAAACAAATTGCAAAAAAGAAAAAAGGGGAGAGGAAAGAATCTACAAATTAAAAGAGATTCAAGATACATGTCAACCAAATGCAATATGTGGACCTAAAAGAATCTGAGAAAAACCAGGAGACATGGCCCATGCCAGTAATTCCAGTAGCTGAGGCAGGAGAATCACAAGTTCAAGGGCAGCCTCAACAACTTAGCAAGACCTTGACTCAAAATTTTAAAAAATAAAAAGAGTTGAGTATGGGGCTCAGCAGTAAGACATCTCTGGATTCAATCCCCAGTGCCACCCACACACACAAAAAGAAAAAAATCTCACAAAGAAAGAAAAAAAAGAATCTTTTAGAGATACATACTGAAATATTTCTATATAAATGAAAATGGTGATGTCTGAGATTTGCTTCAAAATAGTCCAAGGCAGGGAGAGAGATACAGATTGTGGAGGGTAACAGATGAGAATAGATTGCCCTTGAGTTGATAGTCACTGAAGTTGGGAGATGGGTACGTGGGAGTTCAGTATGCTATTCTACTTTCGTATCTATTTGAATTTTCTGTAATAAAAAAATGTATGAGCTAGTATACATACAGCCTTTGCATTTAATGAAAGTTTGTTCTTACCTTTAAAATGCTTCTAACAGACTACATGTTAATGTGAAAAGTGACAAGTTATTTTCTCAATTTTTCCATCTTAACTCCATAAAATTGCCATTAACAAATAAAAACACCCAACATTTTTTGTTGGGAAATGGTCCGTCCCATTTACTTTCTCTCTCTCTCTCTCTCTCTCTCTCTCTCTCTCTCTCTCTCTCTCTCTCTCTCTCTCTTCTCTCTCTCTCTCTCAGGAATTTTGAAACTCCTAATATTGATCAAGAACTAATGGAAGACAAAACCAGCAGGTTTACCTGCAAAGGAAAATCAATTTACCACTTCATGGGAGTCAGTTCATTCTCTCAGTACACGGTGGTGTCAGACGTCAATCTTGCCAAAATAGATGACGATGCAAACTTAGAGAGAGTTTGTCTGATTGGATGTGGATTTTCATCTGGCTATGGGGCTGCAATCAACAATGCCAAGGTAAATTGTTAAACACAGATTGTGTAAAACAGACGTTACAATATGATAGGAAGGACATAGAATTAATTATCTTCAAATGCTGGCTATGTCATTTATTACCTGTGACTTTAAGCAAGTTATTTAATTCCGAAGGATAATATCTACTACAAATACTTATATAGATAATTAAATTATATTACATATGTACAACATCTGGTCTAATAGCTAGCATATAGTTGGCACCTACTACGTGTTACATATAATATCAGAATATTTGATTAAAGACTAGCCCTGATTTAAATACATCCTGTTTAAATATGTTCCATAAATATAAATGCTCATCCTGGGACACTTGACCCAAAGGGCAACAGAAACTTTAGAAACCCTCAACCACCTTCCTCTGGCCACCTGTACCCTCTCCCTGATGCTGTAGATTTTTCTCTGCCAATCAAGAATAACTTATCTCTGCTTCTCATCCTATCCCTTCATGGCTTCAAAAGAGTGTCTCTGGTAGCAGTCCTGAGGGTGGCAAGATGTGTCCCTGGAATCACATGTTAGAATTTAAAAATTTTACAAGGCTATTTAAACTACAGACCAGAGAGACTTCAAGCAAGGCCTTCTTATTCTAACCTCCCTCATGTCAGTCTTCACCCCTTGACTCAAAACTGCAAAATGCAGCCAATGTGGTCTTTCTAAACAACAAACAAATCTATTTTCCCTCCTCTTGCATTGTTTCTTTTCGCCCTAAATAAATTCCTCAGTGGGCTACAGTGACTCTTTGCACTATCCACAATTCCCAGGGCCCCACGCTGAGGCCTCAGGTTTTACTCACTGAGGTCTCTGGGCCTTTCCACCTGGGTTGTACCAGTATAGCAGAGTAGACTCCCCAATCTCCCTCAGGCTGTCTCCCTTTAGATATCAGTTCTTCTTAAGAGCTATTAACTCTGCAGCTTTCTCTTAATTGTTTACTTTATTAAATTATTTTATTTAATAAAAATCATATATGTGAGAAAATGTAATGTCCTAATATATTCATACATAGTGATATGATTAAATCAAGCTAATTAACATATCCATCACATGACTTTCTTTTTTCTTGTGGTGAAAATTAAAATGTGCTCTCTTAACAATTTTCAAACATACATTATTATTTATCAATACCATGTCCTACAATTTATTTCTCCTAACCAAATATTGTGTTCTTTGACCAACATCTCCCCAGTTCCTCATCCCCCCTCCTCCCGGGCTCAGGTAAACCACCATTCTGCTCTCCACTTTTAGGAGTTCAATTGTTTTAGATTCCATCTCTAGTAAGATTGTGTGTTACTTGTCTTTCTGTACTGACTTCTTTTGCATAGCATAGTGTCCTCCAGGTTCATCCATGTTGTCACAAAGGACAGGATTGCCTTCTTAAGATTGAATAGTATTCCATTGTGTATATAGACCACATTTTCTTTATTCATTCATTTGTTCATGGGCACTTAGCTGGATTCCATAACCTGGCTATTGTGAATAACACAGCAATGGATATAGGAGTGCAGCTACCTCTTCAATATACTAATTTCATTTCCTTTATATATATTCAGAGGTAGTTTTACTAGATCGTATGGTAGTTCTATTCTTTAATTTTTTGAGGAATCTCCATTCTGTTTTCTATAACGGATATACTAACTTACATTTCCACCAACAGTGTGCAAGGGTTTTTTTTTCTCCACATTTATGCCAACATATGTTATCTTTTATCTTTTTTAAATTTATTTAATTTATTTATTTTAGTTGTTGATGAACCTTTATTTTTTATTTATATGTGGTGCTGAGAATGGAACCCAGTGCCTCACACATGCAATGCAAGCATTCTACTGCTGAGCCACAACCCCAGGCCTCTTTTGTCTTTTTGATAATAACAATATTAACAGATGCAAGAAAATAGCACATTGTGGTTGTTTGCATTTTTCTGATAGAGGTTTCAAGCTAATTTTTTAACATACCTATATGTCTTCTTTTGGAATATATGTTTCTCTTTTGAGAATTATCTCTGTCCTTTACCTTTTTTTTTAATTGGGTTTCTTGTTTTCTTACTAGTAAATTGTTTGAGTTCCTTATAAATTTTTGGGATTAACACCTAATCAGATGTATGACTTGCAGAAATACTCTCCCATTTCATAGCTTGTCTCTTCACTCTGTTGGTTGTATCTGAGGATGCACAGAAGTGTTTAAGTTTGATGTGATCTCAGTTGTCTTATTTCCTGTGCTTTTTAGAGTTACACGCAAGAAATCATTGCCTCGACCACTGACATGAAGATTTTTCCCTGTATTTTTTTTTCTCGTAGTGTTACATTTTCAGGTCTTAACGTTTTAATCTTTAATTCATTTTGAATTGATATTTGTATATGGTATAAAATAAGGATCTACTCTCATTTTCTATATATGGATATAAGTTTTCCCAGCACCATTTATTAAATAGACTGTCATTTCCTCATTGCATAAATTAAAGCAAGTGATGTTTGTCCTCTCTGTTACTTATTTTGTTTCAACTTAAAAATTTCTCTTGGACATATTTTCTCTTTCTTTCTTTCTCTATTTCTTTTCTTTTTGTGGAAGGCGGGGCTATGATTTAATCCTAACAGCTTGCCATCCTCTTTGGGAAATATTAATTAAGCATCTCTCTGTATTCAATCCAGTAAGTAGAATAAATATACCAGTTATAGCATCTTTTCTTACCATTTTATGTATTGCTCATTTAATTCAATTTAACAAGCATTTATTCAAGACTCAACACAGAGAAGACACTCTTAGAAAATAATGGAGAAGATACAAAAGTTTCTGCCTTTTAAAAAAACTTAGTCTTTAAAGAAACACATATACACATAATTATTCGTGGCATATTCAATATAAGTTTTTTGTGAAAGGAAAACCAAAAGGATAGGCACTATTTCTAGCTGAAGAATTAAGAAAATTTTCATGAAGAAATATGCTTATATCAGAAATAGAAGTACAGGTTAAGTTTTTGTTGTTGTTGTTGTTTTGGTATGTGTGTGTGATGCTGGGGATTGAACCCAGGGCCTTATGCATGTGAGGAAAACACTCTACTAACTGAGCTATATCCCCAGCCTAGGAATAGGTTTTAATTAGAGGAAATTAAGATCAAAAGTACATCAGGCTGAAGGAACAGCAGGAAATAAGGCATGAGGAGAGGAAAGTGCAATGATTTGCTGTGGGTGTTGTAATGGGAATATCATGGAGATGGAGATGGAATGTAAACAGAGGTCAGAGAGCAAAGATCCTTCAATGTCATGCAAAGATATTTGGACTTCAATTCCATTTAAATGAATTAACAATTTAGAATGATCAAGTGAGTCAATTCACATTTTAAAAAGTATTAGTGATCCTTGAAAACTATAGTGTTAATGAAGCTAAATTAGATTTATTAGAAATATAGATGTCAAATGACCTGTAATCCAATTTAAGAAGAAAAAAATAAACAGTTTAGAATGTCTGGGGTTTTGAATTTTGTTCTGACAACATTAAAGGAAAAGTAAAACAAGGGAATTATTTCCACTTGGGTAAGTCTCTTTCTTCAAAAGAAAAAAATATATAGGACAGCTGCTTTATTTTTATTATTATTATTCTTATTATAATTATTATTATTATTATTTACTGGGGATTAAACCAGGGGTGCTTTACCACTTAGCTACATCCCCAGCCATTCTAATTTTTTGAGATGGGGTCTCACTAAGTTACTAAGGGTCTTGCTAAGTTGCTGGGGCTTGCCTCATACTTGTGATCCTCCTGCCTCAGCTATCCAAGTCACTGCGATTACAAGCACCACACGTTGCAGGACTAGCTTCTTTAACAGTGTCTCTACCTACAGGTCACACCTGGTTCTACTTGTGCTGTTTTTGGCCTAGGAGGTGTAGGTCTTTCTGCTGTAATTGGTTGTAAAATAGCAGGAGCTTCCAGAATCATAGCTATTGACATCAATAGTGAAAAGTTTGCAAAGGCCAAAGCCCTAGGAGCCACTGACTGCCTCAATCCTAGAGACCTGGATAAACCCGTTCAGGAGGTCATCACTGAATTGACCAATGGAGGTGTGGATTTTGCCATTGATTGTGCAGGAGGATCTCAAACTATGGTATGTATATTTTTTCCTCAGATATATTCAAATTTATAGACACTGAAATTCTTCATATATTGCCTGTATGTTCTGGTTGGCTGTTTACCTCATTTTATTTGACTTAATAATCAAAGAGGGCATTTTTCTTTTCCTTTTTCTTTTTTCCTTTTTTGGCAGTACTGGTGATTGAATCCAGGGGCTCTCTACCACTGGGCTACATATCCAGCCCTTCTTAAAAACTTTTTATTTTGGAACAAGTTCTCATTCATTTCCCAGGCTAGCCTTGAACCAGAGATCCTCTTGCCTCAGCCTTCCAAGTCACTGGGATTACAGGCATGTGCCACTGTGGCTGACTGGCTGGGGTAAAGGGCATTTCTTTAGCTAATTAAAAATTAAGAAACCCCCCAAATTATCTTTTAGGAATAAAAAACTGGAATGAGAATGAAATTGGGAAATATTATTTCTAGCCTAATATGTTGAACATTTAAAAGGAAACTCAAAAGAAAAATCAACATCTACAAATAATCAACAAATAATGCTAGTGTGGCTGCTTATCACAAGAGAAAAGTGAACTCACAAAGATAGACAGTATTGGCATTTGGGAAGTGCTGTGGTTTGAATGTGCTGCTCAAGGTTCAAGTGTTGAGAGTTTGGTCCTCTGTGTGAACATGAATTTGATCTTAATGATCTTTAATCCTCTAGTTTAGCCTACAGAACCCAATAGAACAGTTATAAAGTTATAACAGTTTACAGTTCAAGAAAGTTTTGCCAATTCAACCAAAAATAGTTCTTACCAAAAGTTATCACTGTCTACCCAATGAAACCCTGTATTTGCATATAGTGCCATTTCAACCAAGTCATCATTATAGAGGATAATTCCTTGTTTGGAGCACTGCTCCAAAATGTAGGAAAGGAAATAGGAAAAGCATTAAAAACAAAACAAGAGTCAACTTGTAAAGAGTAAACAATTACTATAAGGTGACAAGTAGTGCCTGTGGTCTTTTCCTCTCTCCATGCGTCTTTTGATACAGTATATGTAAACAAAAATGTTTCTGCCATACAATAAGTGCAGAGAGTAGAAGTATTAATCTTTAGAAGTGTTTACAATTCTCAAAACAATAAATAAACGCATATTCAAGTAAAAAATTCAAAACACCTCCCAAAAGTTCTACATCATTGCATCTTCCATCACTGGTATGAGAGGAAGAAGGGAGAGAGATATTGATTGCTTCTTTCATACAGTGATCAGTGATGTGAAGAAGCCTATTACAACATCTATAAAAGTTAAAATTGACCCAAAAGGTCAGAATCAAGTTGACTACAAGCCATGTGGTACAAAGTTTACACTTTTCTTCTATAGGTTCAGTCTCAAAAGATTAAAATTGTGTATCTATTTACCTTAGGATTTCTATATGGAATGGTCATTCATAAGTATATATTCCTTTGAAGCTTATTTACATGTTCAGTTTTGGGCATTTTAATATTAACTGCAAATTTGCAGTAGGTTAACATAATAATGTTCTCTCTTTCCCTCATGCAAAGATCAATGTATGTCCAAGCAACTCTCCTGAGCTGAGCTACCATCTTCCATGTGATAACTCAGCAATCAAGGAAATGTAAACTCCTGGCTTCAGTCTCAACTTGAGGCCATCTTGGTTATTAGAACAAGAGAAAATATGGTTGGCAGGATGAAATCTACCTGTGAGAGGGCTTAAAAAATGTGGGAAAGCAGATGAAATGTTTAATGAACAGAACAGTGTTATTTTCTATTAAGACTTTTGCCCTATATTTTAAATAGCATTTTTTATTTATCCTATCCTTTTTGTTTGTTTTTTAAGTTGCAGATGGATAGAATACCTTTATTTTATTTATTTATTTTTATGTGGTGCTGAGGATCAACCCCAGTGCCTCCCACATGCTAGGCAAGCCATCTACCACTGAGCCACAACTATTTATCCTATCGTTAGATCTTCTGTACTCCTCATTTCTTAGGCTCCAGGAAATAACTGACTTTTCATGACTTTTAAAGATTTTGATCCCAGGTCCCTGGAATTGCAGATATTTTAGTAAATGCCCATGGTGGATTATCAAAACCTTGTTGATTAAAGTTTATAACATCATTTTTAGATCTTTCCTAACTCTGTGTATGTATGCTTCCCTTGATACCCAATGATTTGTATTACAGAGTCAGTCTAACTACTGTATTGTACAGAGTAAAATAATTGTTTTGTTTCTTTTTGGATAAGCTAAGAATTGTATTGAATTTTCTATCTATAACACAACACTGCAGCTTCAAGAATCAATCTACAATGATAGTATAACCTCATTAACTTGAATCCCAGTATCTAGTATGCAGAATTCAAAACATTTTTCCTAAACATTGTATATATCAACACTGGAGTTTATGTACTACTTTTCTACTGACTCAGGTAATCTTTGTTTCACTTTTAGAGAGCAGCCCTGGACAGCACAGTAGTAGCTTGGGGATCATGTACTGTGGTTGGAGTAAAGTTTGGTGACAAAGGATTGGAAGTTTCTCCAATAGAGCTACTATTGGGCCGCAAGATAAATGGAACATTCTTTGGTGGTTAGTTTTGGGTTTTTTTATTTTCTGTCTTTATAGCTCTTAATTTTCTTCATAGTAGTACAAACATTCTTAGAATAAAGATTATTGAAAGAAAATAAAATAAATTATTTAAATAATGAGTACTTAGAATATGTGTAAAGAGTACACAAAAACTATTCTATTTATTAACTGAAAGGAAGTGGAGTTTATATGAAAACTACAATTGGCAAATTGAAATTTAATTCACGTTACATTGAAATGAACACAGATGAATAAAAGGTAAACTTTGATTTCATTGAGGAAGTTCCTTATCTAGAATAGAAAATAGTCTTGAATTTTGCTTATGAAGAAAATTTTTGTAAAAGAACAGAAAGTTAAAGATGGAGACGAAGAGTTTAGTCATTTGAAGCAACATGGATCTGACCTAATAATTTCATTCATTCAGCAAACACACTGATGAAAACACTTTCTTCATGTCAAGTACATGTATTTATTTATTTGCATTTTGGCCAAATTATAGGTTGGAAAAGTGTAGATTCTGTCCCAAAGCTGGTTAATGACTACAAGAATAAGAAATTTGATCTGGATGCATTGGTGACTCATACCCTGCCTTTTGACAAAATCAATGAGGCATTTGACCTGATGCACCAAGGAAAAAGGTAAATTACCAAATGATTGAGTGTTTAGAAAAACTTTATGATGATTCTATTTTTTTAAAATAATTGGTTTGTCTTTTCTGATTTTCTATGTCATAAATACTAGATTTGCCAGTAATTTTAGCAAATATATTAAATAATGGTCATTAAAAAAAGATAAAGGCTTCTATTTCCATAATATACACTGCTACCACATAGAGTACTGTTATAAATTGACATATTTTTTTCTCTTTCACAAAAAAATGTTAACTCAGTTGTGTTGATCCCTGGAAGGAGAGGTTTCTATACTTTAATGTTAGGTCCCTATGATACAATATATTCCTAAATCTGGAAACATTATGTTTGGCAATTTTATACAAAGTGCTTATTCCACACCCTTCATGATCTGTGAAGCCATGGAGATGGGAGAAGAGTGACAGTACAGATACATAATAAATGCTTCAATTCTCTCATTTTCTTGCGTTGTCATGAGGCTCCTATAGGATACTGACAATTTTAGCTCTATTGTGTTGCCTTTTCTTGGAGCCTAAGGATTGATTTATAACAATGTCCCAATTGATGAGTTCCTAGGGGTTGGGGTAAGATTAGTATCAATGATTTTAGTTAAAATATCCAAGCAGTCTTGATCTACAGATTCAAAGAGAAAAACACTAAGAGCAATGAAATAGAGGAGATGCAGGATAAAGAAGAAATGAAAAGAAAAAACAGCAAAGGGCTGGGAGGCATAGGTCTTTGGTATCAGTACCCAGACTACTTCATGGGAAAGAAACCTGAGAAAATATTCCCACTGACATAACTCCCCAATTTATAAATGTTATCCACAAAATATCAAAAAGAAGTTCAATTAAAAATAAGAAAATATAAAATGTTGGGGTTTGTGTTTAGGGAGTTTTTTGGGGTTTTGTTTTGTTTTGTTTTGTTGTTTTTTCAGTCTTGGGAATTGAACCCAGGGACATTCTACCTCTGAGATCCATCCCTAGTCTTTTTAATTTTGAGACAGAATCTTACTAAGTTGATCAGATTGGCCTGGAACTTTAGATCCTCCTGCCTCTGCCTCCCAAGACACTGAGATTACAGGCACGCACTACCCTATAAATATTATTTTTTAAAACACCACATAAATTTAGTATATAAGCCCTAAATAGCTTACACAATCTCAATATGTCCATAGGAATATTCCTCAGGTTAGGAGTTGGGTTGGAGTTTAGAGCCTTAGAATCTGGTGGTCAGCTCCTCTGCCACAACCCCTTGACCCTGGAGTTCTTGGTCACCGATATACCCACAAACTAAATGAAAATTCTGCATTTTTTGCTTTATTAGATGGGCAAGCCTTCCATAGTCTAGTAATTAGTGGCAGAGTAGAAGCCTAGGGATACATGTGTGAGTGGGCCTTTCTACTCCCTCACTGGCTCCCTGAGGAAACCACCTGACCACACACACAGATGAAAAGATAGCAACAGGAAAAGCAGAAGATGGGCCTTGCCATACATACTTACCATATGGGAACAGGAAGCACCCAAGAGGACAGATTTTCCCAACAAACCAACTGTACAAAAACAAGGGAATGGATAGAAGGGGAAGGGGCACCATAACTGACTAGCCTGCTAAGATGCAGTGAAGCTGCCTCAGAGTGAGGAAAGGACACAGAGGTTCTCCCTCCACAGGTAGATGTAGCCTCCAGTTCCTGGGTGAAGAAAATATTTAGGCATGGTACCCTAATGATTGCCAGGGCTACACAGCTCCAGAGTAATGTCTGAGAGAAAGAATTTTCTGTCCTTGAGGTTTATCTCCCTACTTTGTTTCCAAATGTTGGAATTATTAAGGATTGAAAACATTCAGATTCTCAGAAAGTAGCCTCTCAATACACCAAGTTCCCCCTTCTTTGATGCCCAACTTGCCCTTGGCAATAGGAGAACCAAGAGCAGTGACTCTTCCAAGCCTCCCCACTTTCTAATACCATCTATAAAACATTATTAATGCAATGAATGGGAGAAATGACAAAATAGAAGAAATAAGACTATACAACGTGAATGTTTATAAAAATTAGACCAAATCCTGAAATGAAAAGACAAAAATTATTTGTGGGCTTTGGCTAAATGTTTCATGTAAATTGTACTTATTATTGTTTTATTGTTATTAACAGCATCCGAACAGTCCTGACCTTTTGAAGATGCCAGGAACAATTTGGAATACTATTCAATTGAATCTGAAACTCTCTGATTAATATATTACCTGATAGGATGGACCAAAGAAAATTATGAGCCTTAAATGCACATTTCTGTTAATGTCTCAACATAAAATAGCTATAAATGGTATGGCATCTACACTCATAAAATGTATTCAAATTTCCTATGTTAAATAATATGATTACTGAAGTATTCATGAATAGAACCATGTGATGTTTAGAAATTGTTTAAAATTAGTTCTGGGGAGGTGAGAGTGGGCGATGAAAGAAAAATCATACATTTGTAATTTTTGAAGTTGATAGACAAACTGCAAGGAATTCCACTATACTGTTCTCTCTACTTTTGTCTATGTTAAGAATTTTCTACAATCCACCAATTTTTACTGGAAAAAATCACTATATATTATATACATATATAAAAAATACTATCAAATAGTTTTTGTGTTTGAATAAACTATAAACTACTCTTTTAAATAAGCTGCTAAATAGTTTTTCTTTTCAATATCTGTTAATTTCTTTTCTCTTAGCCCTACTTTATCATTATGTACTATAATCACACTATAGGATATAAGAATCTACATAATGAAGGTTTTTTTAGGGGGGTACTGGGAATTGAACTCAGGGGTACTCAATCACTAATCCACATCCCCAGCCCAATTTTGTATTTTATTTAGAGACAGGGTCTCACTGAGTTGCTTAGCACCTCACTTTTGCTGAGGCTGGCTTTGAACTCACAATCTTCCCATCTTGGCCTCACTAGCTGGGGGGATTAAAGGCATGTGCCAGCACACCCTGCATATAAAGATTTTTAAAAAGGAAAAAATACATCTACCATCTCAAAGTTCTACCCGAAATAACTGCCATTTAATCTTTAATAATTATCATGACACATAATGTTTAATGCTTTACAGTTCAATGATCTGTAATTTGGACTAACTAATGTTATTTTCTATAGTCAGCTAAAGGTAATATGAGCAGTTACTTACATTGCTTACTAATAAAATAATATAAGAAGTAAAAATATTCATAAATTTAACAGTAAGATTTATATAAAAAGTAGCAAAATGGGAGTTTTCAAGCTATCATACTTATAGATACTACAATGGGCAGTTACAAAGGATAAGATACATAATATCAAATAAGAAAGACAAGATTCTAATCTGGAATAATTTCTGAAATCTCATTTTCTTTAAAAATTATCTACCACTTGGTCAATGAACTGAGGGAAAAACATCTCTGAAATTTTGGCTGAAGAGGGTAGCAAGATCTCAAAGCAGAAATATATTCCTGCTTATTTTTCTAATTAGAAATAGATGCTGGTTGATTTATCTGTAAACAATTCCTTGGTTGGCAATGTGGGGACTAGGACACACTGCTTGAGTGGTTGCTTTTCTGGTGCAATTCCCTTTATCAGTTATCATCTCTCTCCTCCTCCTCTTTTTTGCTTCCTTGAATCCTTCATAGGTTCAGTTTGAGACCCAGCTCCTACTCAGATCTTTGCTGCTGCAAAGCTGTTTTTGTCCCCTGATCTCCTTGGGTATTTAGTGTCTTTACTGAAATCTTAACACTCACTGCTTCTGGTTTGTTTTTGTTTTTGTTTCAAACAGGCTTTTAATACTCCCTGAAGGCAGAACAAACCTTGAATCCATCCTCTGTCCTTTGCTAAATAAATTTGTGCTGCTTGATAACAAAAGCTTAACCTCAGGAGTATCCAAATAGTTTATATTTACTCCTTTTTTGTTCAGGCGGGTATTGTAGGAGATTGAACCTAGGGCCTTGCACATGCTAGGTAATCTCTCTACTACTGAGCTACAATCCCAGCCCACATGTACTCTTTTAAGTGAAATTTTCCTAAAACATTTTTTATATTCATCTTGTTTTCCAAATAAAGAATCCCAAATCTAATCCTAAAAACTCATATTTATTATGATCATTAATTTTTATGCTGAATTGTGAACCAGTGACCTCTCCCTAACACTCCTGTAGTAAGTGTTCATCAATCTTCTAATTTCCATATCTACTTCTGTGATTTGAAAAACATCTTATTTTTCAATAATAAAAGCAGTTAGAAGTTGGATATAGTGACCCTGTTTATAATCCCAGCAATTCAGGAAGCTGAGGCAGGAGGATTGCAAGTTCAAGGCCAGCCTCAGCAATTTAGTGAGATCCTGTTTTAAAACAAAATATAAAAAGGACTGAAGAGGTAGCTCAGTGGTAAAGCACCTCTGAGTTAAAAAAAAAAATGCTGTTAAAATTATTTATATAGTCAGTGAAACCCTAGAGTAAGGTGCATAGAGTTTAAGGCTCAACCTTAGTCATTCTTCAGTACATGCACCCAGATGAAACTCCTAGTTGATGTAAGGAGTGTACAATTCTCCAAAATGGATACCTAATGCCCAAGTTACCCAAATATATCTTTCCCAAAAATAAGAATTAATGTTGAATCTTTATATGACACATAGAGAAAAAAAATCAGATACCAATAACACAATTGGCAATATGTAGAAAACGTAAGAATCATACTTCAAAGGCATCAAAAAATATGCAAACTACTAACAATTGACCCCTTTCCTGATTGCTTTCATATTCATTCTTCACTTAAACAAGGTTGCTTTTTTGAAAGACTAGGGGCAATAGAATTTACAACATTTCTAGAGTGTCAAGCCACTGAAACAAAGAACAGAAAAGAAAAAATACATTAAAAGGGCAATCTACTTTCTCTTGTTCTAAAAACTTTCTCCACGGATGGGGGTGTAGCACTTGCCTGGCACACATGAGGTCCTGGCTTCAGTCCCAAGCACTGAAAAAAAGAAAAAAAAAAAAAAAACACTCCCTAAAGAATTTCTCCAGAATTACCTCTACCCTCTTCCGAAAAGCTCTGGTCCAAACATGAAAATCTGTTTAAGGCACACATGTCATGGAACTTCAGGTTATTAAAGATTATTAAATTCTCAGGAAAAAAACATATTCTCCAATATAATAAGATACATGGGTCTTTAAAAAAGAAAAAAAAATATTTTTGTGGGTATGAAATTTTTAAAATCTCTAAGAATGCCAGTTAACAGGGCGTTCAATATTTGAATTTAGGAGGTAGTGTGATCACAGCACTGTTTATACTTCCAAGAAGAAATAAAATTTTAAGATGTATGCACTATTTCTTCAAACACCTTAGACTCTGGTAGTTCTCAAAATGCTACTAGGGTGCCCTCTGGTGTTCTTTTATGTTTTTCCACCTCTCCATCTCTCTCTCTCTCTCTCTCTCTCTCTCTCTCTCTCTCTCTCTCTATATATATATATATATATATATATATATATATATATATATATATATATATTTTTTCCCCTTTGTATTGGTACAAGGGTTTAACCCAGATACCCCACTCCTGTTTTGGTTTTGTTTTTGTTTAATTTTGAGAAAGGGTCTCACTAAGGTACTTAGGGCTCACTAAGTTGCTGAGGCTAGTCTTGAACTTGGGATCTTCCTGCCTCAGCCTCCTGAGTCTCTGGGATTACAGGTGTGCACCACCATATCCAGCCTCCTAGATGCTGTTTTCTTCAGGACAAATAATTAGGAACAGAAAACAACAACTTTCATTTATACCATAGTGGGGTTTATTGTTTTTTGTTTGGTTTAGTTTGGGGTATTGTTTTTTTTTTCTTTTTTTTTTTTTTTGGTATTCAGAATTGAACTCAGGGGTGCTCTACCACTGAACTACATCCCCAGCATTTTTGATTTTAAAATAGAGATCTCACCAAGTTGCCCAGGCTGACCTTGAATTTGCAATCTTTTTGCCTCAGCTTCCAAATAGCTTGGATTACATTTGTAGACCACTGTACCCAGCCATAGTTGACATTTTAAAGCGTATTTTTTTAAGAGAGAGAGAGAATTTTAATATTTATTTTTTAGTTTTCAGCGGACACAATATCTTTGTATGCGGTGCTGAGGATCGAACCCGGGCCACACGCATGCCAGGAGAGTGCGCTACCACTTGAGCCACATCCCAGCCCTTAAAGCGTACTTTCATGTGCATTATTTCATCTGATTTCTTCAACACTTCCCACTATATTGTGGGGACATATAAATGGAGTGCTGCATACATGGCATACATTAAGGGCGTCTGAGTGCTAGACAGGTGAGCAGCACACCTCTTACCCTGCAGGCCCAGCCCTGGGTGTGAGGACACGTGTTGCAGTCCCAGCACTTGCTCCAAAAGCCAGCTCCTCCACTGGTCATTGCAAGGACAGTTAGCAAGAAATTGCATTGGGCTGGGGATGTGGCTCAAGCGGTAGCGCGCTCGCCTGGCATGCATGCGGCCCAGGTTCGATCCTCAGCACCACATACAAACAAAGATGTTGTGTCCGCTGAGAACTAAAAAATAAATATGAAAAAAATTCTCTCTCTCTCTCTCTCTCTCTCTCAAGAAAGAGAGAAAGAAAGAAAGGAAGAAAGAAAGAAATTGCATTGGTGGCTGCCTGTAATCTGCCTAACTACAGCCTGAGTATATATACATGGTAAAACTGCACAATAAAATCAGACCTGCTTCCTGCTTAGTCTCCGGAGGTCTTGAAGAGCAACTTCGCAGCCACACTTCTCTAGCCTGTTCTGTGGACTCTGGCTGGACGAGAGAGAGCCCATGCACTATACCATAAGCTTCTTAAGGGCATAGCCATTGTTCTATTCTTCGAGTGCATTACAGATGGCCATGCACCTGTGAAGTAGGAAAGACAGAATTTATTAATTTAATTGAAAGAATGTTCCCTGTGTTATAGAACCAACATACTATTTTTCCATTTGGCTTAAGAGAACCATAGTATTTGAAAGCTGAACATTATCTTATGGATGAATGTGAACAAGTTGGGAAATGTTCTTATTCTCAGGAGATACTTGCTGAAGAAGTTAGAAGTGAATTTCATGAGATTTGCAAATGCCTTTCAAATGGTTCCTCAAAATGAGAGTGAGGTAAACAGAAAGTAAATACAGAAAAATATATTAATTGGTACATCTAGATGACGGACATAGAGATGCTCCTTGTCCTGTTTTTCAACATTTGAAATTTTGAAACCTTTCAAAATTAAAGATATGGTGAAGAACATTTTAACATAAAAGGTAGAGGATGGGGTGCAGTAAAGTGTCTTTGCCTAGAGGCTTTGGGTTAGACCTCCAACACTGCAAAAAATTTTAAATAAATAAATAAAAGTTTGGATGAAGATCAAAATACAATAATCACTTTTTAAATATGCCTGTTCAGGTAACCTTGGGTTAAATATCTTAAGGTCAATTTCTTCCTTATGATTAAAGTTAAGACCTGTTCTCTGAAGCATCAAAAGGAAACTCAATCCCTTTGCTAGTGAAGTCAGTGGACATGAGGCTTCTCCCCCATCATATCTTCAGTCCTAATTAAACATCTCCTTAGTATAACTCAATATGCCATGTGCAGTACAAATAATTTACCTAGTCAGAATAATATGCTAGTAAATGCTGTCTATATTTTTTGAATCATTTTGTAGTTTTCTTTCATTATGGATAAATATTGAGCTTTATAAAAGCTCTAAATATTTTCCTCTCTGAAATTCAATTAAACCAGATTGTTCTTATTATATAACATGAACCCAAGAATAGAACATTTATCATCTCTGAGATCTCAAGATTTGGGGGGAAGGAAATTATAAATAAACAAAGCATTTAATAATAAAGAAGCAAAACAATGTCTTATTTTATTGTTATTAAGTAACTTTATATCCCTTCCTACACTGGCAATAGAATTCTGGTTTGTAAGACCTGCTTATAAAGTAGCTAATAAAATTTCAGAACCTAGTCTTAAAGATGAGCCTTTCTGTAATTAAGCAAAAGGAGTCTGAGGAAGAGATGTCCCTTCACCCAGCAGCTATGAAAAAAGAAATATAATTCCACATTATAAGCTACTTCAAAAAGCCTAATTTGATAAGGTATTAAATTAAGAGAGTTACCAAGAATATCAAGCTGTTCTCAGCAGTGTGGAGGCATGTGAATACACATAACTGTTACTGGAAAGTCATCTTCATTACCTGCTAATATAAATGTTATTTGAACCAAAGGGTCTTGTAAGACTCCAAAGGCTTTGGAAAGCGGTAACCTGTCCTTTAAAATTAACCTCTAAAAGGAATCTATAACTCCGATTGTCTTACTGATTAGGTTTTGACATGTTAAGAATATTGCAATTGACATCTCTGTATTTTTCTGCCAAATTATAAGAAAAACATTAGCACCATCCTTTTCTCCCACATACATAATGGAATAATTAAAAGCTTATGCTTTTGTGAAATTTATTTTTCTGAATCTGTGCTGGGTTTCTGTTCTCGTGACTAAAAGGCTCAGGGGTCACTCCAGTTAAACTGGGCTGACTGGGCTATGCAACATAACCACACAAGAGACACAAATACCTTTTTCTTTGGGGTCACTGTGACGGCTCCTCTGACCTTAAAGTCAGAGGAAGAGAGAGAGCGAGAGCACGCACTGACCCCTTTTATTGAGGAGAAGCTATTCAAAAGAGGCAAGGGGTCAGGTTTCAGGGAGATGAGTCTATCTTCATGATGTCCACTGTCAGCAGGTTGACTGATACCTGGGTAGGCCACACCCAAGGGCACAGTAAGAGAAGGGGACACACACAAGGCACTTCCATGGAAGATTCTATCCTAAACAGGACCAGGGGTTATATTACAAAGGAACAGGTGAGCACAGCTTCACTCATGGGGCTGTAGCAAGACACACCCATGCAGGAGACACCGACCCTGGAACCCAAGAAGGGTGGGGAAAGCTCTGCCACATTTCTGTGACTGAGCGCCTCAGCACCCAACTGGGAAGTGTGACCCAGTCACATGTAAGGTTGGTCTCCCACAAATCTGAGAATATAAAATTTATATTAATCCATCCATTTATTTATATTAATACATCCACAAACAGAAGCATGACAAAACAGGAAACAATTCTATATCCAAAACAAGTGTTGATTCCAGTGAGAACAAATTTCTGCCTCCTCTATGATAAAAGAGTAGTCCCCTTCAGTAGATAAATGGATAAAAAAAAATGTGGCATTTATACACAATGGCATATTACTCAGCACTAAAAAAGAATAAGATCATAGCATTTGCAGGGAAATGGATGGCATTAAAGAAGATTGTGCTAAGTGAAGTTAGACAATCCCAAAAAAACAAATGCCAAATGTTTTCTCTGATATAAGGGGGGTGACTCAAAGTGGGGTAGGGAGGGAGAGCGTGGGTGGAAAATTGCCTCTAGATAGGGAATAGGGGTGGGAGGGCAAGGGAGGGAGAAGGGGAATAGCTAGGATGGTGGAAGGAGATGGTCATCATTATACAAAATACATGTATGAATGTGAATTTGGTGTCAACATACAGAGATATGATAAATTCTGGTATAGAGGTGTATTAAGAATTGTAATGCAAAAAAAGATAAGAGAGCTCATGTATAACGGCATAAGTTGGCGTGAACATACTCTATATTACAGAGTTACAAAAAATTGTGCTGCAAATGGATAATTATGAATGTAATCCACTCCACTATTGTCATGTATGTAAGAAATAAATAATAAAAAAGAAAGTGTAAGCAACTTGTCACATAGCAGCTATCAAGTCTCCTTGTGACATTGTACCATACTGGGGACACAGGTTTGCTGGTGTTGCAATCAGGACCTTTAGCAGTGGCAGAGCTAGACAGCCCTGGTAAAGGAACTAGGTCTATGCTGCTGGGACCAGGCTTCTCTGCATAGCTATTAACACTTATAAGCCCACTGAGTAAGTACTTGAAAGGCCTGTGCTTACTCAACACAATATCCCCAAGGTGAGTTCTCTTGTTTACCTGATTATTGGCAACATCCTCCCAAATCAGACCTCTTGGTGAGAATCACAAGGGGCATAAATTTCCTCAAATCTAGTGTCCATTAGGAAAGATCTATCCCTTCTCCAAATGTCCTTATTGCCACTCTTACAATAGTGTTTCTTCAAAATCCCAGGTCATCTGACCAAATCATTAATTGCTATCCATTAATCAGTATAGATTCCTATTTTGGGATCCTTCATTCCTGTCAAAGAGGACTCACAGAGAGACATACTGCTGAAGTTCTAAAGGCTGACAAGATTTTTTTTTTACAAAATAATCTGCCAAAATATTGTGCAGAGCATTTGTAAACCAAACTGAAATTCTCTTCCTCCTCTATGAACTGCTCATAAGAAATCTCTCCAAGAGGAGGAAGTGAAGTAGGATGGTGAGCTAATTGATGAGACAACAGTTTATGCCTTTAGGTTCTGCATGTGTCAGTTATGGATATACCACTTCCACTTGATAAAGCAATCTTCTTGGGAATGTCCACCCTTACAAATCCATGGGTAAATAATACTGCATACATGGTGAGAAACTCAGATATTGCAATTACCCAGAATGTCTCACAGTTAGGCATTTAATCATAGCCAGGGCCAAAGACCATGACTTTGAAGTAAAACTGCATGATTCTACTCTTAGAGGATGCCACAGGCATCATACATTCCACCACAGATACTTTTAAAACACTCACTCTGTAAAAGGTGAAAGGTTAATAAAATAGGTACTTGTCACTCCGTTTCTCTATATGCTTAACAAAACACTGTTGAAATCTTAAGAACTGTTTGCTAATCTTGTTCTCAGAATGTGCTGTCCCTAACTGGGGACTGTCTGCTAATCTTGTTCCCAGAATGAGCTGTCCCCAAATGCCAAACTACAAAATGTAACTTCTCTCACTGCCCTCTCCAGGGAAAGTATATAAGCTCTGCTCAAGCTGTTCTCAGGGCTCTATCTCTATTTGCTATAGAGGGAGCCCTAGCATGCTGGTCTCCAAATAAACCCACCCTTCTGCTTTTGCATAAGGCAGTTTCTTGCGGTCTCTTACTCCGAAGTTTCGCAGGACCCTTACAAAGGAAAGCATCAGAGTTGTTCTCACGGCAGTCTAGACAAACTGGAGAGAATTATTTTGCTCAAAGCTAGCAATAAAAAGGGACAGGGAGAGAAGAATAGAAGTTCACTGAATTAGACAAAGGGGAATGAAGGGAAGGGGGATGGGAATAGGAAAGACAGTAGAATGAATCACACAAATGTTCAGATCCTAATTAGAGTAAGTTATAGTCCATGGATGTATAATATGTCAAAATGCACTCTAAAAACAACAAATAAAAAGGGGGAGGGTGCATTCGGGGGGAAAAAGGCAGAGTTTCATAGGTTTTGCTTCCTTCCAAGACCATGGAGCCTCCTTATCACATCAAAAGGAGTTGCAAATTCCTGGTGATTGCATCTGAATCTTCCTTTTAGATAAAAATGTTATCTTGTAAACTGAGAAGAGGAAAAAGTATTAAAGAGGACTTTCTTTAAGTTCTAAAATACCAAAAACAGGGATTTTAGAGATGGAGAAATAGATTGAAGAAACAGTTGGGAAGGAAGAAGGTCATCTGTCCAAAAAATTAATTTTATTAAAGAAAAAATGTGCCTCCCTAAACTGCTCTGTTACAAGATCTGCTTATTTATTTCTGTCAAACAAGAACTGTCAGCAACTGCAGATATTCCTGACTGCTTAGCTAGGAGGCTGCAATTTTACCATCTCATATTCCATGAATGGTAAAAAAAAAAAAAGTGTGCTAACTATAAGAAACATCACTAGTACAATTTGAACACTTTGAAATGGGAGTTTTGAGATTAAACTAGATTCCCCACTTCTGCCAGCAGATCGTGTTGGTGCAGGCTGCAGGCCTTGCCAATTCCTTCTGCATTCACAAATTTGTCGAAGAAACTCCATGGACAATAACGAGAGGGAGTAGAACTGAGTAAATGGAGTAGAATTTATTCAAGTGAGAAGAGATAGAATTCCTGTGATGTGTCAGGGGACCTGATAGTACTATAGGTCTGGGTGGGGGCTTCCAGGAAACTGAAACTGCATGAATAACCCTTCTTCAAACCTCAATTCTTGTCATCAAGTCAGAAAGATTTCAGGCTTATTGCTCAGAGAAATAGGTGTCAACCTATTAAGAAATGGGAAAATGGAAAAGGGGACGCTCTCAAGGGAGAAAATGGGTCCTCTCAGAGAGGAGTGGGATACTGTGCCTCTCCTGCACTCCAGTTTTAGTGGGGATGCAAGAGACATTTTCAGAGAGTTCTGCCCAGATTCACCTCTTACTGACAGCAGGATGACATAGACTTTCAAGTCCCCACTGCCATGACTAGGTCACTTTGGCCCACACTGACAGGTTCTAAGTGGATTCTTAACTATAAATTCTTACAGATTGTATGGGTAGCAGGAATTATCCTTCTCTCCCTGAGTTTCAGAACCTGGTCTTGAAAGGGTCACAGAAGTTTTCCCCTGCGGGGTCACTTGGATTCCTCTTATCAACATTTCTTTGCACCTGCATTTCACTTGCAGATAATAGTAGTTCACTGAGGAGTGTGACATATTCTGTCCACTTAAGCCGCATAGGGCTGCAGGTAGATTGCTTCTTGGAAAAGAAAGCATGTGGTAGCCAAGACATGTAGCCAGAATAATCACATAGGCTCCTTGTGAATTTGTTTTGTTGAAAATTTGAAAAGGAATCTCAAATTGAAAGTTTTAAAACTTGGAGGCCAAGGCAAAGCAAACTTCAGACTTTATTTGTAGTATTTAATATCTTCAGGTTCATGAGCCTCCCAGGAAGTGACAGTTTTTAATCACTCACTCTAAGATTGGGAAACCTTGAAGCCAGGTATTCAATGTAAATTCTCAAATATGATGTTCTAGTCAAAGACAATAATTCCAGTTATATACTGTTATAAAAAGAACAGATTTTTATTTGCCATAAAAATAAGAATGTTAATTAATAGTTTCCAAATTCTGGAGAGATCCATTTTCCAAAATTACTTTAAATAATAGATTTTTAAAGTTTTCTTAAATCTGGAAAACAAAATATTAAAAGAACCAGCACAAAGGGAAGAAATGGGAGGAAGGGGAATAGGAAAAGAAGACAGCAGAATGAATCTGAAATAATTTTCCTAAGTACTTATATGAATACACCATAGTAAATCATGTACACCCATAAGAATGGGGTCCTATCTAGAATAAGATTCATTCCATGCTTGTACAATTGCATGGAAATGAATTATACTATCATGTATAAATATAAAGAACCAAAACAAAAAAAAAAAAGAACCAGCAATGTATAAATTAAAACGCTGCAGGGTTGGGGATGTGGCTCGGGCGGTGGCGCTCTCGCCTGGCATGCTTGCAGCCCGGGTTCAATCCTCAGCTCCACGTACAAACAAGAGATGTTGTGTCCGCCGAAAAAAACTAAAATAAATAAATAAACACTCTCTCTCTCTCTCTCTCTCTCCCTCTCCCCCTCTCCTCTCTCTTTAAAAAAAATAAAACGCTGCAAATAAACAGAATTCTTTTTTATCATTTCCTTCAGCCTATGCAATTAATTTTTATTCTGCCTGATCTCGGCCAGCAATTTCATAAACCCACCAGTTTTATCATTAGAGTTTTGGAAGGTTCTTAATCCAAAGTTATTGAAAACCCATACATGTCCATGTTCTTTTCATTCTTTCCATGAAATTCCTTCAAGATTCAACACGTAAGACTATAGTTGCATGCAAAAGAACTCTCAGAAAGGCATCAAATAAACCAGTGTAACTGTTGACAATAACACATATAGATCTGATAAGAGTTTAGTATTTCTGTGATATACAATAATTTAACAATCAGGCTGCTGAGGGGCGGAACCGGCCCCTCCCCCAGTGCCTGCAAGCTAGGCGAACCTGCAACCCACGGGCGGGTCAGGTCCAGCAACCAGCGGAGTCACAGAACAGCTACAGGCGCCTGCAGGGAACGCGGTCAGGACCCACCAGTAGGACAGGGCCGGAGGCCTGCTGAGGGGCAGGCCCGTCCCCTCCCCCACTGTCTGCAAGGTAGGCGGGACTGTGACCACAGGCAGATCGGGCCGAGCGGCCTGCTGAGGGGTGGAACCGGCCCCTCCCCCAGTGCCTGCAAGCTAGGCGAACCTGCCACCCATTGGGAGGTTAGGCCCAGCAACCTGCGGAGTGACAGAGGTGCCCCTCGCGCCTGCTGGGTAGGCGGACCTTTGACCAACCAGCAGAGCAGACCTAGGGCCTGACAGCGTGGTAGGCGGATCACACCAATTGGAGGAGGATCACAGCCACTACCTGCCCTGCAAGGGTGATTTTTCAACTATACAAGAGCAATATAAATAAATAGAGGGAAAATTTCAAAAACACAACAGTTTCACCAAGCAGAAAGAAACGCCAGCAGTATGAAAAGACAAGGAAAGAAAGGACCACAAGCAATGCAGGTCCACTCAACTTTAGAAGAGGTAATAGCTGCAACAGATGGAATATCAGATAAAGAGTTCAGGATATATATGCTTCAGATGATCTGGAGTCTCAAGGAAGACATGAGACAGCAAAATCAGACAATGAAAGATCACATTGACAAACAAATCCAGGAAATAAAAGATCAATTTCACAGGGAGATAGAGGTAATAAAAAACAAACAAATAGAAATCCTAGAAATGCAGGAAACAATAAACCAACTCAAAAACTCAATTGAGAATACTACCAGCAGAATAGATCACTTAGAAGAGAGAACATCAGACAATGAAGACAAAGTATTTCAACTGGAAAAGAACATAGACAGCTCAGCAAGTCTGCTAAGAAACCATGAGGAGAACATCCAAGAATTATGGGACAACATCAAAAGACCAAATTTAAGAGTCATTGGGATACAGGAAGGCACAGAGCTCCAAACCAAAGGAATAAACAGTCTATTCAGTGAAATAATACGAGAAAACTTCCCAGACTTGAAGAATGAGACAGAATCCCAAATCCTAGAAGCCTACAGGACGCCGAATGTGCAAAATCATAAGAGATCCACACCTAGACACATTATAATGAAGATGTCCAACATACAGAATAAGGAGAGAATTTTATTTTATTTTATTTTTTTTTATTTATTTTTTTTATTTTTTTTTATTGTTGGTCGTTCAAAACATTACATAGTTCTTAATACATCATATTTCACAGTTTGATTCAAGTGGGTTATGAACTCCCAATTTTACCCCGTATATAGATTGCTGTATCACATCAGTTACCCTTCCATTGATTGACATATTGCCTTTCTAGTGTCTGATGTATTATTTTCTACTATCCCCCCTCCCCTCCTCTCCCCTCCCCTCCCCTCCCCTTTTCTCTCTCTACCCCTTCTACTGTAAATCATTTCTTCCATTTGTATTATCCTGTCTTACCCCTCCTTTCCTCTTATATGTCATTTTGTATAACCCTGAGGATCGCCTTCCATTTCCATGCGATTTCCCTTCTCACTTCCTTTCCCTCCCACCTCTCAACCCTGTTAATGTAAATCTTCTTCTCAAGTTCTTCGTCCCTACCCTGTCCTTTTTCCTCCCCTTATATCAAAGGAGTCATTTGGTATTTGTTTTTTAAAGATTGACTAGCTTCACTTAGCATAATCTGCTCTAATGCCATCCATTTCCCTCCAAATTCTATGATTTTGTCATTTTTTAATGCAGAGTAATACTCCATTGTGTATAAATGCCACATTTTTTTATCCATTCATCTATTGAAGGGCATCTAGGCTGATTCCACAATCTTGCTATCGTGAATTGTGCTGCTATGAACATCGATGTAGCAGTGTCCCTGTAGCATGCTCTTGTTAGGTCTTTAGGGAATAGACCGAGAAGGGGAATAGCTGGGTCAAATGGTGGTTCCATTCCCAGCTTTCCAAGAAATCTCCATACTGCTTTCCAAATTGGCTGCACCAATTTGCAGTCCTACCAGCAATGAACAAGAGTGCCCTTTTCCCCGCATCCTCTCCAGCACTTATTGTTGTTTGACTTCCTAATGGCTGCCAATCTTACTGGAGTGAGATGGTATCTTAGGGTAGTTTTGATTTGCATTTCCCTGACTGCTAGCGATGGTGAGCATTTTTTCATGTACTTATTGATTGATTGTATGTCCTCCTCTGAGAAGTGTCTGTTCAGGTCCTTGGCCCATTTATTGATTGGGTTATTTGTTATCTTATTGTCTAATTTTTTGAGTTCTTTATATATTCTGGTTATTAGGGCTCTATCTGAAGTGTGTGGAGTAAAGATTTGTTCCCAGGATGTAGGCTCCCTGTTTATCTCTCTTATTGTTTCTTTTGCTGAGAAAAAACTTTTTAGTTTGAGTAAGTCCCATTTGTTGATTCTAGTTGTTAACTCTTGCGCTATGGGTGTCCTATTGAGGAATTTGGGGCCTGATCCCACAGTATGTAGATCATAACCAACTTTTTCTTCTATCAGATGCCGTGTCTCTGATTTAATATCAAGCTCCTTGATCCATTTTGAGTTAACTTTTGTGCATGGCAAGAGATAGGGATTCAGCTTCTTTTTGATGCAAATGGATTTCCAGTTTTCCCAGCACCATTTGTTGAAGATGCTATCCTTCCTCCATTGCATTCTTTTAGCTCCTTTATCAAATATAAGATAGTTGTAGTTTTGTGGATTGGTTACTGTGTCCTCTATTCTGTACCATTGGTCCACCCGCCTGTTTTAGTACCAGTACCATGCTGTTTTTGTTACTATTGCTCTGTAGTATAGTTTGAAGTCTGGTATCGCTATACCGCCTGATTCACACTTCCTGCTTAGTATTGTTTTTGCTATTCTGGGTCTTTTATTATTCCATATGAATTTCATGATTCTTTTATCTATTTCTACAAGAAATGCTGTTGGGATTTTGATTGGCATTGCATTGAACTTATAGAGAACTTTTGGTAATATCGCCATTTTGATGATGTTAGTTCTGCCTATCCATGAGCAGGGTATATTTTTTCCATCTTCTAAGGTCTTCTTCTATATCTTTCTTTAGGGTTCTGTAATTTTCATTGTATAAATCTTTCACCTCTTTTGTTAGGTTGATTCCCAAGTATTTTATTTTTTGGGGGGATATTGTGAATGGAGTAGTTTTCCTCATTTCCGTTTCAGAGGCTTTGTCGCTCATATACAGGAATGCCTTTGATTTATGCGTGTTGATCTTATATCCTGCCACTTTGCTGAATTCATTTATTAGCTCTAATAGCTTCTTTGTGGACCCTTTTGGGTCTGCTAGGTATAGAATCATATCATCTGCAAATAGTGATAATTTAAGTTATTCTTTTCCTATTTTTATGCCTTTAATTTCTTTCGTCTGTCTAATTGCTCTGGCCAGTGTTTCGAGGACTATGTTGAACAGCATCAAAAAATCCTTGGCAAAACATTACAGGAAGAGGAAATGGAAAATAACATTGAAAACCAACAATGGGAGGTAGGACAGTAAAGGGGGGAAAGTAGTCAAAGAGGATAACAAATCAGGTTTAGTAACATCAATAAACAAATATGGCTAGAAGAACAAACCATATCTCAATAATAACCCTAAATATTAATGGCTGAAAATCACCAATTAAGAGACACAGGCTAGTAGAATGGATCACAAAACAAGACCCAACAATATGCTGCCTACAGGAGACGCATCTGATAGGAAAAGATATTCATAGACTGAAGGTGAAAGGTTGGGAAAAATCATACCACTCATATGGATTGCGGAAACAAGCAGGAGTGTCCATACTCATATCAAATAAAATAGATTTCAAGCCAAAGTTAATCAAAAGGGATAAAGAAGGACACTTCATACTGCTCAAGGGAACCATACACCAACAAGACATAACAATCATAAATATATATGCCCCAAATAATGGTGCAGCTGTGTTCATCAAGCAAACTCATCTCAAGTTCAAGAGTCTAATAGACCACCATACAATAATCATGGGAGACTTCAACACACCTCTCTCACCACTGGACAGATCTACCAAACAAAAGTTAAATAAGGAAACTATAGAACTCAATAACACAATTAACAACCTAGACTTAATTGACATATATAGACTATACCACCCAACATCAAGTAGTTACACTTTTTTCTCAGCAGCACATGGAACCTTCTCAAAAATAGACCATATATTATGTCACAGGGCAACTCTTAAACAATATAAAGGGGTAGAGATAATACCATGCATCTTATCTGATCATAATGGAATGAAACTGAAAATCAATGATAAAAGAAGGAAGGAAAAATCAAGCATCACTTGGAGAATAAACAATAGGTTGCTGAATGATCAATGGGTTTTAGAAGACATCAAGGAGGAAATTAAAAACTTCCTAGAGTTAAATGAAAACACAGACACAACATATCAGAATCCATGGGACACATTGAAAGCAGTTCTAAGAGGAAAATTCATTGCTTGGAGTTCATTCCTCAAAAAAAGAAAAAACCAACAAATAAATGATCTCATACTTCATCTCAAAAGCCTAGAAAAAGAAGAGCAAAACAACAGCAAAAGAAGTAGAAGGCAAGAAATAATTAAAATCAGAGCTGAAATTAGTGAAATTGAAACAAAAGAAACAATTGAAGAAATTGACAAAACTAAAAGTTGGTTCTTTGAAAAAATAAATAAAATTGACAGACCCTTAGCCATGCTAACAAAGAGAAGAAGAGAGAGAACCCAAATTACTAGCATACGGGATGAAAAAGGCAATATCACAACAGACACTTCAGAAATACAGAAGATAATCAGAAATTATTTTGAATCCTTATACTCCAATAAAATAGAAGATAGTGAAGGCATAGATAAATTCCTTAAGTCTTATGATCTGCCCAGATTGAGTCAGGAGGACATAGACAACCTAAACAGACGAATAACAATAGAGGAAACAGAAGAAACCATCAAAAGATTACCAACTAAGAAAAGCCCAGGACCGGATGGGTATACAGCAGAGTTTTACAAAACCTTTAAAGAGGAACTAACACCAATACTTTTCAAGCTATTTCAGGAAATAGAAAAAGAGGGAGAACTTCCAAATTCATTCTACGAGGCCAACATCACCCTGATACCGAAACCAGACAAAGACACTACAAAGAAAGAAAACTACAGACCAGTATCTCTAATGAACCTTGATGCAAAAATCCTCAATAAAATTCTGGCGAATCGGATTCAAATACATATCAAAAAAATTATACACCATGATCAAGTAGGATTCATCCATGGGATGCAAGGCTGGTTCAATATACGGAAATCAATAAATGTTATTCACCACATCAATAGACTTAAAAATAAAAACCATATGATCATCTCGATAGATGCAGAAAAAGCATTCGACAAAGTACAGCATCACTTTATGTTCAAAACCCTAGAAAAATTAGGGATAACTGGATCATACCTCAACATTGTAAAAGCAATCTATGATAAGCCACAGGCCAGCATCATTCTGAATGGAGAAAACTTGAAGGCATTCCCTCTAAGATCTGGTACAAGACAGGGATGCCCTCTCTCACCACTTCTGTTCAACATAGTCCTCGAAACACTGGCCAGAGCAATTAGACAGACGAAAGAAATTAAAGGCATAAAAATAGGAAAAGAAGAACTTAAATTATCACTATTTGCAGATGATATGATTCTATACCAAGCAGACCCAAAAGGGTCTACAAAGAAGCTATTAGAGCTAATAAATGAATTCAGCAAAGTGGCCGGATATAAGATCAACACGCATAAATCAAAGGCATTCCTGTATATCAGCGACAAATCCTCTGAAACGGAAATGAGGAAAACTACTCCATTCACAATATCCCCCCAAAAAATAAAATACTTGGGAATCAACCTAACAAAAGAGGTGAAAGATTTATACAATGAAAATTACAGAACCCTAAAGAAAGATATAGAAGAAGACCTTAGAAGATGGAAAAATATACCCTGCTCATGGATAGGCAGAACCAACATCATCAAAATGGAGATATTACCAAAAGTTCTCTATAAGTTCAATGCAATGCCAATCAAAATCCCAACAGCATTTCTTGTAGAAATAGATAAAAGAATCATGAAATTCATATGGAATAATAAAAGACCCAGAATAGCAAAAACAATACTAAGCAGGAAGTGTGAATCAGGCGGTATAGCGATACCAGACTTCAAACTATACTACAGAGCAATAGTTACAAAAACAGCATGGTACTGGTACCAAAACAGGCGGGTGGACCAATGGTACAGAATAGAGGACACAGTAACCAATCCACAAAACTACAACTATCTTATATTTGATAAAGGGGCTAAAAGCATGCAATGGAGGAAGGATAGCATCTTCAACAAATGGTGCTGGGAAAACTGGAAATCCATTTGCATCAAAAAGAAGCTGAATCCCTATCTCTTGCCATGCACAAAAGTTAACTCAAAATGGATCAAGGAGCTTGATATTAAATCAGAGACACGGCATCTGATAGAAAAAAAAGTTGGTTATGATCTACATACTGTGGGATCGGGCCCCAAATTCCTCAATAGGACACCCATAGCGCAAGAGTTAACAACTAGAATCAACAAATGGGACTTACTCAAACTAAAAAGTTTCTTCTCAGCAAAAGAAACAATAAGAGAGATAAACAGGGAGCCTACATCCTGGGAACAAATCTTTACTCCACACACTTCAGATAGAGCCCTAATAACCAGAATATATAAAGAACTCAAAAAATTAGACAATAAGATAACAAATAACCCAATCAATAAATGGGCCAAGGACCTGAACAGACACTTCTCAGAGGAGGACATGCAATCAATCAATAAGTACATGAAAAAATGCTCACCATCGCTAGCAGTCAGAGAAATGCAAATCAAAACTACCCTAAGATACCATCTCACTCCAGTAAGATTGGCAGCCATTAGGAAGTCAAACAACAATAAGTGCTGGAGAGGATGCGGGGAAAAGGGCACTCTTGTTCATTGCTGGTAGGACTGCAAAATGTTGCAGCCAATTTGGAAAGCAGTATGGAGATTTCTTGGAAAGCTGGGAATGGAACCACCATTTGACCCAGCTATTCCCCTTCTCGGTCTATTCCCTAAAGACCTAATAAGAGCATGCTACAGGGACACTGCTACATCAATGTTCATAGCAGCACAATTCACGATAGCAAGATTGTGGAATCAGCCTAGATGCCCTTCAATAGATGAATGGATAAAAAAAATGTGGCATTTATACACAATGGAGTATTACTCTGCATTAAAAAATGACAAAATCATAGAATTTGGAGGGAAATGGATGGCATTAGAGCAGATTATGCTAAGTGAAGCTAGCCAATCTTTAAAAAACAAATACCAAATGACCCCTTTGATATAAGGGGAGTAAACAAGGACAGGGTAGGGACGAAGAGCTTGAGAAGAAGATGTACATTAAACAGGGATGAGAGGTGGGAGGGAAAGGGAGTGAGAAGGGAAATCGCATGGAAATGGAAGGCGATCCTCAGGATTATACATAAGGACATATAAGAGGAAAGGAGGGGTAAGACAAGATAATACAAATCGAAGAAATGATTTACAGTAGAAGGGGTAGAGAGAGAAAAGGGGAGGGGAGGGGAGGGGAGGGGGGATAGTAGAGAATAGGACAGACAGCAGAATACATCAGACACTAGAAAGGCAATTTGTCAATCAATGGAAGGGTAACTGATGTGATTCAGCAATCTGTATACGGGGTATAATTGGGAGTTCATAACCCACTTGAATCAAATTGTGAAATATGATGTATTAAGAACTATGTAATGTTTTGAACGACCAACAATAAAAATAAATAAATAAATAAATTTAAAAAAAAAAGAAGGGATGGAAACATTAATTAATAAAATCCATAAGACATAAACAATATATAGATAAATCTGATTTTTTTTGTAATATCAGGGTTTGAATCCAGGGCCTCACATGAACTAGACAAGGGCTTCACCACTAAGGTACATCATAGCCCTTTTTATTTTTTATTTTGAGACAAGATCTTACTAAGTTTGTAGCTAGATTTGTAGAACCAGACCCTGCATAATTTTCTTAAATTTTGTATATAGAAAAACAAAACCATCAGCCAAGCATGGTGGCTCACACCTGTAATCCAGCTACTCATGAGACCCAGGCAGGAAAATCACAAGTTTGAGGCCAGCCCAAGCAACATAGAGAGAATTCAAATCAATCAATAAGTAAATAAGGTATAAAGTTTCAACTGCACAGGAGTAATCCATTTTTTAGATCTATTATACAGTACAATGACTATAGCTAATATGTATTATATCTTTCAAAATTGCTAAAAGTATAATTTTAAATGTTCTCATTACAAAACAAGATAATTATTCACCAGCTAAATAATCCAGTAGAATCTCCCTATTTTAATGTCAATTAATAACTAACCTTAATTACATCAACAAAGCCCTAATTGCCATGTAATATAATATACTCTCAGTACGGTACCTCAATTTATTCCGTTTCCAGGGATTAGGCTGGGACACCTTTGCAAGGATTTTGTTTTTTTGGTTTTTAATTCTGCCTACCACAGTCCACATGTCCACAAAATATTCACTGCAGAATCATTTGTAGTGTTGGGGGGGAAAAAGAAACAAAAACAAGAAAAAAATCTATCAGTGTTCAGGGGATTGGATAAATAAATTATGATATGTCCATACAATGAAACACTACATAACCATTCAACCAAATGGAGTACTATATGTACTAAAATGAGAAATCTACAAAATGTATATTGTTAAGTGAAAAAGTAAGACCCAAAACAGAGTACATAGTATGCTAGCCCTTGCATGTTTTAAGGGAGTTATATATGTGAGACATTCGGGGACCCCCATGGGGGCGAAAGACCAGGATAATTAAATGAATCTCTGGTACAGTAAGCTATTCTCTAGTATGGCATGTTTTTCTCCTCTGGCCCCTGTGTTCCTTCAACAAACCAGTCATGAGACCCTAATAAAAATGTTTGCACAAGATAAAATTGTTACTGAGGAAAAACCTAAATAAACCCTCTAGCTTTGCTCATTCTTAGTCTACTTAAAAACCACTAATTTTTAAGGTCACACAGCTGGGCAATGCGTTCTTAGTTTCCCACTAGCTTTATTCAAGAAAACACTGATGTGTAGGTTAGAATGATAACAGTTGCCTAGGTTACTCTTCAGGGACCTGAAAGCCACTTTTGCTGAAACACTGGCTCTTCACTTGGGCCTGTACATGGCTGATGAATAACAGGATGGGATGGAAAAGCTTGGCATTTCTGTCTTCATATTGCGTCTGTCCCCTTTGCGGCCTTAATTTTCAGGTCAGATTCTACTCAGCTCTGCGTGTAGACTGCTTGGCTTCATTGCCCACTGGAGCTCGAGTTGTCTCCTTCCTTCCCCTCCCCCTGCTCTCAGCAGCTGCAGCAGCCCAAGCATCTTAGGTATTTCAGCCCCATCACAAGATTTTGGTGCCAGCTGCAAGAGTAGCTCAGCAGATTCTAGGACAAGCTGACTATGTCTTCATTAGCCTGTATCTTGCATCAGAGGGAAAACGTCTTGAGACTATGCCCAAGGCCAGTGAAAACTCACCACTTCAGCACACCCCAGCAAATCAATAAAAGCTTGCTTTTCCTTTGGTTGGGAGAGCAGACTTTTCACTCTCTCAGTTGGTGCTATCTCCCTTCCACTCTCAGTGAAGCCCCCAATTAATGCTTACCTATGTGTTCATAATTCTCCACTCGGCCCCATTTCTATCATTTTCAAGTGGAAACATCCCATCTCTGATAGCAAAAGCTACCACAGACACTGGTCAGAATAATATCTCTAGGGTGGGGCACTGGGAAACTGGAGAGTTAAGATGACAATTTTCACTTTTTTTGCAGTTTAAATTTTTACCATCTGTTATTTTTTAAAAAAAACTGAGAATATATAAAACAGAAGAGTCTAAATAATTTTCTTTTTAATTTATGACATATATTTATTTGTAAAAATATATATATAAACACATTGAAAACATATACACTGAATATCATGTATTAACTCCTTTAGATTCAGACATGGAACCCAGGTCTGGAAACAGATGCTGAAAATAGCCACTTTATCTTCCTTCCTTCTTTCCTTCCTTCCTTCCCTCCCTCCCAACACTGGGATTAGATGCTAGGATTAGACTCAGGGCCTCACACATGTTAGGTGAGAGTTCTACCATTAGCTACATACCCAGCCTTTTTATTTTTTATTTTGAGACAGGGTCTCTCTAAGTTGCTGAGGCTAGCCTCAAACTTGTGATCCTTCTGCCTTAACTTCCTGAGAAATTGGATTTCAGCTCTTTGGGGAACTATTCAATATTCTTCATAGTATGACACACAGTTAAATGTAGAAATAATTCTCAGTTATCTACCTTTTTGCTATTGAAATCCTGAGATACAGATATAGCTCTGCTTTAAAATATAATGTCTAGGACTGCAAATTGGTACAACCACTATAGAAAGCAGTATGCAAATTCCTCATAAAATTGGGAATGGAACCACCATTTGACCCAGCTATCCCACTTCTTGGTTTATACCCAAAAGACTTAAAATCAGCATACTAGTGTGACACAGCCACATCAATGTTTATAGCAGCTCAATTCACAATAGCCAAACTATGGAACCAACCTAAGTGTACATCAATGAATGAATGGATAAAGAAAATGTGGTGTATATACACAATGGAGTTTTATTTGGCCATAAAAAACTGAAATTTCAGCATTTGCAGGAAAAACAGATGGAACTAGAGACCATCCATTCTTCCTGCAAATGAAGTTAAGTAAAAAAAGTCACACTCAGAGAAGGTCAAGGGTCATATGTTTTCTCTCATATTTGAAAGCTAGAAAGGAAAAAGAAAAAGAAATGTGGGGGTGGATCTCCTAAAAATCAAAGGGAGATCAGGAAAGGTAGGGACCAAGGGTTGGAGCTAGGAAAATGTCCCTAGGTCTCCCAATAAAAATGGAGAGGGGGAGTGCTAGAGAGTGATATTGGTCAAATTATATTGTGTGCATGTACAAATATATAACAATTCATCGAATCACATCATTATGTACAATTATAATACACAAATAAAAAATAGGAAAAAAATAATGTCTTTATAAGAAATAATTTTGCTCTCCACCACAATGTGGACGGTAGGCCATATGCCTAAATTTGGAGAATCAATTTTTATATACAATATAAGCAAGACTTTACTAATATTCTAATTCAAAATAAAATTTTCGCTTGCTTTTGTCTGTGAAAGACTGTCAAATACCCACCTGATGTCAATGGTGCCAGTAGGTTAACCTGCCAGGGAAAATCAGTATATAACTTTGTAACTATAAGCACCTTCTCTGAATTCACAGTAATTAGGGAAATGTCAGTTGCCAAGACTGATGCAGTTGCACCTCTGGACACAGTATTAATTAAGTCGTGTTTTTCCTAGCAGATTTGGTGCTGCATTAGATAGTGCAAAAGTGAATGGCATTATTGCCATTTGTAATGGAATATGGATAAGGGGTTGAACTACCATGCATCTGGGTCATGGCTGATCATAATGCATGAGGAAAAAATTGTAAAACTACCCCCAAACACCTTTGAGTTCTCTTCTACCTGCCCAGTCATCCCATGCCCCATTCAACATCTTTTCCATTCCCTCTTGCTCAGTAGTAAATGACCAGTAAAGACTGGATGCCATTCACAGATAGACATGAGGAATTCCTGGAAACATAACACTGTTTTAGTATGACTGTGTCTCCTACATTCCAGTATATTCTTTCTTTCATTTAACAAACATCTGTGGAGCCATTCACTGTTCCAGGTGTTGGAACTCTGCTGCTGTCAGAACTCATCAAGCTTACATTCTACTGCATAATATTTAGGTAGTGATAAATGCTAATAAAGAGAAAGGAGAGGGGATAAAGATGTAGCTTAGTGGTAGGACACTTGCCTCACATGCACAAGGCCCCAGTATCCTCTTCAAGGGCACTAACTTCCTTCCAGTAGGCCACACACCTCAAAGGTCCCACCCCTTCCCAGTAGTATCATGGGCTGGAGATTAATCCTTTAATATGAGGAGACATTTAAGATCCAAACTATAACAAGGTAGAAGGAGTTAAATTTGGTTAGTTCCATGTTACATGGTACTCAACTAAAAATAAGACTTGGCCTTCATAAGGCATTGACCCTGTAAGTAATGGAAAGTTTACAGATACAGCCCCCCACCCCAAAAGAGAGAGAGAGAGAGAGAGAGAGAGAGAGAGAGAGAGAAAGGAAATGTTGCAGGAAGATGAAGAAAGTTTTGAAGAACTCAAAAGCATCTGGAATTAAATCAGTATCTCTGTCCAAGAAGTCTGAAGATTCAATGAAATTTCACTAAACCAATCTACTCATGATAATTTCTTCCTGGAATTTGAAACTTTACACTTTCGCCTGTGCAAGAGTACCTCATATCTAGAAATATCCTAAGAAATCAACATATTTTATTTGAAAACCCCTTTGCTTATGTCTCATAAAAAGTGGACACAGACTTGGCCTTCTCAACTTAGTAAAATATATATGGGGCTGAAGATGTAACTCAGTGATAAAGTGTTTGCTCAGTGTGCATGAGGCCCAAGGTTCAATCCACAGCACCATAAATGAATGAATAAATAAATAAATAAATGGGGTGTACATGTTCTTTTGCTTTTGTTTTCTGGGCTTTTTGTCTGTTTGTTCCCGGGTGACTCCAGTCTCTACCTGTGTCCCTCTGTCATGTTTGACCTGGGAGCAGTTGGCCTGTCTGTTATCATGGGCTGCTGAGCAACAGGAGCACCCAGGATCATTAGGGTAGATGTCAACAAAGTCAATTTTAAGATGATAAAGAAAGGAGTTTTATTTGATATGATAGGTGCTGGTGCAGAATTTTGTTTTGAGGTCATTAGAAAATCAAACACCGTGGTGTGATCTCTGGAATGAAAGTTATCAGTATTTATACCAGTTGTTTTAGAATTTAATTGAATAAACATTCTTAAATTCCCTCCATATTCCTCTATTTAAATTTCTCTATGCCCCATGACATCTCAGCTGGTGCCCTCAGCCCAAGCCTACAGATTCATTCACTAACCTAGACACTGAACCTAGAACTCTCATAATGAATTTTCTTTCCCCTCCCTTCTCCTTCACATTTCCTTCCACATAAACAGACATCCTCTGATAGGCACCTTGGTGAAGAATTATTGCTCAATTATTGCATAACAAGAATCATTCTTTTCAAGCCAGAAGATCTAAGTGAGATTCTTTTAAAGTTCAACAAATAATCCTAAAACACTATAAGCATCTTACTTTGAGTAAAATTATGTTAGATCTGAGATACATTTCCAAGGAAAATATTTGCTATTCTTGATTAGATGGATTCATTTCAAAAAGAAGGGGAAAATCCCGTTTTTCTGGTTAAACATAGTTTATATAAGATTAAGGAACTTGAGAGGAAGTTATTTTAGAATCTGAGACTTGCTTTCATTGGAGTTTTGAAGATATAATGTGTTATTAGGTTATAGGGCTCTATCTTCCAGTCAGCTTTTATGAAACTCAGAGAATAGTCTCTTCAACTCGGGCCCTTTTCTGATTATGTGTTTGTAATTATGTATTTTCTGATGATTCCCTCTTGGTGTGTAGCAATACTATTTATTTTCTGAATGTTGATTTTATTTCTTGCAACTATGCTGAATATATTAGTTCTTGTAGTTTGGGGTGAGAGTTTTGTTTATTTAGTGTACAATGATCAAAGTCTCATGTCCAGATCTATGTGGTGCAGGAGAGACACAGGTACAAGGAAATATAGATCCAAAGACAGAGGCAACTAAAAATAGGAGCATTTGGGGTAATTTTGTCCAAAGACTCTGATGATATTGCATGTATAAACACACACACACACACACACACGCACACACATATATACGTATATATATTCAGTGTAAATAAATTCTCTTATCTACAAAAGGATACAACAAATCCTTTCTCACAGTCTTGTTCTGAGAAATAGACTTTGGAAATAACTAATGAGAAGATGTCTGATTATGACTTCATTAGCGTGTCATATAATGCAAATATCTAACTGTTGCTTTTGATGTCTAAAACAAAATGTTGGTTTTAATCAACCAGCTCTGTCAGTCATGGTTCTTACAAAAATTATTACTATTTTTACAACCATTACTTTTACTGTTTTTATTTTATTTCCATTTTTTGAGTCATAAAATGCCAGGTACTATAATAGGCAGCAACAATGCCTTATCTGTTTCATAACATCCTTATAAGATAATGTTATTTCAACGTAGGATAGAGAAAATTATAAAAGAAAGCACAAGCTGAAAAGAAGGCTCAGATCCAACCCTCCAGTCCCTCTGTTAACCCCTACACTGCCTTGCATTTCTTTACAGCAGGCAGCTGCCTGCCCTCCTGCCATGAGAGTCATGGGGTCTGTGTGACTGTTGAGTGGATGACTGCAGGTGCTCAACTCAATACTAATGGCCAGTTAGTGTCAGAACGTTCTTTTCATGGGTCTGTTTCGGAAGGTGTGGATGAAGCAGGGAAGGGTGGAAATACCTCAGGGGTTGGAGATGGAAAAATAGAAAAATGTACCAGAAAAACTTAGGAAAAGATATAAAAACAAGAGTTTTAGATTACAGTGTTTGTTTCAATTTACAAATATCCAAGGTAAGAGAATGCATATTGATTATAACCAGTGCATCTTGGTAAGTTTGTCTCATGCAAAGGGAGAGAAAAAATTATCAATAACTATAACTATACATACCTCAGTTAAGTTATATAAACACTGATTGAAATTCTTTAGAGAATATAGTTTACCATTATCAGTCATTGTAAAAAGATTGCAAAGCCTTATTCCAAACAAATGAATTGTCATTATGTCAACCCCAAAATGTGGATTTATGTTTTTAAAGAAATATTGTGATAAAAAAACAAGAATGACTTTTCTGGAGAAATTTTTTTTTCATAGAATCCTTTAATTTTCCATTGTATAAACCTGTCTTGGAACATATTATTAAAATACTTTAAAAGAGTCTTCTTTTAAGAAAATTTAAATAAATCTTCCTAGAATTCTGAGGTCATTAAGAAAATAACGTGATATTTAAGAAGAAATGTGTTTATCCAGAGACTGGGCAATCTAATTTCTTGGGGAAAAGAGATCAGAATTTGGAATTGTCTGAATTATTTTCACTAGGGAGCTGTGGTTCCCAAATTATCTATAGCAGTATTTTATTACAGATATTAGGCATCTCCCCCAATTCATTTATTAAAAAACAGATAAATAGCTGGGCATGGTGGCACATGCTTGTAACCCCACCTACTCAGAAGGCTGAAGCAGGAAGTTTGAAGAAAACCTGGGCAATTTACTGAGAGCCTGTCTCCAAAAAAAAGGGAAAAAAAGCTGGGGATGTAGCACAGTGGTAGAGCACCAGTGGGTTCAATCCCTAGTCTCGGGGTGAGGGAGTAGATAAATGGCAGAACCAGCAAAGAAAAAAAGTAAGAATCTAGCTTACACTGTAATTTCAGTTCCTCTGTTTGGGATCATTGGATATTCCCACTGCCATTTCTCTCTATTGTATTTACACATGAAAAGGTTTATATAAAATACACATAGCTAAATATTGTAAAGATCAGTAATATCTTAGCCCTCATAAAGAGCCTAATTCACTAGCCACTTCAGCGTTCATATAGTGATTGTTAATGCAAGTTAATTCCTTTCACAAATGGCATAATCCTCTGGTTCAGTATTTTCCAATCAGGATAGCAATTAATGGGTGTTGGGCAAGCCTGCTAACCCCCTACAAGGTGCACAGTGAAGAGTTCACTAAAAATGCCATTACTGCCCTTTTGAAAAACACTGCCTACTGTCAGCCTGCAATCTTCCGTCTTAAACCGTGAGGCTAAAGAAGGAAATAAAAATGAAAGTCTTTGTTTTCAAAAGTATAAAAATACTTTTATCAGATCATCAATTAAAATCTGAAAACTAATAGAAAAATGTGCCAGCCCTTTGTACCATGACATAAAACACTATTTAAAATTCTTCATTATGTATAATAGAAAACAACTTAAAAAATGAATTCACTGGAAGGGTTTGGAGTGGTTTTGAGAACAAGTAGAAAGTGAGAGAACACAACCCAAGCAGGGATCAAGAAAACAGAGTAATTTCCAAGATCCTATCACAGAATAATATATGCACAGGGCACTAGCAGACTATGGAAAATCACACCTTACACCCTCACACCATACTCACGTTTCCCAGAAGTGAGGATGCCAGGAGATTCTGTGTAGTAACTCATTGATCATGGCATTGATCACAGTGCTAAATTTAATCTATTTCTTAAAAACATCAAGAAAACTGAGAAAATACAATGCTAGGTTTATGTTACTTTAGCGGACCCCCTCTTTCTTTTGCAATCCTTAATGCTAGATTACATGTTTTATTGTTTGTACACATTCCTTTTCCAGAAGTTTTCCTTGGGATTACTGCCATGGTGAGAACTCAACTCTTTCCTTACGTCATTTGGCTCATCCTTGAAATTACACATCATAAAACACATGTGCACATCAAACGGGCTATTTCTAAACATTTTAATTGTTTCATTTTGTGATTCCCAAGACCTCAGCTGTTGTTATACATTAGAAATGGGTAAACTGCTCCATGGAGATTATAACCTAACACCAAAAACATCTTAAGAGGGTTATGTTCACCTGCTTTGAATTATTTCTCCTCTGTAGTATCAGGGGCCTCTCTCAGGAACACAACCCTGCACCTGAGCTATGAGGTTAGGGAAGGCATTCTCCTCATGAAGAAGGTGATAGGACAGACCTAGATTTCCTCAGTCAAAGCCCACATTTCCAGCAGTTGCTTTGGATGACTTTTCTTTAATAATGAAGCCTCATGCATAAAGTCTGGAATTAATTTGTGTATTACCTTGCTGGAAGAGCATAGAGCATATTCCTAAATTGGTTTCTGATTATATGGCAGGGAAGTTTAATATAGACCCACTAATTACCCATACTCTGAATCCTGAAAGGATCAATGAAGCAGTCAAAATAATGAAAACGTGGAAATTAAGTCACTCACATAATTTTTATGTCTGTGTATTTGGGACTAAGATAAAGTCTGCCTGGGTGTGAGTACAGAAGGGAAGTCATGCTGCAGAAGCTACAGACAGCTAATTGAAGATGCTTTCAGGAACTTTGAAATTAACTCCTTCCTCCCGTATTTTGTTTTATTCCCAAATTACAAAATATATGATCCTGAAAGTACTGAAGAGCTCAGATACACTTAACATTCACATTTTATTTTCAATGTGACATTTTTTTACACAGCACATTAACTAATGAAGTCAGTTCATAAACATTACAGTCCAAGTTTAAGAACATAGTTTCAAAAAGCTCATTGTTATCTTTACTTTAGTTGTTCTATTTCAAGATGTAAATTATTCATAAAATTCCCAATTCTGACATATATCATTGCTCACTACTCCCTGCTTTCCCACTGCAAAAAAAAAGAAAGAAAGAAAAGAAAAACAGAAACTAGACAAAAATAACACTGACATCTCTATACGAATATAAGCTTGCCTACCTCCTTCTTACACTTGGAGTTTCATGTTATTTTTAAAAATTTTTTCACATCTTGCTTAATCTTCCCTAATCTAAAAAGAAGGGAATCTCGTTTACTGGTCAATAAAATGAGAATTAGAATTTCAAAACACAAATGTTGCTTTGGAAGTGTCTCAACTTTTTCTCTCCTCTCCCTCTCTCTGTCTTCTCTTTCCCTCCTCCTTCTTTTCGTATCCACTATGTCCTGTTATTTTAAGTACAATGTGATTTATGCAAGATCTGCAACATATTAGAGCAACTGTATTATATCCTATATAATCTTGTGTTTTAGAAGAATTATGCAAACAAAGATATTTCTAATTTTTTGCATCTGATCACTCCACAGTGAATTCATATCTGGCTTCTACCCTTACCACTTCATCACATAAGAAAGATTTTAAATCTCTACAATGAAAACTATGAAACACTGATGAAAGAAACTGGAGAGGACACACCACACACACACACACACACACACACACACACGAAAAGACATTTCATGTTCATGGATTGGAATAATTACTATCGTTAAAATGTTCATACCACCCAAAATGATCTACAGATTCAATGCAATCCTTATCAAAATACCAATGGCATTCTTCACAGAACTAAAAAAGAAAAATCCTAAAATTTATATGAAATCACAAAACAATACAAATAGCCAAAGCAATATTGAGCAAAAAGAACCAAGCAGGAGGCTTTATACATTCTGATTTCAAAATATACTAAAGGGAGACAGGAGGAGGAAGCCCAGCCCGGCCTCGCCGCGCCAGACTGGAGGAAGCCCATTAACCCTTAAAACCCATCAACCAGGGGCATGGCTACCAGCACGATTCTGTGGCTGATCCAGGTACCCGGTTTCCAACTCCCCCACCCTTAGCTGAATAACTCAAAATATTTCCCACAAGTTTTTGGGGGATCTAGCTATCAACGCAAAACAACAACTGTACAGGCACCTGGTTTCCACCTCAGAGACTAGAGTAGGGAGGATACAGATGGAAACTCATGTCCTTTCACACTGGCTACATCCACCACCCTGAACACAGAGGCTCAAATTAGAAATAGACAACGCCACCTACTGGAAGAAAGGAAAACAGTTCTGAGAGACTTTTTTTTTTTTTGCTATCTTTTCTTCTCTCTCTTTCACAACCTCAACATATGTGAAAACAAGAACTGTGCATGAAATAAGACTTTAACAACTGAATCACCAAAATAATATAATATAGAGGAATTGCATATGCCCCCCCTTTTTTCTTTTTTCTTCCTTATTTTTTTTCCCTCTCTCTTTTTTCTCTTTTCTTCCTTGTTATTTATTTTGTCTTCATTCCTACTCCCTCTATCCCACTTTCAACCCCCTAACCTTTACTATCTATACATTGGGTAACTATCTAAATACAGATAGGAGGTTGAATGTATACATTCTTCCATAAATTACCAGTCTATTGGTTAGAGTTCTCCAAAGTTGCTAAGTTAGATTAACCTCATACCCTCACTCCTTTCCCCATAAGCATAACATCCTTCATCTGAAATTCAGTTTTCTATACGCCACCAGAAATGGTATGCCTTTTATAAAACTAATGACTATATTTTTAAATAATAATTGAAAAACCAATATCTGTAGACTTAGAGTCTAACTATAAATGTATTAATAATGAAAACTTGTGCTTAGATGATGTACTATTAATATTGGGAACTGTTAACATTGTCTTTCTCCACAAAAGAGGGATTTTGGAGCTATACAAGAGCAATATAAATTTATAAGGGGAAAATCATTAACACAACAGCTTCACAAAGCTGGAAAGAAACATGAGCAGTATGAAAAGACAAGGAAAGAAAGGACCACAAACAATGCAGGTCAGTTCAATATTAGAAGAGGTAATATCTGCAGCAGATGGAATGTCAGATAAAGAGTTCAGGATATACATGCTTCAGATGATCTGGAGTCTCAAGGAAGACATTAGACAGCAAAATCAGACAATGAAAGATCACTTTGACAATGAATTACATAAACAAATCCAAAAAGCAAAAGATCAACTCTACAGGGAGATAGAGGTTATAAAAAAAAAAACAGAAATCCTGGAAATGAAGGAAACAATAAACCAAATTAAAAACTCAAATGAGAGTATTACCAGCAGAGTAGATCACTTAGAATATAGAACATCAGACAAAGAAGACAAAGTATTTCAACTTGAAAAGAACAGAGACAGCTCAGCGAGAATGGTTAGAAACCATGAGCAGAACATCCAAGAAATATGGGATAACATAAAGAAACCAAACTTAAGAGTTATTGGGATACAAGAGGGTATAGAGGTACAATCCAAAGGAATGAGCAATCTTTTCAATGAAATAATACTAGAATACTTCCCAGACTTGAAGAATGAAACAGAAATCCAAACCCTAGAAGCATACAGGATGCCAAATATACAAAATCATAAGAGATCCACACCAAGACACATTATAATGAAGATGGCCAACATACAGAATAAGGAGAGAATCTTAAAAGCCACAAGAGAGAGGAAGCAGATTACATTTAGGGGCAAACCAATCAGGATAATGGCTGATCTTTCAACACAGACTCTGAAAGCTAGAAGGTCCTGGAACAACATATTTCAAACACTGAGAGAAAATGTGTTCCAACCAAGAATCATGTATTCAGCTAAATTAAGCTGCAGAATTGAAGATGAAATAAAAATATTCCATGATGAACAAAAATTAAAAGAATTTGCAGCTAGAAAACCAGTGCTGCAAAACATTCTTGGCAAAACATTACTGGAAGAGGAAATGAGAAATAGCAATGAAAACCAATAGCGGGAGGTAGTACACTAAAGGAAAAACTAATCAAAGAGGAAAAACAAATCATGTTAAGTAACATAAATAAACAAATATGGCTGGAAGTACAAACCATATCTCAATAGTAACCTTAAATGTTAATGCCTTAAATGCACCAATCAAAAGACATAGGCTAGTAGACTGGATTAAAAAAGATCCAACAATATGCTGCCTACAGGAAACTCATCTGATAGGAAAAGATATACACAGACTGAAGGTGAAAGGATGGAAAAAATTATACCACTCATATGGACCTCAGAAGCAAGCAGGGGTGTCCATACTCATATCAAAAAAAATAGACTTCAAGCCAAAGTTAATCAAAAGAAATAAAGAAGGACAGTACATACTACTCAAGGGAACACAACACTTAACAATCATTAATATATATGCCCCAAACAATGGTACAGCTACGTTCATCAAACAAACTCTTCTCAAGTTCAAGAGTCAAATAGACCACAACACAATAATCATGGGAGACTAACACACCTCTCTCACCACTGGACAGTTCTTCCAAACAAAAGTTGAATAAAGAAACTATAGAGCACAAAAATTAATAACTTAGACTTAATTGACATATACAGAATATACCACCCAACATCAAGTGGATACACTCTTTTCTCAGCAGCACATGGATCCTTCTCAAAAATAGACCATATATTATGTCACAGGGCAAATCTTAGCAAATACAAAGGAGTAGAGATATTAACATGCATTTTATCTGATCATAATGGAATGAAATTGGAGATCAATGATAAAATAAGAAAGAAAAATTTCTACATCACATGGAGAATAAACAATATGCTACTGAATGAACAAAGGGTTACAGAAGACATCAAAGAGGAAATTAAAAAATTCTTAGAGGTAAATGAAAACTCAGACACAACATATCGAAATCTCTGGGACACTGTGAAAGTAGTACTAAGAGGAAAATTCATTTCATGGAGTTCATTCCTTAAAAGAAGGAAAAGCCAACAAATAAATGACCTCACACTACATCTCGAAGCCCTAGAAAAAAGAACAAATCACTAGCAAATACAGGAGAAGGCAACAAATAATTAAAATCAGAGCTGAAATCAATGAAATTGAAACAAAAGAAACAATCGAAAAAATTGACAAAACGAAAAGTTGGTTCTTTGAAAAAATAAATAAGATTGATAGACCACTAGCCATGCTAACAAAGAGAAGAAGAGAGAGAACCCAAATTACTAGCTTATAGGATGAAAAAGGCCACATCACAACAGACATTTCAGAAATACAGAAGATAATTAGAAATTATTTTGAAACCCAATACTCTAATAAAATAGAGGATATTGAAGGCATCAATAAATTCCTTAAGGTATATGAGCTATCCAGATTGAGTCAGGATGATATAAACAACCTAAACAGACCAATATCAAGTAAGGAAATAGAAGAAGCCATCAAAAGATCACCATCCAAGAAAAGCCCAGGACTGGACGGATATACAGCAGAGTTTTACAAGAACTTTAAAGAAGAACTAATACCAGTACTCTTCAATCTACTTCAGGAAATAGAAAAAGAGGGAGTACTTCCAAATTCATTCTTCGAGGCCAACATCACCCTGATTCCAAAACCAGATAAAGACACTTCAAAGAAAGAAAACTTCAGACCAATATCCCTAATGAATATAGATGCAAAAATCCTCAATAAAATTCTGGAAAATCAGATACAAAAACATCAAAAAGATCGTGCACCATGAACAAGTGGGATTCATCCCCAGGATGCAAGGCTGGTTCAATATACAGAAATCAATAAATGTAATTCACCACATCAAGACTTAAAGATAAGAACCATATGAACATCTCAATAGATGCAGAAAAAGCATTCGACAAAGTACAGCATCCCTTTATGTTCAAAACACTAGAAAAATTAGGGATAACAGGAAATTACCTCAACATGGTAAAAGCTATATACACTAAGCCTCAGGCCAGCATCATTCTAAATGGAGAAAAATTGAAGGCATTCCCTCTAAAATCTGGAACAAGACAGGGATTGCCCTCTCTCACCACTTCTATTCAACATAGTTCTTGAAACACTAGACAGAGCAATTAGACAGATGAAAGAAATTAAAGGCATAAATGTAGAAAAACAAGAACTTAAATTATCACTATTTGCTGATGACATGGTCCTATACCTAGCAGACCCAAAAATTTCAACCAAGAAACTTCTAGAACTAGTAAATGAATTCAGCAAAGTGGCAGGATATAAAATCAATACCTATAAATCAAAGGCATTCCTGTATATCAGTGACAAATTCTCTGAAATGGAAATGAGGACAACTACCCCATTCACAATATCCTCAAAAAAATTAAAATACCTGGAAATCAACCTAACAAAAGAGGTGAAAGATCTATACAATGAAAACTACAGAACCCTAAAGAAAGAAATAGAAGAAGATCTTAGAAGATGGAAGGATTTATCTTGCTCATGGATAGGTAGAATTAATATTATTAAAATGGCCATATTACCAAAAGCACGTTACAGTTTCAATGCAATTCCCATCAAAATCCCAATGGCATTCCTTGCAGAAATAGAAAAACCAATCATGAAATTCATCTGGAAAAATAAGAGACCCAGAATAGCTAAAGTAATTCTAAGCAGGAAGAGTGAAACTGGTGGTATTGTGATTCCAGATTTTAAACTATACTATAGAGCAATAGTAACAAAAACAGCATGGTACTGGCACCAAAACAGGCTGGTAGACCAATGGTACAGAATAGAGGACACAGAGACACATCCACAAAATTACAACTACCTTATATTAGACAAAGGTGCTAAAAGCATGCAAAGGAGAAAGGATAGCATTTTCCACAAATGGTGCTGAGAGAACTGGAAATCCATATGCAACAAAATAAAATTGAATCCCTTTCTCTCTCCATGCACAAAAGTCAACTCAAAATGGATCAAGGAGCTAGGAATCGAACCAGAGACTCTGCATCTAATAGAAGATAAAGTTGACCCTAATCTTTGTCACGTGAGGTCAGGCCCCAAATTCCTTAATAAGACACCTATAGCACAAGAGTTAAAACCAAGAATCAACAAATGGGACGAATTCAAACTAAAAAGTTTTTTCTCAGCAAGAGAAATAATATGTGAGGTGAATAGGGAGCCTACAACCTGGGAACAAATTTTTACCCCTCAAACATCAAATAGAGCTCTAATCTGTAGAGTATACAAAGAACTCAAAAAGTTAAACAACAAAAAAAACAAATAACCCAATCAACAAATGGGCCAAGGACCTGAACAGACACTTCTCAGAAGAGGATATACAATCAATCAACAAATACATGAAAACATGCTCACCATCTCTAGCAATCAGAGAAATGCAAATTAAAACTACTCTAAGATACCATCTCACTCTACTAAGAATGGCAGCCATTATGAAGTCAAACAATAATAAGTGCTGGCGAGGATGTGGGGGAAAAGGTACACTCATACATTGCTGGTGGGACTGCAAATTGGTGCAGTCAATTTGGAAAGCAGCATGGATATTCCTTGGAAAGCTGGGAATGGAACCACCATTTGACCCAGCTATTCCCCTTCTAGGACTATACCCAAAAGACCTAAAAAGAGCATACTACAGGGACACAGCCACATCAATGTTTATAGCAGCACAATTCACAATAGCTAGACTGTGGAACCAACCTAGATGCCCTTCAATAGATGAATGGATAAAAAAATGTGGCATTTATACACAATGGAATATTACTCAGCACTAAAAAATAACAAGATCATGGCATTTGCAGGGAAATGGATGGCATTAGAGCAGGTTACGCTAAGTGAAGTTAGCCAGTCCCTAAAAAACAAATGCCAAATGTCTTCTCTGATATAAGGGGTGACTCAAAAATGGGATAGGAAAGAAGAGCAAGAGAAGAAGATTACAACTAAATAGGGAAGAGAGGTGGGAAGGAAAAGGAGGGAGAAAGGGAGTTGCACGGAAGATGGAAGGAGACCCTCATTGTAATACAGAATACATGTATGATGTTGTGAGGAGAAAAAGCAAAAGCAAAAAGTGTGTCACATTAGATTGGATAGAGAGAAATGATGGGCGGGGAGGGAAGGGGAAGGGGGGGATAGGAAGGGCAGCAGAATAGAATAGATATTATGATTGCTGAATGTATATAGGTGACTGTAAGACCAGTGTGATTCTGCAATCTGTACAATCAGAAAAATGAAAACTTATGCCCCAATTGATTCAAATGTATGAATTTCCAAGATCATTGTAATGTCATGTGTAGCTAATAAAAAAAGTAAAAAAAAAAAATACTTGACATATAATATTTGCACATCTTAAAAAATATATATATATATATATTTTATAAATATATATATATATATATATATATATATATATATATATATATTAAAGGGACCAGGGGTAACAGGCAGAGAGAGAGGCAGAAGTGCTGGGGAATTATATTGGTGAACTTATATTGTTATATTGTGTACGTATATGAATATATAACAACAAATTCCATCATTATGTACCATTATAATGCACCAATAAAAATGTGGAAAGAGAAAAAACAAAATATACTAAAAAAACCTGTAGTAATGCAAACAGCTCAATATTAACATAAAAAAAGACAAATGAAATAGAGATCACAGAATTAAACCTGGCCATCTCCAGATAACAGATTGTTTTACAAAGGCACTAAGAATGTACATGGAAGAAAGTACAGACTTCAGTCAAGAATGCTGGGGAAACCAGATGTCCAAATGCAGAAGAATGAAAATAGACCCCTGTCTCTCACACATTATACAAAACAACTCTAAATGGATTGAATACTATGTAAGATTATAAATTATGAAATTACTAGAAGAAATCCTAAAGAAAGTGCTTTGGAACAAGGATTTTTTTTTTTGGACAAGACTCTGAGAGCACATGATACAAAATAAAACTACACTTTTTAACAAATGGTGCTGGGGAAACTGGATACCCATGTATAGAAGAATGAAGCTTGACCTCTACCTCTAACTTTGCACAAAAGTCAACACAAAGTGAATCAAAGTCCTAGGAATTAGACCAGAAACTCTGCAACTGCTAGAAGAAAATGTAGGTCCAACAATCCAACATGTTGACACAGGAACCAACTTCCTTAACAAGACTCCTAAAATATAGAAATAAAGTCAAAAACCAATAAGTGGGATGTTATCAAATTTAAAAGCTTCTGCACAGAAAAGAGAACAATTAAGAGTGTGAAGAGAAAGCCTACAGAATGGCAGGGGATCTTTGCCATCTGCTTCTCAGGGCATTAATGTCCAGAATATAAAGAACTCAAAAAAACTTCACACATACCACCACCACCACCACCACCACCACCACCACCACCACCAATTAGTAAATACATAAAAGAAATAAACAGATACTTCTCAAAAGAAGAAATATAAAAGGACAACAAATATTGAAAAATTGTTCAACATCTCTACCAATTAGAGAAAGGCAAATTAAAACCATCATATTTCTGCCTTGGAGATGACCAGCCACAGACTGAATCCTCTGAAAACATGAACCAAAATAAATCTTTCCTCCTCTGAGTTGTTCTCCTCAGGTGTTTGGTCACAGCAATGAAAAGCTTACTCAGTTAACAAAAGACTAAATATGACCTGACAGCTGCTCCTGTGCAGGATTCACAGCCGCCATGTTGTGCAGGTCTCCAGGCCTCAGCATCAGCACAGGACCCCTGGCCATCCACCCACACAGGAATCCTGGCCACGGCTCCCATGTGGACCTCCCCCTACCAATGTGGGGATTCATGTGTAGAAGAATGTAGTTGCCTCCATCTTGGGCATTGCAACCACTACCACAGTCTCCTACATGCAATAGCCTGCACCTGGGGACACTGCACTGGGTCTAGTGACAGCTGCCAGCCACAATTCTGCACGCCACAAAGCTGCATCTCTAAACAGACCGCTCAACACCACCACACAGCCCCACCTGACCTGACACCCATCGCTGCAAGCAGCTGCCTCCATCTTGAGACACTTCTGTCACCATCTTTAGTAGGAAAACTTACAGCTTGGAACACCAGTTGGCACTTAGAAACAATATCAAGGTACCAAAAGTCCCCAACTCCCCCATCTCCCTGCTAGGCACTAACCCTGCACAGTGCCTGCGGCTACGCAGCCAGTCCGTAGCTGGCAAAACCAGCTCACAAAATCAGGTCCTGAATTGCCCAATATAAAACAGCTCTTCAATACAGATGAGCAGCCTCCAGAGCAGAGCCCACAAGATCTTTGGAGAGAAAGGTTCCTGGTTGGGAAGTAGAAACTGATGGGTGAGTGAGATACAGTTTAGAGACTAATTAGAGACTAGGAATTGTGAGGTCTACAGGTGATATAAGGAGATAAGACCAGGCACCCACACTATATGAATAGGCCCCAAAGGAGATCCTTGGGGTGCAGTCTCCCATCAGGGATCAGCAAGTACTATACTCCACATCTAGGAGCCCTGCACCCAAGACCAACTTTCCACTCTAATAACCTTCACCTTCCTGAGGACAAAGATAGCAGAAAGCGACAGAGAACTCCAACTACGAGATGAGAAGGGAAGCTGGAAAGATACTGATCTTCAAAAAATAATCCTTGTATCTTCCTTAGATCTCTCTCTCTCTCTCTCTCTCTCTCTCTCTCTCTCTCTCTCTCTCTCTCTCTCTCCTCCCACCTTCACATCCTCAACATTTGTGAAACCAAGAAATTTGTATGAATTAGGCTACTGAGGACTGGGATATCTGAATGGTATATTACAGTGGTGTTGTATATTTGTTTAACTCCTAATTTTACATTTTTTACTTTTCTTAATATTTATGTTTGCTTGCTTTTTGTACTCTACTGTATTCCCACTTACTTGTCTCCCCAAAATCACTTTCTCTCTCTTCTCCTGCTACTAACCAACCTCTTTAGATTATGCTTTTATGCTTTCTAAGATTTAATAACTCTATATCCTCAACTCCTCTCCTCAACATCTCACCTACACCCCACCCCCATTTCTTTTTCCACCATCAGAAACTGTAGACCCTTTTGAAAACCTCCTGTTTGTATTGTGAATGATAATTGAACTTATTATTTCTGTATACTGTGACAAAACCTTAAATGTCTTAATAGCAGCTATTTGGTGTAAGGTTGTAAATTGTTTGTGTTGGGATCTGTTCACATTGTTCTCCCCCTTAAAGGAGTGGTATTAGAAACCTGCAAGGACACTATAAGCCTATAGTGTAAAACATATAATGCCTCAGATTTGCAGTGCTACAAGGGAAGACACAAGAACAACATGAAAAAAACAAGGGAAGAAAGTGCCCCTAATAAACCAAGATATTACATTATTGGAATCCATGGACAGCACAACAGAAGAGACAGAGAAGGAGTTCAGGATGTACATAATTAAAATATTATGTGAATTAAAGGATGATATAAGAGAGCACATACAGGCATCAAAAGATCATTTTGATAAAGAGCTACATAAGCAAAGACAAGAAGCAAAAGATTACTTCAATAAGGAGATAGAGGTTCTGAAAAAAAAACAGAAATCCTTGAAATGAAAGAAACAATAAACCAAATTTAAAGCTCAATAGAAAGCATAACCAATAGATTAGACCACTTGGAAGAAGGACCTCAGACAATAAAGACAAAATATATCATCTTCAAAAGAATGTAGACCACACAGTGAAGATGGTAAGAAACCATGAGCAGAATATTCAAGAAATATGGGATAACATGAAAAGACCAAATTTAAGAGTTATTGAGATAGAGGAAGGCATAGAGTTCCAAGTTGAAAAATTTATTCAATGAAATAATATCAGAAAATTTTCCAAACAAAAAGAATGAATTGGAAAATCAAATACAAGAGGCTTACAGGACACCAAATGTATAAAATCACAACAGAGCCACACCAAGATACATTATAATGAAAATGCCCAAAAATACAGAATAAGGAAAGAATTTTAAAAGCCACAAGAGAAAATAATCAGATTACATGTAGGGGAAAACCAATAAGAATATTTGCAGATTTTTCAAGACCCTGAAAACCAGAAGATCCTGGAACACCATATATTAAGCTTTGAAAGAAAATTAATGCCAACCAAAAATTATATCCAGCAAAATTAAACTTTAGATTTGATGATGAAACAAAAACTTTCCATGATAAACAAAAGTTAAAGAATTTATAACTAGAAGGCTACATAACATCCTTGGCAAAATATTCTGAGAGGAGGAAACAAAAATCAACAATGAAAATCAGCAACAGGGCCTTCCAACCAGTGGACTACCACAGGAGGTCAAGCCCAGGGGCTAAAAGCACCCACACTGGCCTAGGCAGGACTCAGGCTCACAAGAGGCCCAGTACACACCCTGGCGGGGCAGACACCCACCAGAGCCTAGCCTCTGGCACAGGACTGCCCTATCCAACCAACAGACTACTGAGGGAGGTCAAGCCCAGCTGCCCAGATCCACCCACTCCAACTTAGGCAGGTCCCAGATCCAGGATTCAGTAGCATTCATTAAGGGACACCAGCAGGGTCTGGAAGCCCAACATCAAGGTGAGGTACAGACAATCTGCACAGGTACTATAAGAACATAGGGAATAAACTAATATCTCAGATCCACACTGCAAGAAAGAAAGGCACATAGAAAACATGAAAAAACAAGGGAGGAAAGTGCCCCAAACAAACCAGGACACTATAATAGCAGAACCCATGGACAATGATGTTGATAAAATGTCAGAGGAGGTGTTCAGAGGGTTCATAATTAAAATGTTCTATGAATTAAACAATAACCTAAATAAGCAAATAAGGCAAAAATTGGTCACTCCAACATTGAGATAAGAGAGCAAAGATGAGTAGCAAAAGAATACTGCAAGAGAGAGATAGAGACCCTGAAAAAAAAAAAACAGTCAGAAATCCATGAAATGAAGGATACAATAAATCAAATAAAAAACTCAACAGAAAGCATAACCAACAGACTAGATTACTTGGAAGAAAGAATGTCAGATAATGTAGACAAAGTATACAATCTGGAGAGTAAAGTAGGTAACACAGTGAAGATAGTTAGAAACCATGAACAGAATATCCAAGAATTATGAGACAGCATCAAAAGACCAAATCTAAGAGTCATTGGGATAGAGGAATGCACACAGTTTCAAACCAAAGGAATGCACAATCTCTTCAATGAGATAATATCAGAAAATTTCCCAAGCATGAAGAATGAATTGGAAAACCAAATACAAGAGGCTAACAGGACATCAAATGTACAAAATTACAACAGATCTATACCAAGTCATATTATAATGAAAACGTCTAGCATACAGAATAAGAATAGAATCTTAAAAGCCATAGGAGAGAGAAATCAAGTCACATATGGGGGAGACCAATTCGTATCTCAGCAGATTTTTCAACCCAGACCCTCAGAGCCAGGAGATCATGGAACAACATATACCAAGCTCTGAAAGAAAATAGATGCTAACCAAGAATCTTATATCCAGCAAAACTAAGCTTTAGATTTGATGAGGAAATAAAAACCTTCTATGATAAACAAAAGTTAAAAGAATTACAACTAGAAAGCCTGCACGAGAGAACATCCTCAGCAAAATATTCCAAGAAGAGGAAATGAAAAACAATGCTGAAAATCAGAAGAGGGAGGGATTATACTAAAGGAAAATCTAATCACAGGAGAAACCATTCACATTAAATACCAAATATAAACAAAAATGGCTGGTGTTGCAGTAATTCACTTGCAGGTCAGCATGAGAAAGAAAGAAGAAGCAGAGCAAGCAAAGCAGCAGTAGAAAAAAAGTGCTTTATTGTATACAAGCAATCTTTTTATAGTATTGTGAACAAAGAAGGCAGCCTTCCAACAGCAATAAATCAGGTCTTTTAGTTAACTAAACATAGCATACAGAAGTTTTACTTTCTAATCAGAAGTGACCCACTTCTCATGGATAATCTTCTCTTGGCCCAGAGCATGCTGAGCTCTGCTCTTTGTTAAGAACAGATAATAAAATTTTTCTCAGCACCCTCCTAGCCCAGTTGGCAGAACATCCCGTTTGCAGGCAAGTCCTCCCAAGGACAGTAGACACCTCTTTTTCAAGCATGTCTGCTGTTACTTATCTATACCTTGACAGAATATCCCGTTTGCAGGCAGACTCCATCAAGGACAGTAATAGTTACGCAGTCACATCTGATTCTCTATAGCTGGGAACACAAATCATGTCTCAATAATAACCCTGAATGTTAATGGCCTAAACTCACCAATCAAAAGACATAGACTAGCAGATTGGATCAAAAGAAACAAAAGACTCAATGATATACTGCCTCCAAGAGATTCATCTCAGAAAAAGACATCTACAGACTGAAGGTAAAGGGTAGGGAAAAAATCATACCACTCATATGGACTGCAAAAGCAAGCAGGGGTTTCCATCCTTGTATCAAATAAAGTAGACTTCAAATTAAAGTCTATCAAAAAGGATAAAGAAGGACACTACATACTGCTCAAGGGAACCATACACCAACAAGACTCAACAATTATAAATATATATGCCCCAAACAACAGAGCAGCTATGTTCATCAAACAAACTCTTCTCAAGTTCAAGAGTCAAATAGACCACAACACAATAATTTTGGGTGACGTTAACACAACTCTTTCATCACTAGATAGATTGAACAAGGAAACCATAGAACTCAATAATACAATTAATAACTTAGACTTAACTGACATTAAATATAGAGTATTTCATCCTTCAATGAAAGAACACTTTCTTCTCAGCAGCACATAGATCCTTCTCTAAAATAGACCATATATTAGGCCACAAAGCAACTCTTAGCAAATATAAAAAAGTAGAGATACTACCCTACATTCTATCAGATCATAATGGAATAAAGTTAGAAATCAATGATAAAATAAGAAATAGAAGATACTCCGATACCTGGAGACTAATTAATATGCTATTGAATGAACAATGGGTTGCAAGAGACATCAAAGAGGAGATTAAAAAATTCCTAAAGGTAAATGAGAACACTGATACAATATATCAAAGTCTCTGGGACACTTATGAAGGCAGTACTAAGAGTTCATTGCATAAAGTTTATTCCTAAAAAAAAAAAAAAAGGTCAACAAATAAATGACTTAACATTACATCTCAAAGCCCTAGAAAAAGAACAAATCAATACCAAAGTCAGTAGAAGACAGTAAATTACTAAAATCAGAGCTAAAATCAAAACAAAAGAAACAATTGAAAAAATTGACAAAACAAAAAATTCTTCTTTGAAAAAAAATAAATTAATAAACCTTTAGCTATGCTAACAAAGAGAAGGAGAGAGAAAACTCAAATTACTAATATCCATGCTGAAAAAGGAAAGACCATGGAAACTACAGAAATACAGAAGATAAGTAGAAATTGTTTTGAAAACTTGTACTCCAATCAAATAGAAAATTTTGAAGGCACAAACAAATTTATAGAGTTATAAGATTTGCCCAAACTGAATCAAGATGATATACACAAGTTAAAGAGATCAATTTCAAGCAATGAAATAGAGAATTTTGTCAGAAGCCTACCAACCAAGAAAAGCCCAAGACCAGATGGATATACAGCTTAGTTCTACAAGACTTTCAAAGCACTAATACCAACACTCCTCAAATTATTTAATGAAATAGAAAAAAGAGGGAAAACTTCCAAACTCATTCTATGAGGCAATATCACCCTGATCCCCAAACCAGGCAAGGATACATCATAGAAAGAAAACTTCAGACCAATATCTCTAATAAAAATAGATGCAAAATTTCTCAATAAAATTCTGGCAAATTGAATACAAAAACATATCAAAAATATAGTGCACCACAATCAAGTGGGGTTCATCTCAGGGATGCAAGGTTGGTTCAACATACAGAAATCAATAAGTGTAATTCATCACATCAATATACTTAATGATAAGAATCATGTGATCATCTCAATAGATGCAGGAAAAAAAAGCATTTGACAAAATACAGCACAATTTCATGTTCAAAACACTAGAAAAAACTAAGGAAAACAGGACCATATCTCAACATTATAAAGGATATCTATGCTAAGCCCCAGGCCAACATCCTTCTAAATGGAGAAAAATTGAAAGCATTCCCTTTAAAAACTGGAACAAGATAGAGATGACCTCTTTCACCACTTCTATTTAACATAGTTCTTGAAACTCTAGCCAGAGCAATTAGACAGACAAGAGAAATTAAAGGGACACAGATAGGAAAAAAAAGAACTCAAATTTTCACTATTTGCCAATGATATGCATCTATACCTAGAAGATCCAAAATATTCCACCAGAAAACTTCTAGAACTAATAAATAAATTCAGCAAAGTAGCAGGATATAAAATGAACACCCCTAAATCAAAGGTATTTCTATATATCAGTGACAAATCCTCTGAAAGAGAAACTAGGAAAATTACCCTATTTGGAATAGCCTCGAAAAAATAAAATACCTGGGAATCAACTTAACAAAAGAGGTGAAAGACCTCTACAATAAAAATTACAGAATGCTAAAAAACGAAATTAAAGAAAACCTTATAGGATGAAAAGATCTCTGTTTTCTTGGATAGGCAGGATTAATATTGTCAAAATGACCATAATACCAAAAGCACTATACAGATTTAATGCAATTCCAATCAAAACCCCAATGACATTCCTCATAGAAATAGAAAAAGCGGTTATGAAATTCATGTGGAAAAATAAAAGACCCAGAATAGCTAAAGCAATCCTTAGCAAGAAGAGTGAAGTAGGTGGCATCACTACACCAGAACTTAAAACTATACTACAGAGTCACATTAACAAAAACAGCATGGTCTTGGCACCAAAATAGACTTGTAGACCAATTGTACATAAGAGAGGATACAAAGACAAACCCACATAAATACAGTTATCTCACATTAGACAAAGTCCCCAAAAATATATATTGGAGAAAAGATAGCATCTTCAACAAATGGTGCTGGGAAAACTGGAAATCCATATGCAACAAAATGAAAGTAAGCCCCTATCCTCTCACCATGCACAAAACTCAACTCAAAGTGGATCAAAGACCTAGGAAATAAACCAGAGACCCTGTGTCTAATAGAAGAAATAATAGGTCCTAATTTCCATCATGTGAGATTAGGCCTCAACTTCCTTAATAAGACTCCTACAGCAGAAGAAATAAAATTAAGAATCAATAAATGGTATGAATTCAAACTATAAAGCTTTTTTCAGTAAAATAAACAATCTATGAGGTGAATAGAGAGCCTACACAATGAGAGGAAATTTTTACCATACACACACATCAGATAGAGCACTAATCTCTAGGATATATAAAGAACTCAAAAATCTTAACACCAAAAAAACAAATAACACAATTGATAAATGGGCCAAGGACATGAACAGACACTTCTCAGAAGAGGATATACAATCAATCAACAAATATATGAAAAAGTGTTTATCATCTCTAGCAATTAGAGAAATGCAAATCAAAACTAAGATATCATCTCATTCCAGTCAGAATGGCAGCTATTAAGAATACAAACAATAATAGTATTGGCAAGGATGTGGGGAGAAAGGCACACTCATTCATTGCTGGTGGGACTGTAAAATGGTTGCAACCAATACGAAAAGCAGTATGAAGATTCCTTGGAAAACTTGGAATGGAACCACCATTTAACCCAGCAATCCCACTCCTCGGTTTATATCCAAAGGACTTAAAAACAGCATATTACGGGGGCACAGCCACATCAATGTTTATAGCAGCACATTTCACAATAGCTAAGTTGTGGAGGCAACCTAGATGCCCTTCAGTAGATGAAGGAATAAAGAAACTTGGGGTATATATACACAATGGAATTTTAATCAGTATTAAAGAAAATAAAATCATGGCATTTGCAGGTAAATAGATAAGAGTGGGAGAATATAATGCTATGTGAAGTAAGCCAATCTGCAAAACCCAAATGCTGAATGCTTTCTCTGATATGAGGATGCTGATTCATAATGGGGATGAGGTGAGGAGCATGGGAGTAATGGAGGAACTTTAGATAGGACAAAGGGGAGGACAGGGAAGGGAGAAGGTAGTGGGGTAGGAAAGACGGTGGAAAGAGATGGACATCATTACCCTAAGTACATGTATGAAGATATGAATGGTGTGACTCTACTTTGTGTACAACCAGAGACATTTATATATGTGTACTATGAGTTGAAATGAATTCTGCTGTCATATATAACAACTTATAATAAATAAATAAATTTTTAAAAATAATACTAAATAATAATGTGTTGATGAGGACATGCAGGGAGAAGGTACACTCATATATTATTGGTTGGAATGCAAATTGGTGCTACCACTCTGGAAAGCAGTATGGAGATTCCTCAAAAAAAGGAATTGAACCACCTTATGACCCAGTCATCCCACTCTTCAGTATATATCCAAAAAATCAAAAATTAGCATACTATAGTCATACAGCCACATCAATGTTTACAGCAGACAATTCACAATAGCCACACTATAGAACCAACCTAGGTGCCATTCAACAGATGAATGGATAAAGAAAATGTTGTATATTGACTCAGCCATAAAGAAAAATAAAATTATGACATTTGTGGATGGAATTGGAGACTATCATGCTAAGTGAAGTAAGCCAGACCCACAAAGTCAAAGGTTGAAAGTTCTCTGATATGTGTAAACTAATCCAAAATAAGGAAAAGAAAGAAATTTTAAAAAGGCAAGGAGGGGGAATTCCAACAAAATAGAAGAAAGATCAGTGAAGTAAAGGAAAGGGATTAAGGGGGAGGGAGGAGGAACAGGATAAGGAAAGAAGAGTGGAATGAATCTGACCTAAATTTCCTATGAATATACCCAAGTGAATCTCATCATTCAGTATATCCACAAGGCACTAATTAAAAAAAAACTGTAAGTAAATAGCAGAAAGATCAGTAGAGAGAAGGAAAAGCGGAAGTATTAGAGACCGAATTAGAGCAAATTTATTCTATGCATTTATAATTATGTCAAAATGAATCCCCAAAGGAAACAAACAACTGAGTGAAGAAACAACCTACACAATGGGAGAGTCTATTTACCAATTATATATCTGACCAGGGGTAGACATCTAGAATATACAAAATATCAATAAACAAAAATTTTCAAAGGGGCCAAAAGACCTAAACATACATTTCTGAAAAAAAAAAAAAAAACATACAAATGTCCAACAGGTATTGCCCGGTTTCTGTTCTCTCAACTAAAAGGCTCAGGGTTCACTCTAGTTAAACTGGGCTAACTGGGCTGCACGAAATAACCACATAAGAGACACAAATACCTTTTTCTTTGGCGTCGCTGTGACGGATCCTCTGACCTTAAAGGTCCACAGAAAGAGAGAGAGCGAGAGTAAGCGGCTGACCCCTTTTATTGAGGAGAAGTTATTTAAATGAGGCAAGGGGTCAGGTTTCAGGGGGCTGAGTCTATATAAGCCAGATAATCAATCACTTGACATGATCCTGAAGTTCTTTTGTTTTGTTTTGTTTTTCTTATGAGCTTTGATAGTCATTAAATTAATCACTTATTAATTCAACACAAATACAGAGGAATGGTGCAGCTTGACATCTAGGGATAAAATATCCCAAATAATTAGGATGCAATATAATAACTTTATGCTAAGAAAATAACTAACCAGTAAACAGGAGGAAAATTTTAGTTCTGCCTAGGAAAGACAGTAAATAAAAACTTCACAGAGGAGGTGATCTTTGAGCTGAGCCTCAATGGATGTATCAGGTTTTGCCAAATAGTCAAAGTGGACTGTGGACCTAGATAAAAGCGTGGGAGAAGGTCAAGTTATTTAGAGATTATTATCATAGAATACATGATAAAGTAGGGATACAAGTGTAGCTGGACCTGATACTGAAGAGCCAGAAAGATTTAACTATATAGATCAGAAATGGTCACAGGTTTTGGAGGATTTGGTTCAGTAGACCAGGTTTTCAAGTATGTTCAAAACTATGTTTTAGAAAACATGACAGCACTGTGTAAGATCACATGGAAACGAGAGAGACTAGAATTAGGAAGAATAATTAAGAAGCTGTGTATTAAGGTATATTTGAAAAAAATCTTGTAAATATAACTAATGACTCTGAGCATAATTTACATGAGAGGTTCTTATGGCTGTGGCCATCAGTGCCTCTACTATATCCCTAACCTTACAACTTCCCTGTTCCCTTGTTGGCTTCTGGCAGCTAATTTCATCATTCCCATGCTGAAAGCCTTTTGCCACCACTACAAAAGGTTTTTTTGCCCACTGCTGGTTAATCAGCACAGAAGTTCTAGGACATTTACATCTTCTCAAATTGTATCCCTCAATGAAATGATTGCAAAGTTGCTATAAAATACACAATCCCATAGAGTGTGCACACAGGATTAAACTCCAGTGGTTTACCTCAGTAACTGGCTTAAAACAGCACTCTTATATCTATGTTGAAAACAGCATTATTCACAATAGCCAGAAGGTGGGAGCAACCCATGTCCATCAAAGGATGAGTGGATATATATACATATAATGAGTGTACATATATGCACACATCATGAAATAACATTCAGCCTTTTAAAAAAATCCCAACAGATGCTACAATATGGATGAAACTTGAGAACATTGTGCTAAGTGAAATAAGTAAAAAATACTGTATGATTCGGCTTATATAAAGTACCTAGAGTAGTAATATTCATAGAGACTGGAAATAGATTGGTGGTTGTCAGGATTAGAGAGGAGGAAGAGTGGGGAGTTGCTATTTAATGGGTAGAGGATTTCAGCTTGGGAAGAGGAAGAAAGCTCTAGAGATGGGTAGTGATGATGGTTTCACAATAATGTAGATGCCTTTAATACGTGGAGCTAACAAAATTGTTTTTAAAAATGGTCAACGTGGTAACTTTTATGATATATATATATATATATATATATATATATATAATCATAATAAAATTACACCCCTTATTGTCATCCTCCCCTTCTTTGTATCACCTTCCCCCACTAGAAGTTTAATTTTTGTCTTAAGGTCAGCTTCTGGGTGAGCCCAAACTAAGACAATTTGTACCAGAAGTAGTACTGGTAAGTGGACTTTAAAGGATGGGATTCTGGAACTGATCATTTGTCAGCAAGATGGCAAAAGAACACTCTTGCAGTTTAGGGTAAGATGGACCCCAATTCATACCCTTGTGTAATTCCTGCTCCTTAAGTGTAGACTGGATTACTGGCTGGATTTTAACAGCAGAAGTAATAGGGCATAACTTATAAGATTAGAAGTCTATTTTAAAAAAAAAAGACTATGGCTTGCATTTGGAAGGTTCTCTCTGGAGACATCAATTCTCATCTCATTGAACAACCCTGTGGAGAAGAACTTATCTTCTGAGGCTTGTCAATGCCACGTGAGTGAAATTGAAAGCAGGTTCTTCCTGAATCAAACCTGGAGATGACTATAGCTCTGAGAATATTGTGATTATGGCTTTGTGAGGAATCTTGAGCCAAACCAGCTAAGCTGCTACCAAATTCCTAACCAACAGAAACCTTAAGAACATATTTGTTCTTAAGCTGCAAAACCATAGATAACTAATACACAAATGGTGAGTGGGGGAAGAATTCCCTGGCATGTTTTTGAGAACATTACTATAAGTCCACTTGTGGTGAACCGGGACAGGATATATATTACAGGACATGCCTTGTTAGAGATCATTAGTACTTAAGAGATAAAACAACAGTGGCATTTATAAGGATGGTGCATTTAGTTGGTTAATATACAGAAGGGGAAAGAAATGGCAGTCTTGAGTCAGCCAATAACCAAGAGCATGACTAAAAGCCATAAGATCTCTATGACAGCATTGAAATTTTCCCAGATCTCCTACAACCAGAGGGAGAATTGGACTGAAAAGCAGGCCTAGGATTTGATTATGAGATTACCAAAATTTCAAAGAGTTTTAATCCACAGTCCCCCAGATCTCCATTGCTAAAGTCAGGGCCCCAAGAGGGAAGCAGTAAGATCTTGAGACAAAACTGGGAATGTCTTGGGAACCTTAAACCCCAGATTTTCCTGAACCCTCTAGGCCCACCCACACTGACTACAGGATAACAGGCCCTCCTTGCCCAGAGACCATGAGGAGTTTTACTAAGATGAATGTGTACTAGGTCTTTTCTGTCACCAAATTTGCATCTCTGAGTACATAGGTAGATTTTTTCCCCTCTATTCTCTACAATTCGTTTTAAAAATAAAGTTCAAAGTTAATTCTGATGCTATTTACATAGAAATATTTCTGTCTCATTCATAAATACTCTTTATAATTTTTACAACAAAAGGATTGGAAAAAAATATCAACTCTAATGCAGTTTTAAGAGTTGTGTTTTCAATTTAAAATCAACCTGAATTTCAAATGTCAAAAAAAAAGGAAACTTCTATAGTACATTAACAGAGTAATGTTATCTTTTGAAACTAATAATAAAAAGTTGGGGCTTCTATTTTGTATATCTTTGTTTTTATTTCTCATTTCATTTTTCTAACAATTGATTTCTATTGTATTTTACACAAAAGTTTCAGTCTGTGATAGATGGGAAATAAAAACAAAACAAAAATCATCCTTCACTTTGGGTATCATAAGAAACTCTATCCTAAATTAAAACTTGCTGTGAATTGAATAGAAGATCCATGAACATGCAAGACTTGACCCCTGAGGAGAGTCAGTTCTATTTGCATGATGACACAGGGAGCTTCCTGGGGGAAGATAATAACTAGACAAGATTAGGCCAATGGACTTACTCTAGCACCAGAAGACAACAGCATCTCTGTCTAGGCACTCTGACAAAAGGAGAAGCCACTGAATCTGAGAAGGGATATCAAAGTGCCCTACTGGCAAACATGGTGCCACACAGCTGCTCATCAGGAAATCTCCTAGCAACTACTTGACACCTTCAAGTGTTCACACCACTGTTTGCCATGAACACCCTGATGACCTCAAACACCAGGGACATAGGTTTTGTAAAGTGTGCCCTCTGCCATATCCTAGATTTTTCTCCAGGTATTCTGATATCTAAAATGCTAAATATGATCCAGAACACAACATACATACTAGGAAAAGAAGATTGAAGAATGTAAAGGGCCATTATCAAAAGACAATGGTAATTTACCCAGTGAAAGATAGATTTAACTTACATCTATAACAAAGGTGTTATTTTTATAATCCCTAAAAACAAAACAAAAACAAAAACTTCTAATAACTTAGGTCTTTAAAACTCTCCAACAGCATACTATTCTCAATATCCACAATCTTGAGGCATCTTATCACTGTTTTCCAAACAGAATTCAAATTCCTCCTTCTCTGGTCCTGAAGCATCCCTTCCTCAGTATGATCTCTTCAGTAGCAATTGTTTTCAACAATCCTGCAGATATTCTGATTTCCTCTCTAAATGCATGGATCCAGCCTTTGGGGGTTTCTAGTAGTCTCACAAACAATTAAATCCTGAATCAGTCACGGATCTGCAAAATGCATGACTAAACACACAACTAAGATTTAAACTGTTTAACAAGTTAGGATTGTTAATAAGTAAAGTCGTGTGAGTATGTGTGTGTGTGTAAGTGTGTGTGTGTGTGTGTAAGTGTGTGTGTGTGTGTGTGTGTTTAACAGCATTCACAATCATGCTAAAGAAATCAAACTTGACCTTTCAATATTTAAAGATGGTTCTGTATGCAACTGTTCCTGACCCTAGTCATTTAACATTAATCATATAGGCTGTAGAATGACTTCAGGACAGGTACTCTTATTAGGAAGTTACTCCTCACCTTTACAGAGCTTACAGACTTAGAAGAGGAATGACATTAAACACATAAACACAAAAATAAATAATAACAAATTGTGATAAATAATAGAAAAATAAGATTACTGGCTGCTCCAAACCAGAATAAAAAGATGAACTTATTTTAGATTGGAAGTCAGGCTTTAGATAATGAGTTGACTGGTAAATGCAGCAATGTTTGTATATAAGAGGCTTAGACATGAGGTTTGTGTTCATATTTAGCCTTTAAGAAACAGTGGCATCGTCTTTGGAGGTGTGCTCTGTGATCCTGGCTTTTATTGCTTGTTTTGACAACTGTATTTTGCTTCTAACATTAACAGAATATGAAGGTGTTTGCTCATTTTGTATTTCATTAGTATTAAATAGTGCACATGTGATATTTAATGGTTCAGTATTTCTTTCTGGGGTCTCTTGTTCAAGACTCTGACCTTCATTTTCCCTTAAGGAAAAACCCATGATGTTGACCCTGCTTCTGGGCAGCTCAGATCCATTCTGTGGATGTTCCCCTGATATAGCCTGTGACAAACCTAGAGTTTGTATTCTCAGCCAATGATATAGAATTCCTGAAAGTCCATTTAAATCCTTTAAACCATACTCAGCCTAAAGAACACACCAAATTTGTAAGTAATAATAATCAAAATTATTAATAATCAAAAGAACCATGAAGGAAACGTAATACACAGACCTTGGCAAGGGACCCTGGCCTTGTCCAAGAGCTTTGGGGAGGGTTATCCTGGAGAAGTGATCTTTAATGTGAAATCTGAATAATAAAAAACATATATTTACCTGGCATCCTACTAAAATAACTATGTATTAATATGAGTTGTATTCTTAAAGATACTCATCTAAAAATGAAAAAGAAATTCCCTACATTTTGTCTAGGACCTAGAGTAAAAATATCATCAGGTAATTATTAACTTACAATTGTAAAAGCAAACTGAAGTATATCCCTGAGTTCAAACTTCTATTTACAGATAATATCAAGAGACAGGAAATTACAGACGTCAAACCACCTGAAACTTGTCAAAGTGGCAGCTTGGTAACAAACATGAACTTTGAAAGCAAACAGATTTCACCTGAGCACAGAGTTGCATGCCTGAAATTCCAGCAGCTCAGGAGGCTGAGGTAGGAGCCATTCTGAAGTCAAACAACAGCAAGTGCTGGCGAGGATGTGGGGAAAAGGGTACACTTGTACATTGCTGGTGGGACTGCAAATTGGTGCGGCCAATTTGGAAAGCAGTATGGAGATTCCTTGGAAAGCTGGGAATGGAACCACCATTTGACCCAGCTATTCCCCTTCTCAGACTATTCCCCAAAGACCTTAAAACAGCGTACTATAGGAATACTGTTACATCGATGTTCATAGCAGCACAATTCACAATAGCTAGACTGTGGAACCAACCTAGATGCCCTTCAATAGATGAATGGATAAAAAAAAAATGTGGTATTTATACACAATGGCGTACTACTCTGCACTAAAAAATGACAAAATCATGGCATTTGCAGGGAAATGGATGGCATTAGAGCAGATTATGCTAAGTGAAGCTAGCCAATCCCTAAAAAACAAATGCCAAATGTCTTCTTTGATATAAGGAGAACAACTAAGAACAGAGCAGGGAGGAAGAGCATGAGAAGAAGATTAACATTGAAAGGGACGAGAGGTGGGAGGGAAAGGCAGAGAGAAGGGAAATTGCATGGAAATGGAAGGAGACCCTCATTGTTATACAAAATTACATATAAGAGGATGTGAGGGAAAAGGGAAAAAAACAAGGGGGAGAAATGAATTACAGAAGATGGGGTAGAGAGAGAAGATGGGAGGGGAGGGGAGGGGAGGGGAGGGGAGGTGGGGATAGTAGAGGATAGGAAAGGCAACAGAATACATCAGACACTAGTATGGCAATATGTAAAACAGTGGATGTGTAACCGATGTGATTCTGCAATCTGTATACGGGGTAAAAATGGGAGTTCATAACCCACTTGAATCAAATGTATGAAATATGATATGTCAAGAGCTTTGTAATGTTTTGAACAACCAATAATAAAAATTAAAAAAAGAAGAAGAAGAATGTATTAGGGTTTAGATATTAGGTGTTCCTTGAAAACTCTTATGTGAGACCAGGGAAGAAGTTTAGAGGTGAAATGATTGGATTATGAAAACCTTAACCCAGTCAGTGAATTAATCCCCTGATAGGGATTAACTGAGTGGTAACTATAGGCTGGTAGGGTGTGGTTCAAGGAGTGGGTCCCCAGGTCCTGTGTTCAATCCCCAGTACCATTTGGTTAGCTAAACTTAATCTATCTCTGCTTCCTAGCGCTATATTCACAGCTACTTTTCTCCACCACACTCTTTGGTCATGATGTCTGCCTCATCCCAGGCCTTAAGAAATGGAGTCAGCCATCTATGGATTGAGACCTCTGAAAACTTGAACTCTCAAAAAAAAATTCCTCCTCTAAAATTGTTCTTGCTCAGTCTTTTGGTCACAGCAAAGAAAAAGCTTACTGAAACAGAAATCTTCATTTTCAAAAGTTCAAGGATTTACTATTCTGAGGCCTCTTCCAGCACACCACTGGTGCTCTCCTCATCAGGGAAATACAAATTTAGAACACAATTACAGGGGTTGGGGATGTAACTTCAGTGGTAGAATGTTTGCCTTGTATGCCTGAGGTCCTGTGTTCAATCCCCAGTACCATACACACACACACACACACACACACACACACACACACACACACACAAAGACATATACATACTGTTACACACCACCAGAATATCAAAAATTTTAAAGTGTGGTGTAAGCATGGGTGAAGATGTAGAATAATGAGAATTCTCCTATACTGTTGATGGTTAGTGAAGTCACTTTGTAAATCTCTTTGGCCTTGAGTGTCAATGTTGAAGATCCAATAATTCCATACCCGGTCCAAAGATTTATCCACCAGTTCAAGACACCCCATTTCTCATAATAGCCATATGAGTGGAGTTCCAGGGGAGTTGTGGCCCACATCATGAGTGGTCACAACCCCAGGAGGTCAGAAGGGCTCTGTGGTTGCAGGATTTATGGTGTTCAGAGACCCAGAACTATTGGGGGGCGGGGGGTTTTGATAGTCTCACATGCCAGGAGGCACAATGAGAGCAGCTCCCTAGCAGTGATTAAACAGGGTTCCCCAGATCACAACAGAGGTGGAGGGGATCTTGGTGGTCTGAGGTGATGCCTTTTTAGCAACCTGAACATAAGTATTTTAATATTTTAAGATGGCATCCTTACTAGTATATGTGGGCTGAATATCATCCTAAATTTTCCCTAAGAAAACTCAAATACATGTACAACATGATACATGAAAAGAATTTTTATGCAACCACTAAGTTATCATAAGCACAAAAATGGAAAGGGGGAAAAAAACAGAAAAGAAAGTGGATGAATAGATTATGGTCAATTCATGCAGGGGGATTTCAACAGTAATGTGAATAAATTACAAGTACAGGCAATGTGAATGAATGTCACAGAGGAAAAAATACATGAAAGAATACATACATTATGATTCTGTTCGTATAATTTTAATAGATAAAACTATTATATAGGGAAGCATAGATATATAGTAAAACCATAAAATAGGCAAGGAAAAGATTATTCAGGTTGTGAAGAAGAATGGGTAAAAGGGAGGTTTCAGGGCAGTAGAAAAGTCCTTTATTTAATAATTATTTTTAACTCATCCTTACGTGTATTAAACATGTTTCTCTATTTTATATTTTGCCATAAATGTTTAAATTTCTTTTCAAATGTGTTTACCCAAATTATTGCAAAGAGACAAAATTTTTATTTAACTATAGCCTACTAATAAATTTAGTAATTTTGTGAGCCTCACTTTTCCAATTTTTAATGAATCACCTAGAGATTTTGTTCAAATGCAGATTTCAATTTAGTAGATTTGGGCAGGACTTTCTTCTCTAAGGAGTTTTCCCAGATAATGTGAATAACTGCTGTTCTTGTGACCACACTTAAGGAATATACATATAAAACACATCTGTGTTCTAACAATGAAGACTCAGGTAATTCAGAGCAGCTTACAAATGGTTCATTCAACAAATACTTATTGGCTATCTACCAAACCTTTTAAAGACTATAAATGTTAAGGATAAATGTTCTTTGTTAAGGAAAAAAAATAAAAGCATTAGGGTTAATCTTAACACACCTGTTTTTTTAATAAAAAGTGTAATGAGTATAATGTAGAATTTAATATGTTCAATTAAGTTTCCTTGTCTTAAAAATAAAAATAAAATAATTAAATATAATATCCAACCACAAACACCTCAACTGTTTTTCATAAAAATATGGTATCAGCACACTGTTTTTATCCCCACAACATCCTGTGTCTCCTCTCTCTCTCTCTCTCTCTCTCTCTCTCTCTCTCTCTCTCTCTCTCTCTCTCTCTCTCCTCCTTTCTCTCTTTCAGGTTATTAAATGCAAAGCAGCCATTGCCTGGGAAACAGACAAGCCCCTTTGCATTGAAGAGATTGAAGTAGCTCCCCCGAAGGCCCATGAAGTTCGAATTCAGGTGAGTGGGGCCTTTCCCTGCCTGAAAAGGACTCTCAGCACAAAGTGCTCCATTTCTTTCAATTATGTCCTATAATGGTCTGACTGAGAGTCTTGTTTTCACTGTGGAGAAGTTGTATTTTTTAGGTCCACATAAAAATGGGCATTATCCCCAAGAAGGATAAATTATTGATCATTTTAGTAATTTTTGATGATGACTTAAAATTTAATTGAACAATCTTAATCTTGATTGTCAACCCTTAATCAGACAAAAGAATTTGCTTTGGCTTAGAATTAGTTTACTTTTTATTATTCAATTACCAATTATTGGAAAGTGTTTACAAAAAAAAAAGAGAGAGAGAGAGAGAGAGAGACCCAAAACAAGGAAGAAGGAAACCCTTGAGAAATGTCCTGGGCATTATGAGAGCCTAGGTGCCCAGAGGAATGGCAGGAATGGGTCATCAGAGAGAAGAACAAAGAACAATGTCACAGTTGGCATAGTTGGACATGGTCTCCATTTTTTTCTCAGGGCCAACACTACATATGTGAAAATGAATGGGATAGCCTCATGGACAGATCCTAAAGAATTATACAAGATACATTGATAATTAATTATAAAAATGTCTGTCTTTTAACTATAAAAGATTGATCACCTTGAATACAATTTCAACAAAACTTGAACAAGCCATAGAAACCCACATTCCCTCCATTCCCTCTGCCTAATAATTATTTATACCTATTACATTTGCTTTTTCCTCTCCTAGAGACAGTAATTACCAATCCTATCTCTCTCTCTCTCTTTTTTTTTTTTTGGTGAACACAATATCTTTATTTTGTTTTTATGTTGTGCTGAGAATCAAACCCAGTGCCTCACGCATGGAGCGAGCTACCACTTGAGCCTCATCCCCAGCCCCCAATCCTATCTCTTTTTGTGATCTTTCTGACAACAATGAAAGGTAGAAAACATAAGTGCTTTATAGGAGGAAAAGAATCTAATCTCATATAGTTTTTATTCATTCTTTTTTCTTAAAATGTAACAATTTTATTGAGTTATAGTAGTATTGTCATGCTTCAATATGACATTGGGCTTAAAATCATATATAATATCTAATCCAATAATATAACTGCAGAAACACCACTCAAGTCTGTGATTGCTTTATAGGTAATCGCCACTTCCATATGCCATACTGATGCCCACAATATTGATCCTAAATTTAAGGAGGCTCTTTTTCCAGTGATCCTTGGCCATGAATGTGCAGGAATAGTGGAAAGTGTTGGGCCAGGAGTAACCAACTTCAAAGCAGGTATTTTAATTTCTGATTCCAATAAAATAAAAATATCAGTGGTGTGTGTGTGTGTGTGTGTGATAATTTCTTGTAGCCCATGTGGTTCAGCTTTTCTGATATACAAGGATGTTCTGTTCCGTGCAGAATATTTGGAAATGTAATAAACAATAGTCATGCTATAGAGAGTTGCACTAAGAGCATCATCTCTGACAGAACTCTGTACCTGATAATACCCATTCGGATTTGTTAGTTGATGCGCAAGAACTTTTTTTTTAAAAAAAGACAGTATATACAAAACTTAAGAGAGTGCACAATTATGTAAGGTAATAAATATTTTAGCTACCTGTACTTTCAGTTGAATATAAAATTTATACTATAAAAATGGTGTTTTCCACCAATTCATCTGCAGTAAACTATTTACAAGTATCATCTTTAGGCACTATCCAACATGTGGCCTTTCTTTCTAGGTGACAAAGTCATTCCATTCTTTGCACCTCAATGTAAAAAATGCAAGTTCTGTCTGAGTCCTCTCACAAATCTTTGTGGAAAACTCAGGTAAGCTTTATACACTGGTAATGAGAGTATACATTGGCATGAATATTTGGGGAAACACATTGACAACACCCAAATGGAGCTGAAGAGAAGCAATCCTGGCCCCTAATTCCACTTATAGGTATATACAATACACTGTCCAAATGCATACTAAGAGACATATGCTAGAATGTTCCTTGCAACATTGTTTATAATAGCAATCAACTGAAAGCAGCATGAATGTCCATCAATAAGGTAGTAACACAATGGAATATAATATAAAAATGAAAATGGCAATGGCTGGAGAGTCTAAATCTTTATTCCTCTGTTTGTATTTTACTGAGACTATAGAAGGATTCATTTTTCCTTAAGGATGATTGAAACTGGTTATTTAAGAAGTTAGAATGATACCACTCTAATAATGTTTTATTGTGCCTTGATTATCTTACCTATAAAATAGGGATGATACTATCAGCTGCTTTGTAAAATTGTTAAAGATATTCAAAGAATTATACTATTTTGCAAAGTTTCGATGAAATAATGGATTTAGATAATGATCATAAATTATAATATCACAAAAAGAGATGATCAGAAATTATGTCCCTCCAGATGAAATGCATTATACCACCTTTGAAGTATTACCACAAAACTATAAAACCTGAATCCCAACAAGCATTTATATTTTTTAAATGCTTATTTACAAAGAAAAACAAAAACAGAGAAAGATGTTAAACCAGATTTCATGAATGTGATCGGCAAAATCCACTAAGAGGAAAATTCTATAGAACAAATGACTCAGTTACAACAAACAAATTGCAAAAAAGAAAAAAGGGGAGAGGAAAGAATCTACAAATTAAAAGAGATTCAAGATACATGTCAACCAAATGCAATATGTGGACCTAAAAGAATCTGAGAAAAACCAGGAGACATGGCCCATGCCAGTAATTCCAGTAGCTGAGGCAGGAGAATCACAAGTTCAAGGGCAGCCCCAACAACTTGGCAAGACCTTGACTCAAAATTTTAAAAAATAAAAAGAGTTGAGTATGGGGCTCAGCAGTAAAACATCTCTGGATTCAACCCCCAGTACCACCCACACACACAGAAAGAAAAAATCTCACAAAGAAAGAAAAAAAAAAAGAATCTTTTAGAGATACATACTGAAATATTTCTATATAGATGAAAATGGTGATGTCTGAGATTTGCTTCAAAATAGTCCAAGGCAGGGAGCGAGATGCAGATTGTGGAGGGGTAATAGATGAGAATAGATTGCCCTTTGAGTTGATAGTCACTGAAGTTGGGAGATGGGTACGTGGGAGTTCAGTATGCTATTCTACTTTCGTATCTATTTGAATTTTCTGTAATAAAAAAATGTATGAGCTAGTATACATACAGCCTTTGCATTTAATGAAAGTTTGTTCTTACCTTTAAAATGCTTCTAACAGACTACATGTTAATGTGAAAAGTGACAAGTTATTTTCTCAATTTTTCCATCTTAACTCCATAAAATTGCCATTAACAAATAAAAACACCCAACATTTTTTGTTGGGAAATGGTCCGTCCCATTTACTTTCTCTCTCTCTCTCTCTCTCTCTCTCTCTCTCTCTCTCTCTCTCTCTCAGAAATTTTGAATCTCCTATTACTGATCAAGAACTAATGGAAGACAAAACCAGCAGGTTTACCTGCAAAGGAAAATCAATTTACCACTTCATGGGAGTCAGTTCATTCTCTCAGTACACGGTGGTGTCAGACGTCAATCTTGCCAAAATAGATGACGATGCAAACTTAGAGAGAGTTTGTCTGATTGGATGTGGATTTTCATCTGGCTATGGGGCTGCAATCAACAATGCCAAGGTAAATTGTTAAACACAGATTGTGTAAAACAGACGTTACAATATGATAGGAAGGACATAGAATTAATTATCTTCAAATGCTGGCTATGTCATTTATTACCTGTGACTTTAAGCAAGTTATTTAATTCCGAAGGATAATATCTACTACAAATACTTATATAGATAATTAAATTATATTACATATGTACAACATCTGGTCTAATAGCCAGCATATAGTTGGCACCTACTACGTGTTACATATAATACCAGAATATTTGATTAAAGACTAGCCCTGATTTAAATACATCCTGTTTAAATATGTTCCATAAATATAAATGCTCATCCTGGGACACTTGACCCAAAGGGCAACAGAAACTTTAGAAACCCTCAACCACCTTCCTCTGGCCACCTGTACCCTCTCCCTGATGCTGTAGATTTTTCTCTGCCAATCAAGAATAACTTATCTCTGCTTCTCATCCTATCCCTTCATGGCTTCAAAAGAGTGTCTCTGGTAGCAGTCCTGAGGGTGGCAAGATGTGTCCCTGGAATCACATGTTAGAATTTAAAAATTTTACAAGGCTATTTAAACTACAGACCAGAGAGACTTCAAGCAAGGCCTTCTTATTCTAACCTCCCTCATGTCAGTCTTCACCCCTTGACTCAAAACTGCAAAATGCAGCCAATGTGGTCTTTCTAAACAACAAACAAATCTGTTTTCCCTCCTCTTGCATTGTTTCTTTTCGCCCTAAATAAATTCCTCAGTGGGCTACAGTGACTCTTTGCACTATTCACAATTCCCAGGGCCCCACGCTGAGGCCTCAGGTTTTACTCACTGAGGTCTCTGGGCCTTTCCACCTGGGTTGCACCAGTATAGCAGAGTAGACTCCCCAATCTCACTCAGGCTGTCTCCCTTTAGATATCAGTTCTTCTTAAGAGCTATAAACTCTGCAGCTTTCTCTTAATTGTTTACTTTATTAAATTATTTTATTTAATAAAAATCATATATGTGACAAAATGTAATGTCCTAATATATTCATACATAGTGATATGATTAAATCAAGTTAATTAACATATCCATCACATGACTTTCTTTTTTCTTGTGGTGAAAATTAAAATGTGCTCTCTTAACAATTTTCAAAGGGCTGGAGATATGGCTCAGCGGTAGCGCGCTCGCCTGGCATGCGTGCGGCCCGGGTTCGATCCTCAGCACCACATACCAACAAAGATGTTGTGTCCGCCGAGAACTAAAAAATAAATATTAAAAATTCTCTCTCTCTCTCTCTCCTTTCTCACTCTCTCTTAAAAAAAAAAAAACAATTTTCAAACATACATTATTATTTATCAATACCATGTCCTACAATTTATTTCTCCTAACCAAATATTGTGTTCTTTGACCAACATCTCCCCAGTTCCTCATCTCCCCTCCTCCCGGGCTCAGGTAAACCACCATTCTGCTCTCCACTTTTAGGAGTTCAATTGTTTTAGATTCCATCTCTAGTAAGATTGTGTTACTTGTCTTTCTGTACTGACTTCTTTTGCATAGCATAGTGTCCTCCAGGTTCATCCATGTTGTCACAAAGGACAGGATTGCCTTCTTAAGACTGAATAGTATTCCATTGTGTATATAGACCACATTTTCTTTATTCATTCATTTGTTCATGGGCACTTAGCTGGATTCCATAACCTGGCTATTGTGAATAACACAGCAATGGATATAGGAGTGCAGCTACCTCTTCAATATACTAATTTCATTTCCTTTATATATATTCAGAGGTAGTTTTACTAGATCGTATGGTAGTTCTATTCTTTAATTTTTTGAGGAATCTCCATTCTGTTTTCTATAACGGATATACTAACTTACATTTCCACCAACAGTGTGCAAGGGTTTTTTTTTTTCTCCACATTTATGCCAACATTTGTTATCTTTTATCTTTTTTAAATTTATTTAATTTATTTATTTTAGTTGTTGATGGACCTTTATTTTTTATTTATATGTGGTGCTGAGAATGGAACCCAGTGCCTCACACATGCAATGCAAGCATTCTACTGCTGAGCCACAACCCCAGGCCTCTTTTGTCTTTTTGATAATAACAATATTAACAGATGCAAGAAAATAGCACATTGTGGTTGTTTGCATTTTTCTGATAGAGGTTTCAAGCTAATTTTTTAACATACCTATATGTCTTCTTTTGGAATATATGTTTCTCTTTTGAGAATTATCTCTGTCCTTTACCTTTTTTTTTTAATTGGGTTTCTTGTTTTCTTACTAGTAAATTGTTTGAGTTCCTTATAAATTTTTGGGATTAACACCTAATCAGATGTATGACTTGCAGAAATACTCTCCCATTTCATAGCTTGTCTCTTCACTCTGTTGGTTGTATCTGAGGATGCACAGAAGTGTTTAAGTTTGATGTGATCTCAGTTGTCTTATTTCCTGTGCTTTTTAGAGTTACACGCAAGAAATCATTGCCTCGACCACTGACATGAAGATTTTTCCCTGTATTTTTTTTTCTCGTAGTGTTACATTTTCAGGTCTTAACGTTTTAATCTTTAATTCATTTTGAATTGATATTTGTATATGGTATAAAATAAGGATCTACTCTCATTTTCTATATATGGATATAAGTTTTCCCAGCACCATTTATTAAATAGACTGTCATTTCCTCATTGCATAAATTAAAGCAAGTGATGTTTGTCCTCTCTGTTACTTATTTTGTTTCCAACTTAAAAGGTGTTAAAAATTTCTCTGGGACATATTTTCTCTTTCTCTCTCTCTCTATTTCTTTTCTTTTTTTTTTTTTGGAAGGGGGGGCTATGATTTAATCCTAACAGCTTGCCATCCTCTTTGTGAAATATTAATTAAGCATCTCTCTGTATTCAATCTAGTAAGTAGAATAAATATACCAGTTATAGCATCTTTTCTTACCATTTTGTGTATTGCTCATTTAATTCAATTTAACAAGCATTTATTCAAGACTCAACACAGAGAAGACACTCTTAGAAAATAATGGAGAAGATACAAAAGTTTCTGCCTTTTAAAAAAACTTAGTCTTTAAAGAAACACATATACACATAATTATTCGTGGCATATTCAATATAAGATTTTTGTGAAGGGAAAAGCAAAAGGATAGACACTATTTCTAGCTGAAGAATTAAGAAAATTTTCATGAAGAAATATGCTTATATCAGAAATAGAAGTACAGGTTAAGTTTTTGTTATTGTTTTGGTATGTGTGTGTGATGCTGGGGATTGAACCCAGGGCCTTATGCATGTGAGGAAAGCACTCTACTAACTGAGCTATATCCCCAGCCTAGGAATAGGTTTTAATTAGAGGAAATTAAGATCAAAAGTACATCAGGCTGAAGGAACAGCAGGAAATAAGGCATGAGGAGAGGAAAGTGCAATGATTTGCTGTGGGTGTTGTAATGGGAATATCATGGAGATGGAGATGGAGTGTAAACAGAGGTCAGAGAGCAAAGATCCTTCAATGCCATGCAAAGATATTTGGACTTCAATTCCATTTAAATGAATTAACAATTTAGAATGATCAAGTGAGTCAATTCACATTTTAAAAAGTATTAGTGATCCTTGAAAACCATAGTGTTAATAAAGCTAAATTAGATTTATTAGAAATATAGATGTCAAATGACCTGTAATCCAATTTAAGAAGAAAAAAATAAACAGTTTAGAATGTCTGGGGTTTTGAATTTTGTTCTGACAACATTAAAGGAAAAGTAAAACAAGGGAATTATTTCCACTTGGGTTAGTCTCTCATACACTGATAACCTTAACAGATTTTAAATAATTCTCCAAATTTAAGTAGAAATGCATCATTTTCACATTGCCAATTTTTTTTCTGTTGGCAACATATATACTTTACAACAGGCAGTCTTTTATTTATATGTCTGAACATTCATCTCACCCTCTCCTTCAAAAGAAAAAAAACATAGGACAGCTGCTTTATTTTTATTTTTATTATTATTATTATTATTATTATTATTATTATTTACTGGGGATTAAACCAGGGGTGCTTTACCACTTAGCTACATCCCCAGCCATTCTAATTTTTTGAGATGGGGTCTTGCTAAGTTGCTGGGGCTTGCCTCATACTTGTGATCCTCCTGCCTCAACTATCCAAGTCACTGCGATTACAAGCACCACACGTTGCAGGACTAGCTTCTTTAACAGTGTCTCTACCTACAGGTCACACCTGGTTCTACTTGTGCTGTTTTTGGCCTAGGAGGTGTAGGTCTTTCTGCTGTAATTGGTTGTAAAATAGCAGGAGCTTCCAGAATCATAGCTATTGACATCAATAGTGAAAAGTTTGCAAAGGCCAAAGCCCTAGGAGCCACTGACTGCCTCAATCCTAGAGACCTGGATAAACCCATTCAGGAGGTCATCACTGAATTGACCAATGGAGGTGTGGATTTTGCCATTGATTGTGCAGGAGGATCTCAAACTATGGTATATATATCTTTTTCCTCAGATATATTCAAATTTATAGACACTGAAATTCTTCATATATTGCCTGTATGTTCTGGTTGGCTGTTTACCTCATTTTATTTGACTTAATAATCAAAGAGGGCATTTTTCTTTTCCTTTTTCTTTTTTCCTTTTTTGGCAGTATTGGTGATTGAATCCAGGGGCTCTCTACCACTCGGCTACATATCCAGCCCTTCTTAAAAACTTTTTATTTTGGAACAAGTTCTCATTCATTTCCCAGGCTAGCCTTGAACCAGAGATCCTCTTGCCTCAGCCTTCCAAGTCACTGGGATTACAGGCATGTGCCACTGTGGCTGACTGGCTGGGGTAAAGGGCATTTCTTTAGCTAATTAAAAATTAAGAAATCCCCCAAATTATCTTTTAGGAATAAAAAACTGGAATGAGAATGAAATTGGTAAATATTATTTCTAGCCTAATATGTTGAACATTTAAAAGGAAACTCAAAAGAAAAATCAACATCTACAAATAATCAACAAATAATGCTAGTGTGGCTGCTTATCACAAGAGAAAAGTGAACTCACAAAGACAGACAATATTGGCATTTGGGAAGTGCTGAGGTTTGAATGTGCTGCTCAAGGTTGAAGTGTTGAGAGTTTGGTCCTCTGTGTGATCATGAATTTGATCTTAATAATCTCTAATCCTCTAGTTTAGCCTACAGAACCCAATAGAACAATTATAAAGTTATAACAGTTTACAGTTCAAGAAAGTTTTGCCAATTCAACCAAAAATAATTCTTACCAAAAGATATCACTGTCTACCCAATGAAACCCTGTATTTGCATATAGTGCCATTTCAACCAAGTCATCATTATGGAGGATAATTCCTTATTTGGAGCACTGCTCCAAAATGTAGGAAAGGAAATAGGAAAAGCATTAAAAACAAAAACAAAACAAGAGTCAACTTGTAAAGAATAAACAATTACTTTAAGGTGACAAGTAGTGCCTGTGGTCTTTCCTCTCTCCATGCGTCTTTTGATACAGTATATGTAAACAAAAATGTTTCTGCCATACAATAAGTGCAGAGAGTAGAAGTATTAATCTTTAGAAGTGTTTACAATTCTCAAAACAATAAATAAACGCATATTCAAATAAAAAATTCAAAACACTTCCCAAAAGCTCTACATCATTGCATCTTCCATCACTGGTATGAGAGGAAGAAGGGAGAGAGAGATTGATTGCTTCTTTCATACAGTGATCAGTGATGTGAAGAAGCCTATTACAACATCTATAAAAGTTAAAATTGACCCAAAAGGTCAGAATCAAGTTGACCACAAGCCATGAGGTACAAAGTTTACACTTTTCTTCTATAGGATCAATCTCAAAAGATTAAAATTGTGTATCTATTTACCTTAGGATTTCTATATGAAATGGTCATTCATAAGTATATATTCCTTTGAAGCTTATTTACATGTTCGGTTTTGGGCATTTTAATATTAACTGCAAATTTGCAGTAGGTTAACATAATAATGTTCTCTCTTTCCCTCATGCAAAGATCAATGTATGTCCAAGCAACTCTCCTGAACTGAGCCACCGTCTTCCATGTGATAACTCAGCAATCAAGGAAATGTAAACTCCTGGCTTCAATCTCAACTTGAGGCCATCTTGGTTGTTAGAACAAGAGAAAATATGGTTGGCAGGATGAAATCTACCTGTGAGAGGGCTGTAAAAATGTGGGAAAGCAGATGAAATGTTTAATGAACAGAACAGTGTTATATTCTATTAAGACTTTTGCCCTATGTTTTAAATAGCATTTTTTATTTATCCTATCCTTTTTGTTTGTTTTTTAAGTTGCAGATGGATAGAATAGCTTTATTTTATTTATTTATTTTTATGTGGTGCTGAGGATCAACCCAGTGCCTCACACATGCTAGGCAAGCCATCTACCACTGAGCTACAACTGAAGCCCCTATTTATCCTATCTTTAGATCTTCTAAGTACATAGTGTACACCTCATTTCTTAGGTTCCAGGAAATAACTGATTTTTCATGACTTTTAAAGATTTTGATCCCAGGTCCCTGGAATTGCAGATATTTTAGTAAATGCCCATGGTGGATTATCAAAACCTTGTTGATTAAAGTTTATAACATCATTTTTAGATCTTTCCTAGCTCTGTGTATGTATGCTTCCCTTGATACCCAATGATTTGTATTGCAGAGTCAGTCTAACTACTGTATTGTACAGAGTAAAATAATTGTTTCGTTTCTTTTTGGATAAGCTAAGAATTGTATTGAATGTTCTATCTATAACACAACACTACAGCTTCAAGGATCAATCTACAATGATAGTATAACCTCATTAACTTGAATCCCAGTATCTAGTATGCAGAGTTCGATACATTTTCCCTAAATATTGTATATTGCTTTCAACACTGGAATTTATGTATTACTTTTCTACTTACTCAGGTAATCTTTGTTTCACTTTCAGAGAGCAGCCCTGGACAGCACAGTAGTAGCTTGGGGATCATGTACTGTGGTTGGATTAAAGTTTGGTGACAAAGGATTGGAAGTTTCCCCAATAGAGCTACTATTGGGCCGCAAGTTAAATGGAACATTCTTTGGTGGTTAGTTTTGGGTTTTTTTTCTTTTCTGTCTTCATAGCTCTTAATTTTCTTCATAGTAGTACAAAAATTCTTAGAATAAAGATTATTGAAAGAAAATAAAAATAAATTATTTAAATAATGAGTACTTAGAATATATGTAAAGAGTACACAAAAACTATTCTATTTATTAACTGAAAGTAAGTGGAGTTTATATGAAAACTACAATTGGCAAATTGAAATTTAATTCACGTTATATTGAAATGAACACAGATGAATAAAAGGTAAACTTTGATTTCATTGAGGAAGTTCCTTATCTAGAATAGAAAATAGTCTTGAATTTTGCTTATTAAGAAAATTTTTGTAAAAGAACAGAAAGTTAAAGATGGAGGGGAAGAGTTTAGTCATTTGAAGCAACATGGATCTGACCTAATAATTTCATTCATTCAGCAAACACACTGATGAAAACACTTTCTTCATGTCAAGTACATGTATTTATTTATTTGCATTTTGGCCAAATTATAGGTTGGAAAAGTGTAGATTCTGTCCCAAAGCTGGTTAATGACTACAAGAATAAGAAATTTGATCTGGATGCATTGGTGACTCATACCCTGCCTTTTGACAAAATCAATGAGGCATTTGACCTGATGCACCAAGGAAAAAGGTAAATTACCAAACAAATGATTGAGTGTTTAGAAAAACTTTATGATGATTCTATTTTTTTTTAAATAATTGGTTTGTCTTTTCTGATTTTCTATGTCATAAATACTAGATTTGCCAGTACTTTTAGCAAATATATTAAATAATGGTCATTAAAAAAAGATAAAGGCTTCTATTTCCATAATATACACTGCTACCACATAGAGTACTGTTATAAATTGACATATTTTTTTCTCTTTCACAAAAAAATGTTAACTCAGTTGGGTTGATCCCTGGAAGGAGAGGTTTCTATAGTTTAATGTTAGGTCCCTATGATACAATATATTCCTAAATCTGGAAACATTATGTTTGGCAATTTTATACAAAGTGCTTATTCCACACCCTTCATGATCTGTGAAGCCATGGAGATGGGAGAAGAGTGACAGTACAGATACATAATAAATGCTTCAATTCTCTCATTCTCTTGCATTGTCATGAGGCTCCTATAGGATACTGACAATTTTAGCTCTATTGTGTTGCCTTTTCTTGGAGCCTAAGGATTGATTTATAACAATGTCCCAATTGATGAGTTCCTAGGGGTTGGGGTAAGATTAGTATCAATGATTTTAGTTAAAATATCCAAGCAGTCTTGATCTACAGATTCAAAGAGAAAAACACTAAGAGCAATGAAATAGAGGAGATGCAGGATAAAGAAGAAATGAAAAGAAAAAACAGCAAAGGGCTGGGAGGCATAGGTCTTTGGTATCAGTACCCAGACTACTTCATGGGAAAGAAACCTGAGAAAATATTCCCACTGACATAACTCCCCAATTTATAAATGTTATCCACAAAATATCAAAAAGAAGTTCAATTAAAAATAAGAAAATATAAAATGTTGGGGTTTGTGTTTAGGGAGTTTTTTGGGGTTTTGTTTTGTTTTGTTTTGTTGTTTTTTCAGTCTTGGGAATTGAACCCAGGGACATTCTACCTCTGAGATCCATCCCTAGTCTTTTTAATTTTGAGACAGAATCTTACTAAGTTGATCAGATTGGCCTGGAACTTTAGATCCTCCTGCCTCTGCCTCCCAAGACACTGAGATTACAGGCACGCACTACCCTATAAATATTATTTTTTAAAACACCACATAAATTTAGTATATAAGCCCTAAATAGCTTACACAATCTCAATATGTCCATAGGAATATTCCTCAGGTTAGGAGTTGGGTTGGAGTTTAGAGCCTTAGAATCTGGTGGTCAGCTCCTCTGCTACAACCCTTTGACCCTGGAGTTCTTGGTCACCGATATACCCACAAACTAAATGAAAATGCTGCATTGCTTTATTAGATGGGCAAGCCTTCCATAGTCTAGTAATTAGTGGCAGAGTAGAAGCCTAGGGATACATGTGTGAGTGGGCCTTTCTACTCCCTCACTGACTCCCTGAGGAAACCACCTGACCACACACACAGATGAAAAGATAGCAACAGGAAAAGCAGAAGATGGGCCTTGCCATACATACTTACCATATGGGAACAGGAAGCACCCAAGAGGACAGATTTTCCCAACAAACCAACTGTACAAAAACAAGGGAATGGATAGAAGGGGATGGGGCACGATAACTGACTAGCCTGCTAAGATGCAGTGAAGCTGCCTCAGAGTGAGGAAAGGACACAGAGGTTCTCCCTCCACAGGTAGATGTAGCCTCCAGTTCCTGGGTGAAGAAAATATTTAGGCATGGTACCCTAATGATTGCCAGGGCTACACAGCTCCAGAGTAATGTCTGAGAGAAAGAATTTTCTGTCCTTGAGGTTTATCTCCCTACTTTGTTTCCAAATGTTGGAATTATTAAGGATTGAAAACATTCAGATTCTCAGAAAGTAGCCTCTCAATACACCAAGTTCCCCCTTCTTTGATGCCCAACTTGCCCTTGGCAATAGGAGAACCAAGAGCAGTGACTCTTCCAAGCCTCCCCACTTTCTAATACCATCTATAAAACATTATTAATGCAATGAATGGGAGAAATGACAAAATAGAAGAAATAAGACTATACAACGTGAATGTTTATAAAAATTAGACCAAATCCTGAAATGAAAAGACAAAAATTATTTGTGGGCTTTGGCTAAATGTTTCATGTAAATTGTACTTATTATTGTTTTATTGTTATTAACAGCATCCGAACAGTCCTGACCTTTTGAAGATGCCAGGAACAATTTGGAATACTATTCAATTGAATCTGAAACTCTCTGATTAATATATTACCTGATAGGATGGACCAAAGAAAATTATGAGCCTTAAATGCACATTTCTGTTAATGTCTCAACATAAAATAGCTATAAATGGTATGGCATCTACACTCATAAAATGTATTCAAATTTCCTATGTTAAATAATATGATTACTGAAGTATTCATGAATAGAACCATGTGATGTTTAGAAATTGTTTAAAATTAGTTCTGGGGAGGTGAGAGTGGGCGATGAAAGAAAAATCATACATTTGTAATTTTTGAAGTTGATAGACAAACTGCAAGGAATTCCACTATACTGTTCTCTCTACTTTTGTCTATGTTAAGAATTTTCTACAATCCACCAATTTTTACTGGAAAAAATCACTATATATTATATACATATATAAAAAATACTATCAAATAGTTTTTGTGTTTGAATAAACTATAAACTACTCTTTTAAATAAGCTGCTAAATAGTTTTTCTTTTCAATATCTGTTAATTTCTTTTCTCTTAGCCCTACTTTATCATTATGTACTATAATCACACTATAGGATATAAGAATCTACATAATGAAGGTTTTTTTAGGGGGGTACTGGGAATTGAACTCAGGGGTACTCAATCACTAATCCACATCCCCAGCCCAATTTTGTATTTTATTTAGAGACGGGGTCTCACTGAGTTGCTTAGCACCTCACTTTTGCTGAGGCTGGCTTTGAACTCACAATCTTCCCATCTTGGCCTCACTAGCTGGGGGGATTAAAGGCATGTGCCAGCACACCCTGCATATAAAGATTTTTAAAAAGGAAAAAATACATCTACCATCTCAAAGTTCTACCCGAAATAACTGCCATTTAATCTTTAATAATTATCATGACACATAATGTTTAATGCTTTACAGTTCAATGATCTGTAATTTGGACTAACTAATGTTATTTTCTATAGTCAGCTAAAGGTAATATGAGCAGTTACTTACATTGCTTACTAATAAAATAATATAAGAAGTAAAAATATTCATAAATTTAACAGTAAGATTTATATAAAAAGTAGCAAAATGGGAGTTTTCAAGCTATCATACTTATAGATACTACAATGGGCAGTTACAAAGGATAAGATACATAATATCAAATAAGAAAGACAAGATTCTAATCTGGAATAATTTCTGAAATCTCATTTTCTTTAAAAATTATCTACCACTTGGTCAATGAACTGAGGGAAAAACATCTCTGAAATTTTGGCTGAAGAGGGTAGCAAGATCTCAAAGCAGAAATATATTCCTGCTTATTTTTCTAATTAGAAATAGATGCTGGTTGATTTATCTGTAAACAATTCCTTGGTTGGCAATGTGGGGACTAGGACACACTGCTTGAGTGGTTGCTTTTCTGGTGCAATTCCCTTTATCAGTTATCATCTCTCTCCTCCTCCTCTTTTTTGCTTCCTTGAATCCTTCATAGGTTCAGTTTGAGACCCAGCTCCTACTCAGATCTTTGCTGCTGCAAAGCTGTTTTTGTCCCCTGATCTCCTTGGGTATTTAGTGTCTTTACTGAAATCTTAACACTCACTGCTTCTGGTTTGTTTTTGTTTTTGTTTCAAACAGGCTTTTAATACTCCCTGAAGGCAGAACAAACCTTGAATCCATCCTCTGTCCTTTGCTAAATAAATTTGTGCTGCTTGATAACAAAAGCTTAACCTCAGGAGTATCCAAATAGTTTATATTTACTCCTTTTTTGTTCAGGCGGGTATTGTAGGAGATTGAACCTAGGGCCTTGCACATGCTAGGTAATCTCTCTACTACTGAGCTACAATCCCAGCCCACATGTACTCTTTTAAGTGAAATTTTCCTAAAACATTTTTTATATTCATCTTGTTTTCCAAATAAAGAATCCCAAATCTAATCCTAAAAACTCATATTTATTATGATCATTAATTTTTATGCTGAATTGTGAACCAGTGACCTCTCCCTAACACTCCTGTAGTAAGTGTTCATCAATCTTCTAATTTCCATATCTACTTCTGTGATTTGAAAAACATCTTATTTTTCAATAATAAAAGCAGTTAGAAGTTGGATATAGTGACCCTGTTTATAATCCCAGCAATTCAGGAAGCTGAGGCAGGAGGATTGCAAGTTCAAGGCCAGCCTCAGCAATTTAGTGAGATCCTGTTTTAAAACAAAATATAAAAAGGACTGAAGAGGTAGCTCAGTGGTAAAGCACCTCTGAGTTAAAAAAAAAATGCTGTTAAAATTATTTATATAGTCAGTGAAACCCTAGAGTAAGGTGCATAGAGTTTAAGGCTCAACCTTAGTCATTCTTCAGTACATGCACCCAGATGAAACTCCTAGTTGATGTAAGGAGTGTACAATTCTCCAAAATGGATACCTAATGCCCAAGTTACCCAAATATATCTTTCCCAAAAATAAGAATTAATGTTGAATCTTTATATGACACATAGAGAAAAAAAATCAGATACCAATAACACAATTGGCAATATGTAGAAAACGTAAGAATCATACTTCAAAGGCATCAAAAAATATGCAAACTACTAACAATTGACCCCTTTCCTGATTGCTTTCATATTCATTCTTCACTTAAACAAGGTTGCTTTTTTGAAAGACTAGGGGCAATAGAATTTACAACATTTCTAGAGTGTCAAGCCACTGAAACAAAGAACAGAAAAGAAAAAATACATTAAAAGGGCAATCTACTTTCTCTTGTTCTAAAAACTTTCTCCACGGATGGGGGTGTAGCACTTGCCTGGCACACATGAGGTCCTGGCTTCAGTCCCAAGCACTGAAAAAAAGAAAAAAAAAAAAAAAACACTCCCTAAAGAATTTCTCCAGAATTACCTCTATCTCTTCCGAAAAACTCTGGTCCAAACATGAAAATCTGTTTAAGGCACACATGTCATGGAACTTCAGGTTATTAAAGATTATTAAATTCTCAGGAAAAAAACATATTCTCCAATATAATAAGATACATGGGTCTTTAAAAAAGAAAAAAAATATTTTTGTGGGTATGAAATTTTTAAAATCTCTAAGAATGCCAGTTAACAGGGCGTTCAATATTTGAATTTAGGAGGGAGTGTGATCACAGCACTGTTTATACTTCCAAGAAGAAATAAAATTTTAAGATGTATGCACTATTTCTTCAAACACCTTAGACTCTGGTAGTTCTCAAAATGCTACTAGGGTGCCCTCTGGTGTTGTTTTATGTTTTTCCACCTCTCCATATCTATCTCTCCCTCTTTCTCTCTCTCTCTCTCTCTCTCTCTCTCTCTCAATATTTTTTCCCCTTTGTTTTGGTACAAGGGTTTAACCCAGATACTCCACTCCTGTTTTGTTTTTGTTTTTGTTTAATTTTGAGAAAGGGTCTCACTAAGGTACTTAGGGCTCACTAAGTTGCTGAGGCTAGTCTTGAACTTGGGATCTTCCTGCCTCAGCCTCCTGAGTCTCTGGGATTACAGGTGTGCACCACCATATCCAGCTTCCTAGATGCTGTTTTCTTCAGGACAAATAATTAGGAACAGAAAACAACAACTTTCATTTATACCATAGTGGGGTTTGTTGTTTTTTGTTTGGTTTAGTTTGGGGTTTTGTTTTTTTTTTCTTTTTTTTTTTTTGGTATTCAGAATTGAACTCAGGGGTGCTCTACCACTGAACTACATCCCCAGCCTTTTTTATTTTAAAATAGAGATCTCACCAAGTTGCCCAGGCTGACCTTGAATTTGCAATCTTTTTGCCTCAGCTTCCAAATAGCTTGAATATCAGTTGTAGACCACTGTACCCAGCCATAGTTGACCTTTTAAAGCGTATTTTTTTAAGAGAGAGAGAGAATTTTAACATTTATTTTTTAGTTCTCGGCGGACACAACATCTTTGTTGATATGTGGTGCTGAGGATCGAACCCGGGCCACACACATGCCAGGCGAGCGCGCTACCATTTGAGCCACATCCCAGCCCTTAAAGCGTACTTTCATGTGCATTATTTCATCTGATTTCTTCAACACTTCCCACTATATTGTGGGGACATATAAATGGAGTGCTGCAAACATGGCATACATTAAGGATGTCTGAGTGCTAGACAGGTGAGCAGCACACCTCTTACCCTGTAGGCCCAGCCCTGGGTGTGAGGCCACGTGTTGCAGTACCAGCACTTGCTCCAAAAGCCAGCTCCTCGATTGGTCACTGCAAGGACAGTTAGCAAGAAATTGCATTGGGCTGGGGATGTGGCTCTAGCGGTAGTGTGCTCGCCTGGCATGCGTGCAGCCCAGGTTCGATCCTCAGCACCACATACAAACAAAGATGTTGTGTCCGCTGAAAACTAAAAAATAAATATTAAAAAATTCTCTCTCTCTCTCTCTCTCTCTCTCTCTCTCTCTCTCTCTCGAAAGAGAGAAAGAAAGAAAGAAAGAAAGAAAGAAAGAAAGAAAGAAAGAAAGAAAGAAAGAAAGAAAGAAAGAAAGAAAGAAAGAAAGAAAGAAAGAAAGAAAGAAAGAAAGAAAGAAAGAAAGAAAGAAAGAAAGAAATTGCATTGGTGGCTGCCTGTAATCTGCCTAACTACAGCCTGAGTATATATACATGGTAAAACTGCACAATAAAATCAGACCTGCTTCCTGCTTAGTCTCCGGAGGTCTTGAAGAGCAACTTCGCAGCCACACTTCTCTAGCCTGTTCTGTGGACTCTGGCTGGATGAGAGAGAGCCCATGCACTATACCATAAGCTTCTTAAGGGCATAGCCATTGTTCTATTCTTCGAGTGCATTACAGATGGCCATGCACCTGTGAAGTAGGAAAGACAGAATTTATTAATTTAATTGAAAGAATGTTCCCTGTGTTATAGAACCAACATACTATTTTTCCATTTGGCTTAAGAGAACCATAGTATTTGAAAGCTGAACATTATCTTATGGATGAATGTGAACAAGTTGGGAAATGTTCTTATTCTCAGGAGATACTTGCTGAAGAAGTTAGAAGTGAATTTCATGAGATTTGCAAATGCCTTTCAAATGGTTCCTCAAAATGAGAGTGAGGTAAACAGAAAGTAAATACAGAAAAATATATTAATTGGTACATCTAGATGACGGACATAGAGATGCTCCTTGTCCTGTTTTTCAACATTTGAAATTTTGAAACCTTTCAAAATTAAAGATATGGTGAAGAACATTTTAACATAAAAGGTAGAGGATGGGGTGCAGTAAAGTGTCTTTGCCTAGAGGCTTTGGGTTAGACCTCCAACACTGCAAAAAATTTTAAATAAATAAATAAAAGTTTGGATGAAGATCAAAATACAATAATCACTTTTTAAATATGCCTGTTCAGGTAACCTTGGGTTAAATATCTTAAGGCCAATTTCTTCCATATGTTTAAAGTTAAGACCTGTTCTCTGAAGCATCAAAAGGAAACTCAATCCCTTTGCTAGTGAAGTCAGTGGACATGAGGCTTCTCCCCCATCATATCTTCAGTCCTAATTAAACATCTCCTTAGTATAACTCAATATGCCATGTGCAGTACAAATAATTTACCTAGTCAGAATAATATGCTAGTAAATGCTGTCTATATTTTTTGAATCATTTTGTAGTTTTCTTTCATTATGGATAAATATTGAGCTTTATAAAAGCTCTAAATATTTTCCTCTCTGAAATTCAATTAAACCAGATTGTTCTTATTATATAACATGAACCCAAGAATAGAACATTTATCATCTCTGAGATCTCAAGATTTGGGGGGAAGGAAATTATAAATAAACAAAGCATTTAATAATAAAGAAGCAAAACAATGTCTTATTTTATTGTTATTAAGTAACTTTATATCCCTTCCTACACTGGCAATAGAATTCTGGTTTGTAAGACCTGCTTATAAAGTAGCTAATAAAATTTCAGAACCTAGTCTTAAAGATGAGCCTTTCTGTAATTAAGCAAAAGGAGTCTGAGGAAGAGATGTCCCTTCACCCAGCAGCTATGAAAAAAGAAATATAATTCCACATTATAAGCTACTTCAAAAAGCCTAATTTGATAAGGTATTAAATTAAGAGAGTTACCATGAATATCAAGCTGTTCTCAGCAGTGTGGAGGCATGTGAATACACATAACTGTTACTGGAAAGTCATCTTCATTACCTGCTAATATAAATGTTATTTGAACCAAAGGGTCTTGTAAGACTCCAAAGGCTTTGGAAAGCGGTAACCTGTCCTTTAAAATTAACCTCTAAAAGGAATCTATAACTCCGATTGTCTTACTGATTAGGTTTTGACATGTTAAGAATATTGCAATTGACATCTCTGTATTTTTCTGCCAAATTATAAGAAAAACATTAGCACCATCCTTTTCTCCCACATACATAATGGAATAATTAAAAGCTTATGCTTTTGTGAAATTTATTTTTCTGAATCTGTGCTGGGTTTCTGTTCTCGTGACTAAAAGGCTCAGGGGTCACTCCAGTTAAACTGGGCTGACTGGGCTATGCAACATAACCACACAAGAGACACAAATACCTTTTTCTTTGGGGTCACTGTGACGGCTCCTCTGACCTTAAAGTCAGAGGAAGAGAGAGAGCAAGAGCACGCACTGACCCCTTTTATTGAGGAGAAGCTATTCAAAAGAGGCAAGGGGTCAGGTTTCAGGGAGATGAGTCTATCTTCATGATGTCCACTGTCAGCAGGTTGACTGATACCTGGGTAGGCCACACCCAAGGGCACAGTAAGAGAAGGGGACACACACAAGGCACTTCCATGGAAGATTCTATCCTAAACAGGACCAGGGGTTATATTACAAAGGAACAGGTGAGCACAGCTTCACTCATGGGGCTGTAGCAAGACACACCCATGCAGGAGACACCGACCCTGGAACCCAAGAAGGGTGGGGAAAGCTCTGCCACATTTCTGTGACTGAGCGCCTCAGCACCCAACTGGGAAGTGTGACCCAGTCATGTGTAAGGTTGGTCTCCCACAAATCTGAGAATATAAAATTTATATTAATCCATCCATCCATTTATATTAATACATCCACAAACAGAAGCATGACAAAGCAGGAAACAATTCTATATCCAGAACAAGTGTTGATTCCAGTGAGAACAAATTTCTGCCTCCTCTATGATAAAAGAGTAGTCCCCTTCAGTAGATAAATGGATAAAAAAAATGTGGCATTTATACACAATGGCATATTACTCAGCACTAAAAAAGAATAAGATCATAGCATTTGCAGGGAAATGGATGGCATTAAAGAAGATTGTGCTAAGTGAAGTTAGACAATCCCAAAAAAACAAATGCCAAATGTTTTCTCTGATATAAGGGGGGTGACTCAAAGTGGGGTAGGGAGGGAGAGCGTGGGTGGAAAATTGCCTCTAGATAGGGAATAGGGGTGGGAGGGCAAGGGAGGGAGAAGGGGAATAGCTAGGATGGTGGAAGGAGATGGTCATCATTATACAAAATACATGTATGAATGTGAATTTGGTGTCAACATACAGAGATATGATAAATTCTGGTATAGAGGTGTATTAAGAATTGTAATGCAAAAAAAGATAAGAGAGCTCATGTATAACGGCATAAGTTGGCGTGAACATACTCTATATTACAGAGTTACAAAAAATTGTGCTGCAAATGGATAATTATGAATGTAATCCACTCCACTATTGTCATGTATGTAAGAAATAAATAATAAAAAAGAAAGTGTAAGCAACTTGTCACATAGCAGCTATCAAGTCTCCTTGTGACATTGTACCATACTGGGGACACAGGTTTGCTGGTGTTGCAATCAGGACCTTTGGCAGTGGCAGAGCTAGACAGCCCTGGTAAAGGAACTAGGTCTATGCTGCTGGGACCAGGCTTCTCTGCATAGCTATTAACACTTATAAGCCCACTGAGTAAGTACTTGAATGGCCTGTGCTTACTCAACACAATATCCCCAAGGTGAGTTCTCTTGTTTACCTGATTATTGGCAACATCCTCCCAAATCAGACCTCTTGGTGAGAATCACAAGGGGCATAAATTTCCTCAAATCTAGTGTCCATTAGGAAAGATCTATCCCTTCTCCAAATGTCCTTATTGCCACTCTTACAATAGTGTTTCTTCAAAATCCTAGGTCATCTGACCAAATCATTAATTGCTATCCATTAATCAGTATAGATTCCTATTTTGGGATCCTTCATTCCTGTCAAAGAGGACTCACAGAGAGACATACTGCTGAAGTTCTAAAGGCTGACAAGATTTTTTTTTTACAAAATAATCTGCCAAAATATTGTGCAAAGCATTTGTAAACCAAACTGAAATTCTCTTCCTCCTCTATGAACTGCTCATAAGAAATCTCTCCAAGAGGAGGAAGTGAAGTAGGATGGTGAGCTAATTGATGAGACAACAGTTTATGCCTTTAGGTTCTGCATGTGTCAGTTATGGATATACCACTTCCACTTGATAAAGCAATCTTCTTGGGAATGTCCACCCTTACAAATCCATGGGTAAATAATACTGCATACATGGTAAGAAACTCAGATATTGCAATTACCCAGAATGTCTCACAGTTAGGCATTTAATCATAGCCAGGGCCAAAGACCATGACTTTGAAGTAAAACTGCATGATTCTACTCTTAGAGGATGCCACAGGCATCATACATTCCACCACAGATACTTTAAAAACACTCACTCTGTAAAAGGAAAGCATCAGAGTTGTTCTCACGGCAGTCTAGACAAACTGGAGAGAATTATTTTGCTCAAAGCTAGCAGTCCTTTAAATCATACCATGTCCTAAGTTCAACTTCTTAGTATGATGAATATGACATAAAAATTGTTAACCTTCTACAAGCAGGGAAAGAACGACAGGACAAGGCTCGTCATCGGAGAAGTGCCCATTTACTGGGGAACAGCTCTGCATATTTTTAGAGCCAGGGGTGGTTTGACAGTTATGACAGTTTAACGGTTAAATGGTTTGACAGTTGGCACAGGGTGCTTTCTGATTGGTGGGTAAGGATCATGTGAGCCAGCAGGGCTAGTTTGATTGGTAGGTAAGGATCATGTGAGCCAGCAGGGCTCACCACTGGACAGCTCTTCTGGGGGGATGAGGAAGTTAGTCTTTGGAGCCAGGGCGACTCCCAACATTCCCCCCTCTTTATTATTAAATGAGAGTGGGCATCGACTCATTCTGGCTGCTTCCTGCTGAGATGGAGATATATATATATATATATATATATATATATATATATATATATATATATATATATAGAGAGAGAGAGAGAGAGAGAGAGAGAGAGAGAGAGATGTATATATCGCATAAATATATATACATACATGTATATGTCACTATAAATAGGTAAAGCTTCCCAAAGATGATGATGCATACACTGACTACCTGTCCATCAGTCATGATGGATACGGCTTCTTAGAAACAGCCCAATTCCATTTCAGCAAGAAGCAATAACAAGCTCCACTCCAGGAGATAATTCAGGATTGTTCTCATTCCCAATTCCCCTTTGCTGGTGACTGATCTGGAGTGAATATGTGACTTACTTCTGATAAATGAGATATAAGAAGTCAGCAAGGGGACTTTGAGGACTAATTTCCCTCTTGATAAAAACAAAAAAGAAAGGGTGAAGAGAAGACCCTTTCCTTCTACCTTTGGATATGATCATGTAAAATGACAATAGGCTAGACCTGCAGCAATCACTGAAAGAACGATCAAGGCTTGCCATCAGAGAAAATGCCCATTTATTGAGGAACAGCTCTGCATATTTATAGAGCCAGGGGTGGTTTGACAGTTATGACAGCTTAATGGTTGAAGGGTTTGACAGTTGGCATGGGGTGCTTTTTGATTGGTGAGTAAGGATCATGTGTGCCAGCAAGGCTAGTCTGATTGGTGGGTAATGATCATGTGGGCCAGCAGGGCTCACCATTGGACAGCAGGATCATGTGAGCCAGCAGGGCTCACCATTGGACAGCTCTTCTTGGGGAATGGGGAAGTTAGCTTTGGAGCCGGGGTAACTCCCAACAATCACCTTATGACCATGCTGGAAAAGACAAGCAAGTGGCAAAGTAGCTGGCATTATCAGGCAACAGAAGTTACCAACCCCCTCCAGACTTTTGGCTATGAGAGATAATAAACCTTCATTTACTCAAGTATTCTATTATTTCCAGGCAAAACAATCTAATTTATATATATATAATCTCCTTTGCCACCTACAAAAATCATGGTGGATCAGACGTTAGTTGCCAAACTTATCCTGCTGTCTATCATAGGGATTATGCTTCTCTTGCCTCACTAGTACATCTCTATCACTGGGTACTGGGTACCCTGGTTGAAATCGGGAAGCTCTTCTCAACTATAGCATCCCCCACCAACCTAGAGGGAAATGAGACACATCACTCCCCCTCAACAGTGGATTTTCCTGCTCGGTACAGTGGCAGATGCCTATAATCCCAGCCACTCGGAGGCTGAGACAGGAGTATCACAAGTTCAAGGCCAGCCTCAGCAACTTAGTGAGGCCCTAAGCAAACTTACAGAAAAAAATGGGGGTGGGGGGCTGAGGATATAACTCAGTGGTAAAATACCCCTGGGTTCAATCCCTAGTACCAAAAAAAAAAAAAAAAAGTGGATTTCCCAACACCTTAGTGAAAAGTGTAATTCTGGGGCCCTCTCAAGAAACACAGTAAATTAGGTAAGCAGGTAGCACATGACAAGTTGTTCCCAACATTCCTTTGTATTTCTTCCTCTACATTAGAAAGAAATATCTGGCATCTCAACTTCATTTAACACAGATTATTTTTGAGCTTGAGTTTCAACCTATAAATAGAACAAACAATCTTAACCATTCCTGTTAGAGCTAGTACCATGAATAAAGAATTTCTAGTAAGGGCACCTATAGTGATAAATTCAGCCTGATCTAAAATAATGTTCTCTTTTTGACCTAGAATTCACAGAATTTATTCTAACAAGAATCAGCCAGATATTAATCGATATGCATTTATCAAAATATAATATTGATTATTTTGGTGTTTAACCTTCCACCTTCCACAGTTAACTTGGTAATTGCCCCTCACTTTTTAATCTATAATTACAGATCTGAAAATTATGGGGGATTGTGGTAGATGGAACACTAAGAAATTGGCTTCTTACAGAATTACTGCATGGGCAAAGTCCTTATATAGTCCTCAAATCAGATAAGCAAGAGAAAATGTTACAGTGGGCAAGGAAAGATAAGTGGAGATCAAGAATTCATGGTTATCTCTGAGCATGGAAGCATATGCCTATAATTCCAGCGGCTCAGGAGGCAGAAACAGGAGGATCATGAATTCAAAGCCAGCCTCAGCAAAAGTGAGGCATTAAGCAACTCAGTGAGACCCTGTCTCTAAATAAAATACAAAATAGGGTTGGAAATATGACTCAGTGGTCTAGTGCCCCTGAGTTTAATCCCCAGTACACACACACACACACACACACACACACACACATTCATGGTTATCTGATTTATTTAAATTATTTAATATATCCTCATTCCACTATTTGGTTTCCTATCATCTTTCAGTCAGTGCCCTAATTTTCACATAAGAGATCCAATATTCCTGTGAATCTGACAACATTATAATCAGAAACCTACAGTATCAAACTCTTATAAAATTTGTTTTTTAGCTAGTGTAGCCTTATGGCTTCAAGAATTGGATTAATCTTCTATTATTGTCAGAGAATACCCTTAGGTTTCAGTACATACCCTGAGCCAAGAATATGAAATTTTGAGCTAGCCATTCTTTCATTAAACTATCCAGAACTTTTAGAGAAAACCACCACCTCCACAGAATTTGAATGACCCATCCACTTTAATGTTCCATTGTGGCAACAAATCTATAGTCCCTAGGGCCTTACCTTCAATACTTATTTCCAGGAAATAAGTGCTGAATTTTTTTTATTAAAGCTCCACTCCTGCATACCTAAAGCTACTCATCCTGAATCTTCTATTTCTTCAGCCTCCACCAGGTCAGGTAACTAATCACATAGTGACCCATTTCATTGATTTTCTATTTTCTTGTAACACTCCTGATATTGTTTTTTAATTGATTTCATTGTAAGTCACAAAAATAAATTCTGGCTTATATAAAATAGAAGGCATTTATTTAAAGGATATTAGATAGGTATCAGAATTAGCAGAACTAGTGATATACATCTTGAAATTATGTCTAAACTTTGACAGTATAACTGATCTGGTCACCATTTCCCTTGCCCTTGGGCCAGAGGCTGCAGACTGAATCATCAATATCACCCTTGACACAGGATGCTACCACTAGCTATCATCACTGCCCCATGAAGTTAGTCATATTTGCAACCACGGATTTCACCAAAGATCTTCCATCTGAGGTTCACAGCTTTCATTTTGCAGTTTTAGACATGTGAGTTGCATGTGTTCATTCCTTAGTTGTAACGAAATATTTCAGATTTATGGAGAACTTTCCAAACATAGAAAGGGCATTCTAATGTCAGGTATCAAAATAATGAAATATATCCATCACAAAATTGCTTGTGGACTCATTTGGTCTTGGTTGTGTTTTTCCTGACATCAATGAAATCTTGGACAGATTTCATAACTCTTCCAGTGAATTTCATATATAAGAAAAAGTGTAAATAAGTCTAAAGCAATATTTCATCCAATTTAAAACTTCTCCCTCTCCCAATCCAGGTCTATCTCAAATTGAAAGCTCTGAAATAGAGCAAGTGTAAGGGGTTCACTTCTGGTTTTTCTGCTCCATCTCTTCCATCACTTGCCAGCCATTGCTTCAAGCTTCCTCCATTGTGTAACCTGCAATGGATCGGTAACTTGAAGAGATTACATTTTACAGGGACAGCAATCTAATATTAGATTACAGTTGCAACCTAATATTAGTGCCCTTCTAGTGTAGCACCTTATAGGTACTATATTCCTTTTTGAATGGGATTTTCTGTGAGTTTTACAAAGAACCCCTGCCCCATATGGCATTTGTAACTCATGATTCCTTCACAGGAATAATTCTTTCCATAATCAGCCATTCAAGACTCTGCCTTCAGCCCTTGGCTTCCACAAGGGCCACCTTACTTGTCCAAATTATTCTCTTTGGTGAAGTTTCTTTCAAGATAATCTATAACTGTACCTTTCCAGAATCCACATCTGATCCATGGAAAACACACTTATCCTTGTCCCCACTAAACTTCAATCCACTTTATTCTGCCAGCATACAGACATATTGTTCTTAGCTAGCATCTTTCCTTTTTTTTTTTTTTTTTTTTTTTTTTTTTTTTTTTTTTTTGCTCAGATATCAGGCCTTGGGTCTTCTAATTCCAGAGAAAATATTTCAGGCTTTCTGAGTGATTTTCTTCTCTTGGTTTCAGAGGAAGAGGAAGTGCTTCTACCATGATCACCATGGAAGTATAAAAGACATATAGCACACTGACGACTCTGCAAAGAAATCCTCACTTCCAAATATTTCCACCCCTCCCTGTGAATTCTTTGCCTTCCCTTATTTAACTTGTAATTTCCCTTATGTAAATTTATCTCTTTGCATGTCCTACATCAGGTGGTCTAGCACCTTTCTTTACAATATGGAAGTAATTAGGCACCTACATTGCTTAGCCTTGAGTTCTTAACCAAAACTAAAACAATATAAAACATCTCATTTTGAGTTCCTGTTATGTTTAACCATAAAATTATTCCTTGTACAACTCTAGATTCTCAATCTTCATAGTATCAAGGAAAAGATATGTTTAGGTTACTTATAATAATGGATACCTTATAATAAATTATTGTCTACAAATAAATAAGAGAAATTAACTTCTTCTGAATAATAGAGCCTCTCACCTTCTTATTCTGAGTGTTAGTCTCAAAAAGTGACAGAAAAAAATTTTACAACACTATTGAGATTTACAGCTGCAACTAGATTACATCTTCTCTCTATTCCATCTGATGTATTTCCTAGGAAAGAGTTTGATGTGTTGCTTTGGAGCCTCTCTGTGTAGAGTCTCAGTAGTTAGTTGAACTAGAAGCAACCATTTTTGGTTCCATCATGTTCAACCAATCTGTGGCTGCCTTCAGTATAGTTTCCGGTTTCAATTTATATAAGCTATGGCAATGGCTATCTCTTCTCTCTCTGAAAGAGCATGTATGCAAGTAAAGTCATCTAGAGCTAGAGAGAATGAAACCAACCAGTTCCCCTCAAGATGATGTACATAATTGTCTCATAAGTTTTTTAACTCATTCAGTACTTTCCTTTTTGTGAACTTTATGAAATATGCTTCAACTTTTTGAAATCTGTTGACTGTATGTCTAGTGTACACTACTTGACATAGTGATGAATCGCTTTCACCTGGTCCTTCAGTTCAAAATAATCTTTGCTTAAGGATCAGAATTAAGTACAAATTAGCAGATTTTCTTGTTTCCTCTCGCTTCTGCTGGATGAAATGGAAAGAGATCAGTCAAGTATTTAATAAATGGTCACTATCAAGTGGTGTCAGGAAGTTGAAGTTCCCCAACACTTCTACCTTTTGTTGCTATGCCAATTTTGTGATCTCTATATGGAAAATATAATCTCTATCATCCACCAGCTCAGGTTATTTCTACTATTGTCTACACTAGCACTGATTCAAAGAAGCCTATTCTTGTATCTAAAAGTTATAGAACAACTTCAGGAAAATTTTATAATTAGATTTGTAGCCTCTGATTTCACCTTGTGTCAATTTTTCCTTCTAATAGAAAGTAGATGTGGCTAACCCATTTACTTGCAACTCCTATTTTTTAAAAATATATATTTTTTAGTTGTACTTGGACACAATACCTTTATTTTATTTATTTTTATGTGGTGCTGAGGATCGAACCAAGGGCCTCGTACATACTAGACAAATGCTTTACCACTGAGCCACAAACCCAGCCCCACGACTCCTATTTCTTTTAATAAATTTTACTTTTTTGGAGGAGTTTTGGGAAAATTGAGCATAAAGTTCAGAGCTCCTGTGTGCCCCCTGCCCCCAACACATGTATAAACTCCTCCACAATCAATATCCCATACCAGAATGATACATTTGTTACCAGCAAAGAGCCTACATTAATGTATCATTGGCACCTGAAGTCCATAGTTCAGAATTCTTCATTCTTGGTATTATATATCCAATGAGTTTTGAAAAAAATGCTAATGACATGTATTTACCATTATAGTATCTCACAAAACAGTTTCAGTATCCTAAATATTTCTGTGCTCTGACTTTTCATCCCACTAGCAAACTCTGGCAACCACTAATGTTTTTATTTTCTAGCTTTTCCTTTGCCAGAATTTCATATAGTTGGAATTATACAATATGTAGCCTTTTCAGATTGGCTTCTTTCACTTAGTAATTTACACTTAATACTTCCTTCATGTTGTTTCACAGCTTGATAGTTCATTTCTCTACCACTGCATAACACTCCGTTGTCTGGATTTACCATAGTTTATCCATCTACTCATCTACTGAAGGGCATCTTGGTTCCTTCTAAGTTTTGGCAATTATGAATAAAGTTGCTACAAACATTGGTGTAGGTTGTGTGGACACTTTTTCAGCTCACTTAGGCAAATACTAGGAAGCACAATTGCTGGGTCCTATAGCACAAGTATGATCATCAGTTTTTAAGAAACTGCCAAACTGTCTTCCAAGGTGGTTGAATTATTTTGCATTCCCTCCAGCAATGAATGATTTCCTATTGCTCTACATCCTCACAGGCATTTAGTGTTGTCAGGGTTTTGGATTTGGGCTATTCTAATATGTGTGTAGTGACATCTCATTGTTTTGATTTGCTAATGACATATGATGTTGAACATCTTTTCACATGATTATTTGACATCTCTATTTCTTCTTTGGTAAGGAGTGTGTTCAAGTCTTTTGCTCATTAATAAATCAAGTTGTTAGGATTTTTTTTGTTTTTATTTTTAAGGGTTCTTTGTGTGTTTTCAGGAATAGTACTTTATCAGATGTCTTTTTCAAGTACTTTCTCCCAGTCTGTGGCTTTTCTTCTTTTCTCTTGACATTGTCTTTCACAAAACAGAAATTTTTAATTTACATTATTCATCTATCCACACAATATGTCTACTTTTCCCATTAAAACACTCAGCATATTAATCACAAGTGTTAGAAATGCATAATCTGATAATTCCAACATCCCTTCCAGCTTCTGGAGTTATCAGGTGAAGGGTTTCCTCAGTTCTTGTCTTCCTGAAAGATTTCAGTTGAGAAACAGAGTTAGAAAAAGCATAAAGGGTTTATTTAGTGAAATGAAAATAATGTGAAATGGCCTTCCTTCAAAAGAAGAAATCCTGGAACCTCCTTCCTCATATATTATATATATTTGGGACAATTATTGTGGTTTCCCACCATGCCAGAATTTTTTTCACAATAGATCATATCCCTTTTCTCCAGATTGATAGGGAACTGTCTGACCACAAGAAGGTGATCCTTAGGTGGTGTAATAGCCAGTTGGGTGCAGCTCAGGGGCAGAGACTGAATTTCCTTTCCCCCACCTCCCTTGCTCAAGTCTATCAAAGCTACCTACTTCCACACTGGGACTAGTTTTGATTCTTTCCATTTGAACTGTGTTTAACTTTCTAGAGTGACTGCAATTTTTAACTGAAAAGCAGACATAATGTACTAGGTAAAAGGAACTGCAATAAATAGGTCTTTAGTAGAAATAGTGGTAAGGTATATAAAGGAAGCAAGCATTATTCAGTTTTAAGATTTGTTCTCAGTGTTTTAATGAGCCTGTGCCCCCAGGTTGTGAACTTCAAAGTGCTTCCCAGTTGATTTTCATTCTTTTTCATTTCCCTTAGGTGGTACAGGATGATTTCTCCCAGCAATGATGAAGCACTGGCAAAAATCACCATAAGTTGGGCCTTGAGGGCAAACCCTGTTAAGAACAGAATGTCCTGTCATTTTTAAAAATGGTTACCTTTCTACTTGCCTTTCAGGGAAAAGCAGGGAGTTTTTCTCCCTTCTTCACTGTGACATTAAAATAGAAATTTAAGGGTACAAAAAAGAAAGATATATTGAATTTAAAAGATAAGAGCCTATAAACCATCGGAATACAAGAAATACCCATAAACTTTTGAATTACAAAACAAGCAACTCAGTGCAACTCAGCCCAGACTGTGTCCTTATCCTCAAACAGTAACATGATACAAGGGCTATTCACAAGCACTAGGAAAACTGGCATGAAACTGCATAACTCTGCCCTGCCGCCACCTCTAGTCCAGCCTCTAGCTACTGTCCCACTATAAATATTTAACACCCTAGACAAGGGGTTGCTATCTCTCACTCTCAATATCTACCTTCAATGTGTATTTCTTGTTTTACCTCGAAAGATAGGTCTCTCTCTCTTTATAGACCACGCTCTTCCTGTATTCCTGTATTCCATGCATATATCTTCCTGTATCCCCAAAGATATCTCTCTAGAGATACTCCATGTTCTTCCTTATGTGTATGACTGCTTTCCTGAATAAATCTGGCTACATCTCTGTCATGTGCTAAAATTCTTCTCCATCACATGTGCCAAGTGATAGACCCAACCTGATATTTTCTTAAAATTGGGAGTCATCTAGCCACAAAGCCATGAAAAGATAATTTTGGCTTTACTATAAATTACTGCAAATTCTGAACCTGCTTGGAATGCCTGCCCATGCCTTGAACTCACTCATGCCTGGCTCTCTGACCAGATAGCAGCCCTCTCTGAAACTTTAGTGACACCTCATAAATATTGGCCTTCCCTGGCCAGACAACAACCCTCTCTGAGGCTCTAATGGTCCTCATAAATTCTGATGTTGGACCCAGCAAAAAATGTAAACTACCAATAGTGTGATGCTTGTCAAAGTTCTGTTATCTGTAACCCCCCTTTGTGTAACATTCTGGGCTATAAAGCCGGGCTGCAGGAAAGCTGGGGTGCTGTCTTATTCCCACCATTTTGGGAGGGAGAGGCAGCCTGGCTGGTCGAAATAATAAGCTTGCTTTAATTTAATTTTAATTGGAGTCAGTGGTCTTTTCTTGCGTCCTGGTCTAACACCAAGGACCCCACTTGTCCTGAGCCAAGGTTCCCCTCTCTGAGAACTTCTCCAGTGACAGGAACTGTAGAGGGAAAACTCAGAAGTATGAGTGCACCCCTTACCCATTACTGGGTATCCCTAGAGTTCATTAACTCTCAAACTAAATTATGAGATGCTAGCAATTCATCAATTACAGATCAGGTTTTCTTGTCCCAGTAACGGTGCCTGCAGACATGAGTTTCTACTCTGGAAAACTGATTCTGATTCTCTATGTTCTCCTATCTGTCTCTCTGATTTGGGGGCAGCAGTTTTCCTTGTGACCTCACTTTCCATCTAACTACAAAGACGTTATTTTCTCGATTTGTTCAGTTTTTCACTGGACTTCTAAACGCTTTACATGTCAGACCAAAAATCAGAAATCCTATTATTGTTAAACAAGCTACAACAAAATTACAAATGTCTCTTCCTAGAAGATAAATATATCTTCCATAGGGAAAAGAAAATTAACTCTACTACAAGCTCATTTTTTTCACTAGAATTGCTTACTGCATTCCAAGCAGAAGCACTGACCCACACAAGGCCTAGAACCAAAAAAAAAAAAAAAAAAACTTTTGAACCATTTTTTCCCAATATCCCAGATATGGAACACCTATAAAAATGTAAATTGAGCAATAACTATATCTATGTATATACATCTATGGTAATTTTGAAATAATTATTATGTTTTTAAAGGTCTACTCTTTTGAGAAAAGAAACATAAATGATTAGAGTATTTGAAAATATATATATACATCATATATATGAAAAAATATATAAAGGCTATTTGAATTCTAAATTATGATTTCCAATGCATTTTAATGAACATGTGTTGATTTTGTTGCAATATTCATAGAACTGAAAACTTAGGACTCAAGAGGTTAAAGAATTACAAATGTTCCATAGGTTGGTGTGAGACTTGCATGGCAGAGTCATGGGAAATAAGGATGCAGAGGTAAGGAGGTTAATCTGAGCCTGAATGGTCTAGCAGTAGAATTTAGATTTTATCTATATCTTAGCCTTGAAGATTTTTAAATAGAATAAGGACATTCATTTAAAACCCAACTTAAATAAAAAATATTTAGGGTCAGAAAGGAAATGGCACTGATCAATTTATATTTCATAAAGATCACCAAGCAGGCATTAATTTAGAAGTTCATTAGATTCAGGGATTCAGAGGTCTGGTATCAATGAAATAGATGGGATGCTTTTTCAGTAACCCTGTAAGAAATAATGAGACTGAACTGAGGCAACAACAGGGGGTGGTGGGGGACATCATGATGTGAGAGATACTTAGGGCTTGGAGATATGCAGGGACTGAGGGAGAAAGAGAGTTGTGATTCCCAGGCTTTCTGTGGTTAGTATGGACACACAGATATATAAAGAAAAGTCCCTTTAAGGAGAAAAAATACAAGATGAGTTGTGTTTTAAAGACATAAGAATCCTAATTGAGACAGACATCTAGTACATAGCTGTCCACTCAAGCCTGAAGTTTAGGGGAGCCATCCTGATTATAGATAATAATCTGGTAATCATCCTTAAATACAAAGAAGTTAAAAGCCATGGTATAGGTGGGAGGGTGGAGTGAAGGGAGCAAAGGACTTTGGAGAGAATCTTTGAGCTCATCAACCTTTAAGGTATATATTCAAGAAATGAACCTTGAAAGAGACTGAAAAGCAAATAGGAAAAGGGTCTGATAGGGTGTCTGGTAGAGCCATTTTAACAAAACACAGTTGTAGAGTAAACCAACAGGGCTGGGATTGTAGCTCAACGGCAGAGAGCTTGCCTAGCACGTGTGAGGCACTCGCTTTGATCTTCAGCACCATGTAAAAATAAATAAAGTTATTGCGTCCATTTACAACTAAAATAATATGTAAACCAGCAAATACTCCAACCTTCTCTACAATATGGCCCACGTTTAAAATGCATCCATATTCTGGAAACTTTTTGTTGCCCTCGACCCTCCTTGCAAAGTCCCCAAAACCTACAAACCTATCAGGTGCTGCTGGAAAAAAAAAAAAAAAAAACTCGAGAAGCTCCCAGAATGGGCCCCTCTCTCTTTTGTGCACCCTTCACCATTAGTCTCACCAACTTAGTTTCCTCTCTTCGTGGAGAATCCCCTGAGACGTGGTATCTTATTCATCCAGTGTTCCCCAGGGCACACAACGTGCCTTCAAGGAAAAGCAGCATTTGCGTACGGGGCACAAACACGCAGCAGGCCTGTCATTGTTTCTCCTTCGCTCTGTTAAGCCTCATCTACCATGACTGGCCCACATCCCACCCCAACCAAGATGTTTCGCAAAGGAGTCTGTGGCAGGACCCCTGAAGGCAGCGCACGCAACCAAGAGGAAACCCACGAACCAAACCCTCTAGTACGACGTCACCCGCAACCCCGAGAGCAAGCCCGCGCCAAGACTCAGGCACGCCCTTCCGGTTCTGGCCACGCCCCGCAAGCCACGCCCCCACCCGGCCCTGGCACCGCCCATCTCCGGCGCCGACAGACCCGTGGACATGGCGAACCAGGTAACTGCGTGCTTGCCGCGGGCCTTGTGCTAGAGGAAGGAAGAACGTGGGGTGGCATCAGGCCGCTAGCAGAGGCGCGTGGCTCGGCCCGGGACGGGATCCCGCCACCAAAGCTGAATCGGAGCCTGCTGCCGCCTCAGCCAAAAAGAGAAGAAGGAAGCTTTGTTTTGGCTCCTCACTGGGGCAGTAGTTTTGCTTTCTGCTTCTGGAACCGCCGGAGCTGGATGGGGGTGGGGAGGACCGAAGAGTGGGGGCAGGGGCTGGTCGAGTGCGTGTCCTAATACAAATGGCCTTGGAGAAGCCATTGCTCTTTACAAGTCATTGCTCTTTATGCGGAATTAAATAACTTTCGTGGTGTCACGCTTGCAGGCAGACACAGCTGCAGCCAGAGCCCTACTCCTACGTGCTAGTGCGTTATGGTTGCAATTCACGACTCGGAAAATGCTCAATTACTGTGCCACTTGAGAGTGTATTTTGGGAAGACTCTTAGGTTCCTTTCTTTTTAACATTTTTTTGAGCACTTAGGCACCAAGAGATTTATGCCCTCTCATAATCCTTGTATTATGTACACGACTGCGAGGCATTTTTTTCCCTTCTCGGAGACCAAAAAATGAAGCTTAAAAAGTTGGTTGTGCTTCGTGATTACACCAAAGGTAGTGAATCAGAAGTCCAACTCAGATCTGTCCATGAGTGAAAAGATTCTGAAATGCATATTAAACTATATAGGCAGAAGTACATGAAAAAGATGAATTATCAATTTAAAGTCGCTGATTGTTTTGATTGTTTTAATGCTTTACAAACTTTAGACATTTTTCTAGAAAGATATATGACCGTAAATGGTGAAGTTTAAAACTATAAACTCTTAATGATCTTTCAGGCTTAATATACAGTTGTTTTTCCTTATTACCAAATATCTTCAGAGACGATGAAATATTGTAACTCCTACATAGTTTAAATGTTGACATAGGGCAATTTTCCCTGGATTTAGAGTGGGGCTTTGTTTTGCTTTCTCAGTGAAAGGAAAAGATTAAGCTGCTTTCAGCATTTTTTAATGGGAGAGGGATCAAACTTTGGTTCTGTATAATTATTTATCTGTTGCCTTGGATGTCTGGGTTGTGTGACTAAATTGTTAGCATTCTAATTTGATCCTTTGGGATTTTGTGTTGAGATCTATGGTACATTAAGGTGGAAAAAGGTGCTAATAGCAGTGTCTAAATTCTTTACTCTCATATTTAATACCTACATTTCAATTTGAGGGGGCGAAGGGGTGGATACTAGGGATTGAACTCAGGGGCACTCCACCACATCCCCAGCCCTATTTTGTATTTTATTTAGAGAAGGTCTCACTGTGTTGCTTAGCACCTTGCTTTTACTGAGGCTGGTTTTGAACTCTCTATCCTCCTGCTTCAGCCTCCTGAGCTGCTAGGACTACAGGTGTGCACCATCACCCCCCAGCCTTACATTTCAAATTTAAAAGCAATAATTTGCAGCTTCACTAGTTACAGTAGCCATTCCTTATATCTTTAGTTCACCTCTCCTTTTCCTCAACTCTGTTCTGCTGCCACCAATAACTACCTATTTTTGCAAAGCATCACTATACCAAGAACTGTATTAGGAACTTCATACTGACTTCCATTTACTCGTAATCATCCAATCTGTAGGTGTTTTATTTGTAATTACTTCTTTCTCATTCTTCATTAAAAGTGATGCTTTCCCAAAACCACCAAGGTTACATTCTTTCTTCATTTTTTGCTTTCTATAGCCCTTTGTTCCTGTTTCTTTAAATCATATTTAAAAATTATTGATGTACACATCTGTCTGCTATAAATACACTTCATAAGCATTTTGTGAACTGTTCAAAACCTTCCTCATTATGCTTGATTTCATGGTAATGGGGAAGCATGTGTACTGACTATAATCTCTTAACTTCCTATATATACATAATACAAGTCACATATGTAATTTAAAATTTTCTAGTAGCCACATTAAAGAAAGGAACAAATGAAATTGTTTTTAATAGTATATTTATATGATCCAACATATTCAAAATATTATTCAACATAATATTTTTAAAAATATTATACAGCTGGGTGCAGTTTTACACGCCTGTAATACCAACTACTCCAGAAGCTGAAATGGAAAGATTACAAATTCAAGGGTAGCCTGGGAAACTTATTGAGACCTTGTCTCAGAATGTTAAAAAAAAAAAAAAAAAGGTCTGGGGAGGTAGCTCAGTGACAGAGTTCAATTCCCAGTATCATCAAACAGACAATATGTGTGTGTATAAATATATAATATATATGTACATATATGAGATATTTTTACTCTTTTTTGTACTAAGTCTTCAAAATTCAGGTGTATTTTACACCTATACCATATCTGAGATCAGACTGTTTTGTTAGTACTGAGTAACTATATGTGGCAAAATGCTTGTGTATTGCATTTACACATATTATGTGTCAAAGGGGCTCCTGTATTAGCACAGTTAAAAGTTTTAAGTTCGCCCATTCTGATACTTCTTATCCTCCTTCCTATCCTATAGTTTTGCACTAAACTGGTGCAAACAGTTTATTTAACCATTCTGAGCAAAAGTTTAATATGACATATATTAACCATAGCCTCATAACAGATCTACTGTATCAGATTCTCTTGGGACCTATATTCTTATTCTGATCTTTTTTAATGAATCAGAGGGTCATTAAATGTTTGATGAATAAGACTTCTTAGGCAAAAGAGACTGTTGTATTGGATTGAGTAATCATCTCAAGTCTTTTTACTGTATACTAATTCTATGAAATCTAAAAACAATTCTACATATCACTTAAGGGTGTATATTTCTCTGTGAATCTGTGGTAAACTTTCTAAGATTAGCATTCTTGGTATCGAAATTGGCCTCTAAATAATTAGTTTAGGAAGATAAACCACTCACTCTCTTTCCCCCCATTTTAGGTTATCAAGTGCAAGGCCGCAGTTGCCTGGGAGGCTGGAAAGCCTCTCTCTATTGAGGAGGTAGAAGTAGCACCCCCAAAGGCTCATGAAGTTCGAATTAAGGTAATGATACACCTTCAGCATTGGAAGAATGAAAAAAAAAAAAAAAGACTTACAGTTAGGTCTGTGAGTGAATGAGTAGCTCTGAGGTCTATAATAAACCCCAAAGGACAATTCAAGGAGACGAAACTGAAAGTCATCCAACCTTAGCATCAACATCCTTTTACCTCTCTCATTTTTGTAGTTTAAATATACCTCTCTCTCAATTTTGGCTTTGGCTGGCATAGCACCTTTCCTGTGGATTACTAGATTCCTGCAATATAACTTTTATAGTTTAATGTGACCTTGTAAGATCCTCCCTTTTCTGCTGATCCCATAATCTATGGTGTAACATTGGAAACGATAAATAAACTAGATTATGTTAGAAGAGACTTCCAATAAGATTTGGAAAGAGGTTCCTGATTAACTAAAGCAATAAGCAAATAAAGTCTCCTTGCTTGCTTAGAGAGCTTCAAAATGTACTGTCCCTGATGGACCAGGCCAAGGTTCAGCAGGTTCATTAATCCAGTTCCTCTCAACCTCCACTGCAGCAGAGAAGGAGAGTTACACCTGGAGAGGGGTATATTACACAAGACAACCAGCTCGAGCAATCTTGACATTTAACTCTCTACTTGTTTTTTATATATAAAATTAATGTTTTAAAGTAATGGCCATTAAATAATTTTTTTTTCCTTTCTAAAAAAATGTTACATTTTAGGAAAAGACTTGGCTCTCTTTTGCCATTACTTTAAGTATACTTCCACCACCACCATCCTACTTCCAAATATATACTGCACATACTGGCTCATGCTCCCAAGGATCATAAAGATCAGGTGGGGAGAGCCCACAACCAAATAACTTTTGGAGGCCCTTTTCAACTGAGACTCAGAAATCTGAAATCTTATAATAGTATAGTATTTTTCTTCTTCAAATTCAGAAATTAAACTGATTGTGCCACTGAAGAAGAGTATTTGTCCTAAATATACAAAGATGAACTTTGTATATTTGCGAAGCACAATGAGTTCAGCTTTCATCCCTGAGAAACTGCTGACAGATAGCAAAGAGTATTACACTAGAAGTGAGTATGTAGGCCAGAAGCAGAGCAGCATAAATACAAATACTCCAAGAGTCTTACTTTCTGTACTTTTTTGTGCTTTGGAAAGATAAGATATTTGAAAACCAGAGAAACAGGAATAAAAGGTTTATTTAAGTGGAAATAATGTGTGGTGGCAAAAGATTGATTCCAGTAAAATCTCATAGTTTGGGTCCAGACTCAAGCAGACTGGCATAATTCAGAAATAGTATTTTTTTAGACATTTCCAGAATCCACAAGGAAGTCAAAAGTGAGATGGGATACACTTGTTTTGCAATATGTAATGTTCCTCTCCACACCTGCAGGCACAGTGCACATAAAATTACCCTATTTACCTTCTGCTAACATTCATTGAAAAAGAGAAAAACCATGCCACATTTTATTACATATAAATACACCATTATTTTTATGTACCACTTAAAAAATGCTGCCAATTCTAATCGTTAGCAATGCTATGGATTATGAACCCTTGCTGATTTAAACAAGTTAAAATAGAAAAGACTTCTATCTTATTCTATCTTAGAATCTACAAAGTATAATATTAAAGTAAAATGTCTTTTATTTGACTTGTACCTCACTCTGACCTGCATGCACACACACACTTCAGTGCTTTTTATTCTAACACCCTGACAGATCATTGCCACTGCACTTTGCCACACTGATGCCTATACTTTGAGTGGAGCTGATCCTGAGGGGTGTTTTCCAGTGATCTTGGGACATGAAGGTGCTGGAATTGTGGAAAGTGTTGGTGAAGGAGTTACTAAGTTTAAGGCAGGTAAGGAGAATATTTGGATTACTTACTTGATGATTTAGGCTTATATCTGTAGGGAAGTTCCTTTTCTGATAAACTACACACTGTTTATAAACTGTTTATAAACAGGTTGTCACCTAAAAAAAAATATCAAGATTGATTTCATTCATCTGGGGAGCACAAATGTTTGGATATCTCTCTCTCTCTCTCTCTCTCTCTCTCTCTCTCTCTCTCTCTCTCTCTCTCTCAATTTTGCAGACGGCTCTTCATCTGAAACTGTTTAAGTACATTTCCAAAGTCAATTTTGGAAAAGTCAGCAAGAATTCTTAGAATGATGTCAATAAGTCAGTATTTTGAAGCACAACATGACTTTGTTCTGCAGTTATTGTTTTAAGAGTTTCATTTAGATGAAAACTTTGAAACATACTTTTTGCATGGTCAGGCAATGTCTAGGTGACATTACATGGGTAAAGTTTTAAACCTTGAAGTTAACTTTGTAGACTACAGCAGAAAGGAATAGAATTTGCAAAGGCTGCTTTATTCATTTAGAAATAGGTACCACCCATTCAGGATGTCTTTGTATTTGTTTCCTAGGTGATACTGTCATCCCGCTTTACATCCCACAGTGTGGAGAATGCAAATTTTGTCTAAATCCAAAAACAAACCTTTGCCAGAAGATAAGGTTAGTGGCTTTTTATTGTATTCTTAAAACAAGAGGTCATATTAATGGTAATAATCACTTAATTATGTGGCAATTAAGCAGTGCATTTTACATGAACTAATTTCATCTTTAAAGCAGTCTTACTGTCACTGTTATTAATAACCTTATTTTCAAAGATGAAAAAATGAAGACGCAAGAAATTAAGGATTTGCACAGTATCATAGGTCATTACGATATAGAACAGAATTTTATGAACCCATTCTCTTTCCATAATCCTACGCTAGATTTGCAAGGAAGGACATGTTTGTGAGATTAAGTGAAATCATTTTTATGAGCCATTTTATTGTCATAAAAATGTCATAAAAAAGTAATAAAACTTACCTCATAAGATTGTTGAGAAGCCTAGAAGAGATAACATAACCCCTTGACACAGAAAAGGTAAGTTATTTTATTATATGTTAATAGCACTTAAAAAACTATTTCTTAGAAGCAATGTAAGATCCCCTTTTGTTTGTTCTTTTTTTTCTTTTTTATGGAAGTAGAACATACCTATAATAATATATTTGCAGTGTACAAATCTTAAGTTTAGTCCAGTGAATATTATACACACACACCCCGGATGATTAGAGTCTTTTCTCTGATCAAGAGGAAAGATCTCTGACAGCACCCCACAAAGTCCCTCATGTCCCTTACAAGTCAGCATTTGCCTCCTTCAGAAGTAATCATTATTCTGGTGTCTTCAACTGTAGAACTTTGTATAAATAGAATCATGTAGAGTGTGCTCTTTTGTCAGATTTTTTCCATTTGTAATACCTGTGGGATACGTCCACGTTGCTGTGCATCTCTATTTTTTGTTCTGTCTTACTCCATTCCAGATACCACCATTTATCCATTTTCCTGTTGGTGGACACTTAAGTATCTTCCAGCTTGTAGCTGTAGGATTAATATGGCCAGTGACATTTTTACACACACATGCACAACCTGCTTTGGGGTGTTTTCCTGAGATTGGTATTGCTAAGTTTTGGGCTACACATCTGCAGCTTTCAGGTGTGAACGGAGGAGTTTATGCTCCCTCCACCATAGAATGGGAGATACGTTTGATCATACGTTTGTTTTCTTATGGCACTGAAAAAATTAGTTTATAACACATCAAGTATAAAATGGTGATAGGCACGTTAAAACTAACCAGCCTTTCAGAGAAAAAAATTCTGTGAAAGGTGATATGTCCCGTGTCACATTTGGTTCATGAAACTCCTCTGGTAAGAGTGACTTAACAAGCTTAAACCATTCTTTGAAGATATACAACAATTATTTTATGTCGAGCTTTGATACTTGTTTTTTGTTTCTGAGTATATTTTTTGTTTTTCTCTCAAAAGAAACATACTCTTGAATCTACAAGCAAACCATTTCTCATCTGCATATTTATTCATATATGTATTCCAGAGGGTTTACTTAAGGGTATACATCAAATTAGTGTTTATAAAAAATAACAAATATTTACTAACCATACTCTGCCAGACATAACACTAATATATTAGCTACATCATGTCTCATTAGATTTTTTTAGGAATTTACAAGGTTTTCCATGCTTTCTAGTGAGGAAACTTAAGGCACAAAGGTTAAGCTACCCAAGATCACACAGGATTTGAACCAAGCAATCTGACTTTAGGGCCTGCTCTCCTAATCAAGATGTAGTACCTCTTCTGTTTTAGAATAACACAGTGATTTTTTTCTTGACATTTATTGTGTTGGTTGCCTGTGTGAGGTTTTTTGAGTTTTTTCCTCTATCAGTGTAACCAACTACACAGGCAGAAAGGGAAGAGGAAATATAACATGAATCCTTGAAGACAGTGAGACTTTTGAAAAGCCTCCAGACAGATCTAAATTAGTCAGTTTGGCCATTGGTTTTCATCTGTGGATCTGGATAATTGCTTGTGTGCTCTACTTATATAAATAGGATTTGGGCTTCCTCATTTATGAAGTTATCATTTGTTCTCAGAGTTTACGATGGATGTTTTTTTGCGGGGAGGTGGGTGCTGAGGATCAACCCCAGGGCCTCAAGCATGGTAGGCAAGCACTCTCTACTGAGCTATAGCCCCATCCCTTATGATAGATTTTTAAATCAATTTTCTCTGATTCTTAAGTTGTGCATGTTGAATTCAGGACATCACAGTGCTCCTTTGTCCCTGCTGCTGTAGCCATGAACAGTTTAAGGAGGCAAGCACAGTGTGAAGCACAAGCACAAGCACCCACCAGTGCTTCCATCACTGGTTTGGTGGTTTATGGACATGGCAGAAAAAAGCCTGAAAACTCTCTTAACAATGACTGTCACCTTGAAAATAGATTTCTTATTATCAGGAAATTGAGGACTCTGAATTTTGTCAACTAAGGCTGTGAGGATAGTCATGGCATTTGATGAGGGAGACTGAGGCAGGAGGATCGCTAGTTTTAAGCCAACTTCAACTTAGTGAAACCCTAAAGCAACTTAGTGAGACCCTGCCTCAAAATAAAATATAAAAAGGGCAGGGGTTCAGTGTTTAAGCGCCCCTGGATTTAATTCCTTGTACACAAAAAAAGGGGGGTGTGGATCGAGTTTTAATCAATACTTGGGAGTAGTTTTAGTATTACACAGTGACTAATAGTTAAGATGCTGGTGCTGAGACAGCTTTTAATGGTTCCCTGCCTTAACGAGAAGTGTCCAGTTAAAATGTGGAAGGTTCAAGAGCATTGACATGAACACCATTGCAGAGCTCACAGTGAAGTGCAGGAATTACAATACTTGGAGCCTATGGAAGAAGCCAGCTTTGAATCCAAATTAATGAATTAAGTCAACCTGCATACCATAAAAAGCCAAAAGGCTGCATCTGGTTTAGAGAGGAAAGGTACTCACTTTATTTGCCTTGTTTGCCAACCCTGCCCCATAATGACTGTAACCAGGAAGACAGAATAAATTGTCATAGTTTTTGTCGTTATTTGCCTCTGGAACTCATCGAACTTTATGGAATACCTATTGCCCTATTACTGGATGTAATTTTATATATGCACTGAGCAGAGATTTATGCTTTATAATTTAAGGGTGAAAAAAGTGAAGATTAGCTGGGCAAAGTGGCAAATACCTAGGATCCCAGCTACTTAGGAGCTGAGGCAGGAGAATTGAAGTCCAGCCTGGGCAATTTAGCAAGATCTTGTTAAAAAGGGTAAAGATATAGATCTGTGGTAGAGCACTTCCCTAGCATGTGTGAGGCCCTGCATAAATCCCCAGTACCAAAAGAAAAAGAGAAACTAAAGATTTGTCTAGTTAGATAGTATGGGATAGCAATTAGAAATCTCCCTGGTTTCTAAAATTTATTTTCATAAGCAGTCTACACAAATGTATTCTTGTTTTAAATTTTTTTTTAATTATAGATGACACAGTAACTTTATTTTATATGGTGCTGAGGATCGAACCCAGTGCCTCACACGTGCTAGGCAAGTACTCTGCCACTGAGCCACAACCCTAGCCCCCATAAATGTGTTTTCAAAATAAATTTTAAAAGAAAGTCAGGATCAGATGGGCACTTACAAAATCTAGAATGTCGTATTTAATCCCCACAACTATCTGTCTTGAAGAATTTGGTTTAATTATTGTATGCCCAAAGATAGTATGAAAGTTGATTTACAGAAGACCTCAATTCTCTTATCTCCTCTCTACCAGTTACTCCTTGATATTACTCTGATCAGCCTTAATGTCATTTCAAAACATTCTGTATTTTATATTTTCTGACTGATTAAGGTCGATTATCCTAAAGATTATAAGAGATTTTTGATTTGGCCAAGGAAGGCCAACCAACAGTCTGAAGTTAAAGTACATCTATTTTAAATTCAGAATGGTCACAAGAAAAACAGCTTTATACGGACCCAGAGTTCAGGATGGTATATCACAAAATGGCAGAGATAACCAATTCTATTTTCTGTATATGGCTTTTGTGCCCTGTGTCCATGTGTCCCTTTGCATTACTAAGAAATACTGTATTACCTTGTAAACCTTACTACAAGACCATCCCATTGAGCTCTGAGGATAAACCAGTTCCAATCCCCCCCCCAAAAAAAAAAAATTAGTTTCGTGCTTTGACAATAAGTTCTGGAAAGATACTGAAGAGTATAAATTTCTTACAAGTTCACTAGTAAAGCATTGCTGAAATGTGCTAGATTATTAATGAATACAATAAAAACTAGACTTTTTATCTTAGTACACTTTTCTGAGTATTTACTGGTCATTATTTTTAAAAACCAAGAAACCACATTCCATTCTGTCTTTTCCTATTTTTTTTTAGAGTCACTCAAGGGAAAGGATTAATGCCAGATGGTACTAGCAGATTTACTTGCAAAGGAAAGACAATTTTACATTACATGGGAACCAGCACATTTTCTGAATACACAGTTGTGGCTGATATCTCAGTTGCTAAAATAGACCATTCAGCACCTTTGGATAAAGTCTGCCTTCTTGGTTGCGGCATTTCAACTGGGTATGGTGCTGCGGTGAACACTGCCAAGGTGAGATCAGCCTGGGTTTTAGCTTCTGCCTTCTAATTCACTTCAGCAAAGCTTTGCTAGAATAGTGAAACTGGCCTGAAACCTACTGATGTCTTTGACCCTTGCTGAATGAGTTCCTTACAGACTGTCTTTCCTGTTAGGTAGAACCTGGCTCTACTTGTGCAGTCTTCGGCCTCGGAGGAGTTGGATTGGCAACTATCATGGGCTGCAAAGTTGCTGGTGCATCCCGGATCATTGGTGTGGACATCAATAAAGATAAATTTGCAAGGGCCATAGAATTTGGAGCCTCCGAATGTATTAATCCCCAAGACTTCAGTAAACCCATCCAGGAAGTGCTCATTGAGATAACTGATGGAGGAGTGGACTACTCCTTTGAGTGTATTGGTAATGTGAAGGTCATGGTGAGTATGCTTGTTTCATTCCTTTTTTGTTTGTAGAACTTTCTTTTTAATGCAGTCCCATTAGGATTTAAAATTGATGGATTTGGTTTTTACAAAGGAAGTCTTTTGATAACAGTTCTAATGAAAGAAGGGAAAAATAACTGGACTACAAGTAGAAAATGACACAAGAATGTCTTATGGAAAGATGAAAAGTTGTTTCTTTGCCTTTCAGTGCAACCTAAATATATGTCTCATTAAATGAGAAAGCAGAATAGAGAGTGTGGGCTTTGGAGTTACGTATTCATATACTTACCAGCTCAGTGACCTTGAGCCATGGACTAGTTCTCTAAACCTAGGTTTCATTATCTGTCAAATGCAGATAGTAACAACACCTACTTGACACAAGTAGATATTGAGTGAAAAATACTGTTACTTCTCCTGCCTACTTCTTATACTAAATTCCTTAGAACTTTGAGCTAGGATTTACTTTTTGTTTAAACCAATACATAAAAATTGTACATATTAATGGAGTACTATGTTAATCAGGTTAAACATTATCTCTCAAACACTTATCATTTCTTTATGGTGAACACTTCCAAAATCCATTGTTCTAGCTTTTTGAAATGTATAGTACATTATTGTTATTTATACAACAGTATACCAAAGCCTCTTGCTCCTATCTAAATCTGACTTAATGTCCATTGATCAACCTCTCCTCATCCCTCCTCCCACCCTACTCTAGATAGATAATCACTATTCTACTCTCAACTTCTGTGAGATCTTTTTTAGATTCCACACAAGTAAAAAGATCATGTGATACTCGTCTTTCTGTGCCTTATTTCACTTAACATAATCATCTGCAGTTCCGTCCATGTTGCCACAAATGACAAGATTTTATTCTTTTTTATGGCTGAATAATATTCGATGGTATATATGTACCAATTTCTTTATCCATTCATCAATTGATGGACACTTCAGTTGTCTATTTTCTGGCTGTTGTGAATAGTGCCACAGTGAACATAGGAGTGTAGATGACTCTTCAGTAAAATGATTTCATTATTCCTTTGGACATATACCCAGGAGTGGGATTGCTAGGTCATGCAGTAGTTCTATTTTTAATTTTTTTTTCTATTTTTAATTTTTTGAGGAATCTTCATACTGTTTTCCAGAATGACAAGGTTCCCCTTTTCTGCACATCTTCACTGCATTTAATCATTTATCTTTTTGGTAATGGACGTTCTTACAGGGTGAGATTATATCTGATTTGCATTACCCTAATGATTAATAATGTTAAGCATTTTTTCAAGTACCTGTTGAAAATTTGTGTCTTTTGAGAAACGTGTGTTTATGTCTATTGCCAATTTTTTAATTGGGTTATTTTTGTTTTTGCTGTTGTTTTTGGAGTTCTTTATAAATTCTGGATATCAACCCCTGTCACATACTTTCTCCCATTCTCTAAGTTTTCTCCACACTCCTATTTGTTTCCTTTTCTGTGCAGAAGCATTTCAGTTTAATGTAATCCCATTGGTCTCTTTTTGCTTTTGTTTCCTGTGCTTTGGGGATCCAAAATTCAAAGCATTTGTTCTTCCCCCCGCCCCCAGGATTTTCATAGTTTCAACTCTTACCTGTTTTGAAATTTTAACTGGTAAGAGATAAGGAGTCTACCTCATTCTTCTACATGTGACATACAATTTACTTTTAGAGTACAAAGCAAATGAAAGCTTTACATTTGTTCAATTTATGTTAATATTTATCCAGGTTAATAATTTTTAAAATACCTGTTAGAATGTAATTGTTCAATAAAATTACATGAAGTTTGGACCTTAGTCGGCATTTTTTTTTTTAAAAGCCCCGTGTCGCACACACCAGGCCCACCCACATAAGTTTCCGGGAAAGTTATTCTGAACAAAACGTACTGACTTGTGTGATTTGATCTTACTCTGTGCTTGCAGAGAGCAGCACTTGAGGCATGCCACAAAGGCTGGGGTGTCAGCGTGGTGGTTGGAGTAGCTGCTTCAGGTGAAGAAATCTCCACCCGTCCATTCCAGCTGGTGACAGGTCGCACATGGAAAGGCACTGCCTTTGGAGGTAATTCAGTAAATGAGTCCCTTTTCTCTCGTTACTTTCATTGACAGAGTTTTAATCCCAGACTAGTTTTCCTGTATTAATAAGAATCTTCATGTCATGAGCTACATTATCATAAATTGATTCGTACAAGGTTCCTTTTAAAGGAGGATTTCAAATTTAATCAGTGTTTACCCCTGGGGCTGGGAAGTTGCTCAACTCCTTAAGCACTAGCCACTTATTACCCACTTAAAAAAAATTCAATATTCTGCTAATGAGAAAGAAGTTGGGGTAGAACATAGGTGAGAAGTTGACTGCAGAGTAAGCAGGCAACATTGTCAGACCTGCTGTTTTTACTTAAATTTTCCAGAGTGCAGTGATCACTGGTTGTGATCATACTTATTTCTGAATGGTACTGATTTTCATCAGTAACTGAGTCTTAAACTGAAAATATTTGATAAATCCTCATAACAAAATTGAAAAGCTCCCAGACTGATAATTTTTCCCTTTGTGATCCTAAAAAGTATGGTTATTTGGGTTGCCTAACTACCAGTGGAAAGCTCAAATAATTTCCATCCTTTCATGATTGCTCAGTTAGGGAACAGGCATTAATTTATGTTTACATATCACAACTATTAACTGTTGTGAATAAATGAAATCTAATGTTTTTATAGGCTTTTTAAAAAACATATCTTACCATCTTGTTAGGCAAAACCTTTTGAATGATGTGTGTTTAACAAAATGCCTGCCATTCTCATACCTCATATTATGCCATCTTTTTTGAAGGCCAGCAGCAAATACCATGGTACTCACCTTAGAAAATGTCACTGATCAGCCCTCCTTTCCAGAGCCCTAGATGTGTATTGTGTCTCAACAGAGCTTTCTAGAACAGGCTCTGTAAGGCACACGTGCTTCTTGGGGGCATCATTCACAGCTGAATTTGGAAGGACATTCATTCTAAGCCTGGTTGACTGGGCCAAGGGGTCTTGGTAGCGACCTCTAACTGAAGCCTCCCCCTAGCACTTGCCAGCTGGGAAATTCACTAGAGGGATGCAGCTCTTTGTGTTGCTAAATATGACTACCCAAAGATATAAATAGAAGTTTTGGTCTAGACAATAGGGGTAGCTATGTTTGTCTCAGTTACTAGGAGATTAAAAGGAAAAATAACAGATTTCCACAAAGAGGTCTGAAATATGCTCTTAAAATTTTGGGGGAAGATATTTTTGTTGATTTATTACTTATTTTGATATAAGTGAAACATCAAGGCCACTAATTTAAAATTTTGTTAGCTACTTTGTTCTTAATACTTTTCTGAGATGCTATTCTTACTTCATTGTTGAAGTCAAAACTCAGGGAACAAAAGTACTATATTGCATCAGTTTTTTCTACCTTGAATATTGTGATTACATAATCTTTGCTATTGTGGAATGGATCTAAATAAATTTGTTATTAAGAAATATAGAGAGCTTTTGTCTCACATAGTTTAAGTCTTCATTGGCCAAACTTGAGAGATTTTAGTAAATTCTAATACAAAAGCAGGAAAAAATAACAAGTATTTAACTCTTTCATAACAAAAGATGCTGTGTCAAATTCTCTGCTTCAGGCTAATTTTGGAATTTATCATTCCTCTTGAACTCATCAAAAAAATCATTCTCTTGGCTGGGCATGGTGGCACACACCTGTAATCTTGGCAACTACAGGAGCAGATAAGAGGATCATAAGTTCAAAGCCAGCCTCAGCAATTTAGCAAGGCCCTCCTTAAGTAACTTATTAAGACCCTATCTCAAAATAAAAAGGGGTGGGGATGTAGCTCAGTGATAAGTACCCCTGAGATTCAATCTCCAGTACCCCCCCCAAAAAAAAAAAAAATCCTCTTGGCTCTATGGTAGACTGCTAACCTGGCATGTATAAGGCCCCAGCACTGCCCCCACCTTATCCCCTCCCACACACACAGAATTATCCTCTTAAATATCTTTTGTGTAACCAATAAGCATACTGTAGAAACTTGTTGCATGAATTAATGAATAAATGTATGATTTCTTTTAGGTTGGAAAAGTGTAGAAAGTGTCCCAAAGTTGGTGTCTGAATATATGTCCAAAAAGATAAAAGTTGATGAATTTGTGACTGGCAACGTGTCCTTTGACCAAATTAATGAAGCTTTTGAACTTCTGCATTCAGGAAAGAGGTAAGCTTCCTCTTTAGCTCTTTATTATACAGAATGTAATGATCTGGGGGTTCTAGGGGAGAACCAAAAATGATACAATTTTAAAAGGTCACCATTTACAATCTGTTTATTGCTTCCTTCTCTTACAGCATTCGAACTGTTGTTAAGTTTTAAATTCCAAAACAGAAAAATGTATCCACCCATTCCTAAGTCTTGTGATCTGATGGAAACAGCCAGACCAGCGTCTTCCAAGCTCATAGCTTCTTGGGCCTTCAGTTAACTATTTGAGGGAATAGTATTACTAAGTATAATTCATAAGTCTGCAATCAAGGACAAGGCCAATACAGTCACAGATCTATTTTCTAAACTCTCCTTCACATAAATAATCATAGCTCACTAACAAATATTACAACATAATAAAAGTAATTTCTAGCAATTATAAGTTGTCATTTCTTTATACTACTTTCTTCATGGTTCCTCTGCATAATATCTTCATTCTATAAAGGAAAGTTAAAAGAAACTGGGCAGTGCTGCTTTTTTTCTTTTTGTCTTATATTCAAGATATATGTGAATACTGATGGCAAACATTTTCATGTTCAATAATAAATGACAGAGCAGTTTTAATATATTATTATTCCAGTTCTTATAACTGGATAATTTATTGAGCTTTTTATTTGTCATAACTAAGTACACAGTCCTAAGCCAGTCCATTATGGCTTAACATTTCTTGAATGAAAGCAGTTCTCTTTCAGATTCAGTGTAAGAAACCAGTTTTGTAAGATGCTTACCATAAGAATTCCTGCATCATGGGACTCAACCATATGTATAAAAAGTTTTGGGGTTTTTTTTGTTATTGTTGTTTGTTTTTTGTTTTCTGGTAAGATTCTTTTAACATATTCTCCTGGATTGAATTTTGGATGCTGTGTATGTTGCTGAACCAAATCGTTTTGGGAACAAAATACAGATAAAGCACAGGCATAAATCTATCTTGATTGTCCTCAATTAGGATTCTACCAGTGTGAAAGGGTTGAGGAAAATTTTTGAAAATAGATGAATGTCTATAATTTCGATACAAATGGATATTAATAGCCTCTGTATACTTCATGAAAGCCAGTAAAATAGATACCTCTTAAATTTAGGAATCTAAAATCTTGCATCACTAGAAACTAACTTTAAGCAAGTTTATCAGGTTTATTAACTGGAATACTTTCACATGCCTAGCATTTTTCAAATCTTACCGGCATTTCCATTTTTAGCCATGTTAGGCTATTCTGTATTCAGTTTTAACCTACCTAGTAATATTTGCTGGAGAAAGAAACAAGCTCTTTATTACATGCACAGGAAACTAACAAAGTAGAATGTATGGGATGATGAGGAGGTCATTTGGAATGGAAATAAGGAAAAAATTACATTACATCCAAAACACAAGAGTGGAGCCAGTTAATATGTACAATCAACACTGGAAATGTATCCCCCAAAATAGTTACTTCCATTTATCTCATCTGAATGCAAGATAACACTTAGCTGATAATTCTCAAAATGTTTTGCTGGTTTGGGTAAAAAGAAACATTTTTACATGTACAGAATGCTACAGAAGTTTTCTGTTAGCTACCAATCTGCCCAGTAGGCTGATGATCAAAGTCTTAAATAACTGACAATTCTTTGGAGGCCTAGAGACACAGCTAGAAAAAGTCGATTCACTAGGTTTTTTGTTGTTGTTGTTGTTCTGCTTTTTATTTATTTATTTTTACCTTTTTTTTTTAGTTGTAAATGGACACAATACATATATTTTTAAGTTATTTATTTTTTCACATGGTGCTGAGGATTGGACCCAGTGCCTCACGCATGCAAAACAAGTGCTCAACCACTGAACTACAACCCCAGCCCTGGTTTTAATTAACATGCAGTATCAGATTGTCAACCTATAACCCTTGAAAGTATCCCACAAATACATTTTAAAAACATTATTTTGATAATATATGCACAGAACTACACCAAGGAAATTGTGCCTTTACTAGGAGGACTGGACACAATCCTCCTACCTTATTTCTTTTAGTGGAACTTTATGGTAACAGCAGCAGAATGGGCTCTTCAGCAGATTTTTATCCAAATGGTCACTAGCAGAATTCCATGTATATAAGCTAAATATGAGCATGCTCCTTTTAAGAAAGCATGGTTTAAATGTGTACAGAAACATTCTTGCCTTGTGGAAATATCAATATTAAGAAGAGCAGAAGGGAGCTGGGGTTATGGCTCAGCGGTAGAGCACTTGTCTAGCTCTTACAAGGCCCTGGGTTCGATCCTCAGCACCACATAAAAATAAATAAAAAGTATAACAACAAAAAAAGAGCAGAAGGACTGGAGTTGTAGCTCAGTGGTAGAGTGCTCACCTCAAATGTGGAAGGCACTGGGTTTGATGCTCAGCACCACATAAAAATAAAATAAAGGTATTTTATCCATCTACAGCTAAAGAAATATTTTTTTAAAAAGAGTAGAAATGTTGTTTTACAATATTTTGATTCCCTTCCCCTGTTCTACGTTATAATACTAAGGTTCTCATCCTTGGCTTTAAAGTTTTCTCAGATTTTCCCAGGGCTCAAATACACTAAGTTTAAACAATTATACCCTAAATTATCTGGTGACCTGACCCAATTACTGAAATAAAGTAAATCTGTTATACAGTCACATTACATTTAAACTGTTGCTAATTTGTGTTATCACCACACAAACAGAATCTCTGCACAGAGAAGTGTGGTGATTTGTTCTAACCATGCAATCAATTAAAAATATGTTGTTGTGTGCTCCTCTTAAGAAACCACAGTGCATATGTGCTTACAAGTTTGGGAAAATAAGTGTCATGAGTTTGTTGTTCAGACTGGGATGACAAAAACAGAATAATAATAAAGCTGAGAATTTTATTACTCGAGAAATCAATTTTGGGGCTGGGGTTGTGGCTCAGTGGCAGAGCGCTTGCCTCGCATGTGTGAGGCACTGGGTTCGATCCTCAGCACCACATAAAAATAAACAAAATAAAGATATTGTGTTCATTTATTTTTTAAAAAATCAATTTTGTAACTAAAAGCTTTACAACAGTAAAAAAGGTTAGACATCATAGGAATTTCCATAAAATTACTAACTAAAACACTGAACTATTAAACACATCAATGGTAACTGAAAATCTTCATAGGAAGTCCTTGAATGCACCACATACTGATTTTTTTTGACACATTTTAGTAAAAATACCATACCAGTATTGACACATTTTAAAAATAACCACAGAATTGCCATATTGAGGCAGTTCTATTGTTACTCAATACCCAAAATGAAAAGCAGCAGAGAGAATGCAGCCAAGGGCATTTTTGCTTTCTCTTACAAAACATTCAAATGCATTTTTCTTACTTAGCTCCAAAAAGGCAAAAGGGAAAGAATGGAGGCTGCCAAAAAGTTTTGAGAGCAGCCACTGAAGGCAACTTGACCCTCAAGGAGTCAAACAGCATGGCCCGAGTGAGAACTTCCAAGAATAGATGATGTGCTACCAAGCTAAACTTTCCATAGATACTCATTTTTAAAATGAGACAAAAGTTAGCCTAATGCAACCTATATCTTGAAATAAACCTAAAACATTTTTTTTTAATGAGTTAGACAATGGGCCACATCCCCACATTACAAAATGGTATAATTTGCTCCTCTTGTAGTTAGAGCTTGGTAGAAGACCATCTTATATCATCTCATATCTTCCTGGTGTTTCTAATTCCCAGATGACTAAGATATCCTTTCTATTCCTACTATGTTTTGCCCCCAAGATTTACTGCCTTGTTTAAAAAGTAGCTCAGAATTTATAAAATTTAGAATCCAAATAAAATCAAATTATGTTCTAATAAGGAAATGCACATATTTTATACTTAGTAGTTTATTGTTGGTGATGAGGTAGTTTTGAAATTTACATCTTACAGGATCAAGCAAGTAAATATTGGTGTTGTTTGGAAGCAAGTTCTCATCAAGGGAAAATAAGATCATAAATGTAGAATAGGGAAAGGAGAGGAAGATCAGTGTTTTCATTTTGATACTTAAGAAGCATCAAAATGAATTTATGACTTTTTAAAAATGTATTTGTTCCTAAAAGGGCCTAGAAGCAATGAGATCCCAGTAAAACACAAATCCTGATTTCCAAACACCATTCCCTGTGAAAAGAAACCAGGAGTCTTGAAGAAAGCCAATTCTTAGTCTGTGTCAGGAAAAATACATAGTAAGCCTATAATATCTTGCTATGGTACAAAGCAAAAACACACTCAGACTGATGGTTCAAAATGACCCACTGGTCAAATCTGGGACAATTATAGTAATTAAACAGAATTTTCAAAATGTTGCGATTCCACAATACTGAAAAAGGGGAGGGGAGACAGGGACTAGAGGGAGGAAAGTGTTTCTTTGTAGAATGCTAGTTAATAAATGTAGATGGGATGCCAGCCTTAGAAAATGCCAACTTGCAGTCATGACTATAATAAAATATTGGATTCAGGTGAAAACTGTCAGTGAAAGCTAAAACCACCAAGTGAAGAGGATATGCAGTATTTTCCAAATCTCTCTCCCAAGAATAAAAAAGAATATACTTTTACAATTTAAAAAAGCCTGACAGACTACCCTACTATCAACTTTAAACAAATCCAATGAAAACCTCAAAGACAGACTGACAAATCAAACTAAGATGGCAAACAAATTGCTAAACCTCCTCTTGCCTATTAATTTATACACGTGGGTGGCAAGTAGTATAAATGTTGCTGAAGGGGTTCTAATTCCAACAACCTATTTTATCAGCATAAGCCACAAAAAGAAGATAAAGGGCAAACACGTTTCCCTTTTAAATTATAATTTCAAGAGAGTTGAAGACTAGCAAGAAACAAGGATTACCCTAAAATTTAACCTAAAACAAGTAAATAAACTGATTTATTAAAAAGTTGGTAGATGATGAATAGATGTTTTGTTGACCTAAATCTAATACATAATTTGATATATGTAATTAGACTAGAGCACACACTGTTCTAAAAAAAACTCCCAAACCAAGGAAAGCATTATTTTATCTTTTCACCACAAAATTATCCCACAAAAATTTCCTTCCTTAAGCTTATTTTTAAATGCTATACAACAAATAAGCCCACTGTTAATTCCACTATCAGAATGTAAAATGCTCCCTTAAATATTCCATGTGCTCAGTCTTAAAAGCTCCCAAAAATATGACTGCCATCTCAAATGCTGCTTGCACACTCACCTGGATTAAGCACAATAATACAATTATGGTATAGCCATTAAACCTGAAAGAAGTATTTGTACCAGATGGTCGTGAGTTTTATTTTAGATTATAAAATCAGCCTCCCCATTCACACCAATTCCCTGTGAAATACCAAACAATTGGAACAAAGTTAATGACTACATGGTGGGATAATCAAACTTTTTAATCTCCCTTTACACATTATATTAACATCCATATTACAAGGCATTCCATTCACAAATATTACAGATTGATAAAAACTTCACACATACCCCCAAAAAGTCTATACCAGATTCAGTCACTTTAGTAAATCATTAAAATAATAAAAGTAATGAAAACATATCATAATTCTCTTAAAGCAATAAGGTCTGAGGCACTCTGGGAAAGATGTTCTCTTACAAGTATATGTGTCAGTGGCATCAAATTGTATTACCAGAAAGTTATCAGATACCCAGTAATCAAGTACATGCTAATAAGGACTTGATGATCTGATTCGTCTTTACTGGATAAACTTCTATTTGGACAGTTGCTGAAAGGAACACAGACACTGGGCAGCTGAGGTCACTGCTAATGAGTCAACTAAGCATAGGTGAGGCGGTTTTTTTATTTTTATTTTTTAATTCCCAGCAAACCAAGGACAGCTGCATCCCTACTGCAGGTTACAGTACTCAAATTTCCTTTCTCTTCACTGTCAGGATTACTCTCACAGCCCACCTGACTTACTGTGCTCACAGCTAGAGACATCTCAGAACTCTTTACCCATCACCCTCTACAGTGCAACCTCCACCCTTCTCTGAGTATCTTCAAGGTATGCCCTTGAAATAAAAGAGAGGGGAAAAAAGGAGGTTTTCTACCTCCCATTTCTGACCAAATAAAGGTCTGAAATAGTGTATTACAAATTCCTGTGCCCCGCAACAGCCAGCCACCACATGGAGCATAGCTATTTTTGTCATAAACTAGACTTTAAAAAACCTGATAACCTTCTTCTAAAGTGAATTTTACCACATTCATTCACTGACACAGAGTCCACATTGGAAAGAAAGTCTCACTGAGTGAGTGCTTCCCTACACACAATTACCAGGATAAATAATTAGCATTAGGAAGGGAGGAGGCCAATTCCCAACTAGGAATTAAATCTCTACAAACTATAGATCCACTTATGACAGCAAAAAACCCTGTCAGAGCAGAATCAACCCAAACCAAGGTCACATAGTGTTCGGTAATTACATACATGGAATTTAAAATGTATGCATATATATTTCCATATATATATATATATATAATTTAAAAAATCTAGAGCAACATGTGTTGCTAAAGTTTCAAGGATTCTCATCTTCAACATTCGCCTGGAAAGCAGCTGGCTCCTGATAGCCAGTTTGTGGCAGTGATTAAAGCAACTATAGAAGCAGGTCTAAGAAAAAGTGCTCAAGGGGCAAATAAGAAAACAGGTGTGCAGAGAATGAGACGGGGGCCGGGATGGGGAGGGGGTACTGAAAGGAGTTGAACAAGGTTTCCTTTATTCTTCTCAGCTTTTTCAGACCCAAGACAAGCTCTTGAAGACACGTATCAAATGCTGTGTCCTTCCTTATCTATAGTCAAAACAAAACAAGTGATAAAAAATTGCCTCATCCTTTCTGTACTCTCAATAAAATGCATAGTACAGTAAGAAGGCATTACTGAGATGTGCCATCTTAGGAGAAATTAAAATTGGGACATGAAGTGAGGCCGCGCACTATCAAGTCGCCGGGTTAGGATTTCACAGCCAGTGTCCGTTACCAGCAGCGTGTGCTCAAACTGAGCAGACCGTTTCCCGTCTCTTGTCACTGCAGTCCAACCATCTGGCCAGGTTTCATCCTGCCATCCACCTAAAACAAAAGCAATTTCTTAATTTGATTGCTCAGTCGTCTAAATAAATATTCTAGGTAAATACATAGAAAACTACTATGATCCCTATTTATACATGGTTTTAGCTAAAGCCTTTCCAACTTCATTTTGATCTTTAATACCCATGAAGTAATGATGATGCTGAAACTTCTTCAGGTGGGCTGCAATGTCACATTTTGTATATTTCCCCATATCAAATATTTCCGAACTAAGACAATGGACTTCAATTTAGAAAACACATTGATAATACTCATCACATAACTATGAGTGAAGACTTGAACTAATAAATTTAGTTCTTTCCTGATATAGCTTTGGCTTCTGACTAAACTATGGCCAGTGTATATTGTGAAGGAAATAATGTAAACATTTAAATTTCCATTACAGTATTTATTTCCTGATATAATTTTTAAATGGCAGGCACAAAATCAAATGGTGCCAACTGATCATTCTATAAAATTTTTGTAGACCATACAAGTGTAACCATAAAGAGGGGCAAAGAAAAAGAAATAAGGATTATCAAGAGAATAAGAAAATACTAGAAATGTTAGAGAGGAGAGGGAACTATGAAAGGGAGAATGAAGGTTCAGAGAAAAAAGCTGAAAAACAATGACAGAAAACTCAAGGATGTGATGAAGGAAAGGCAGAAAGGTAAAGCCCCAGAGAATCAGAGGTGGAATGAGAAAGTCAGGCAATTCTAGGCACTATTATAAAAATATGCATCTACAGAGACATTCTCATTTCAAAATTAGATGTCAAAAAAAATCAACACATTCTTCATTTAGGTAAAATATTATTTCTAGGCCTCACTGACTCAAACAGAAAAACTTTAGAACAAAAACTGTAGTGAAGTGTAACCTTTTCAATATTAAATTCTAGGATAAAAAGAAAATATAAGAGAAGGCTTTAAAAAAGTTAACCCATGCTGCATCAAAAAACAAAAGATGAGTAAACAGGAATTTCCAATATAATGACCACTACAGAACTGGATTTAAAGCAAATTACTCTGATTATACTGTGATCTGATGAAACAGGTTCTGTTGTACAGTCAAGTAAAATATACTTGGCTACTATTCTAAGGAAATATACTTTACAACTGACTGCTCATGATCAACACCTTATTCTACAAGAATGACAAAAAACACTACATTTGTGTGGTCTTTAATGTAATAAAGTACTTTCATTAACATAAACCAGCTCACTTAATTCTTACAGCAGCCCTGGGGTAAGATAAGGGTTATAATGTTCTTTTAAAGTGACCCCCACCTCTTGGTTGAGTCCTAGTGATCCCTTGAGTGTGGGCTAGATTTAGTGACTAACTTTAAAGGAAGAGAAGATGGAAGCCACTCCCAAGATTAGGTTTCAAAACAATTATAAGGACCCAGAGAAGAAGTATCCTTTAATACAGGGTTCAGAGCTCACTAGCCCTACTGTTACTGCCTCACTATGCATCCCCTAAGCCCAACAAGGAACTAGCAGAAAGCATGCTCCTGTTATTAAATGACAACTGCTCTGACACTCTCATAAAACTGAGCCTACCATCACCACCATTTGCCTATCACAGAGAGTAACATGGTGACAAAACAGCTGCCAGAGCAAAGTGTAGTTGTCCTGTGTTTTCTTCACATTGCTATATGATACCACAAGACAGTGTGCAGACCCTGAAGAGCCGGACTGTTAATGAGTTGAGACTCCGACAAATTCTGCCATGTAAGCAGCTAAGAAACCTAGGCAAGTTACCCTCTTCAAGGATAAGTCTGATTCTCTGTGTGAAGAGGAAAATACCTTCCTCGTAAATTGTGGGAAAATAAATCCATAACTGTCTGCCTCAAAGTAAGTGGCTCAACAAACCCTCTCCTCCTTGGTTTCTCCTTTTCCCCTTCCTCCATCAAACAAACACTTTTACACAGGTTTGATGCAAGCTTCTAATATTACAATACACATTGTGACAAGATCTTAATGAAAAGGGACCAAGATTCATGTACCTCAGTGCCTTCTGATGGCTAGAGAATTACCATGTAGGAAGTACACCTTCTTGCTAACCTTACTATGTTAATTCTCTTTGTGATAATCAAATTCAAAATGAAAAAGGGAATGAAGCTCAAAGACAGAAAGTATAACAGACTACTAATCTAAGAAGTAACAAAAGTAATAAAAACTCAATTAAAAAATGTTACAGTATCATTTTTTCTCACCTTCACAAATCATTGGCTCAATTGTAAATACATGACCCGATTTCATCACTCCAACTGCTTTGTTTTCTGAAAATTAAGGAAAAATATCCAAAGTTAAGCAACAATCAACATTGTACTGTTGAAAATCTCATAAGAAAGAGTATACAGTTAATATTCTCATTGTGTATCTTAATTATTTTCTCCTGGTTCTCTTCCTTAAAATAAGTCATTCATCAAACAGGAAGTACACTAATAACCACCTACTTTGGGAGACATATTGTTCTACACACAGCTCATTTGCTTATGCTTTCTACATTAAAATATAGAGATGTCCACAGGCTAGATTTCAGGTATCATTATCACTTCTGTAAGTGGAAAGTGATACCACTTATATTACTACAGATTAGAAATGCAATCACAGAACCAAGTAGAATGCCATCACTCATCCATGTAAAAAATTTGAACAGGGGCTGGGGAAGTGGCTCAAGCGGTAGCACGCTCGCCTGGCATGTGTGCAGCCCGGGTTCGATCCCCAGCACCACATACAAACAAAGATGTTGTGTCCGCTGAGAACTGAAAAATAAATATTAAAAAAATTTTTTTTTAAAATTTGAACAATAGTATTTAAGATCATGCCTAACGTCTCCCAACTCTCTGGGAAGAGTGAAGTGTGTGGGAGCACAGCCCACAAAAACAATCACATGAATTTCCTGAAAAGTTTTTTATAAGTTGTCTTTTTTTCTCATCTTCAAATAGGAAGAAACCCTTTGCACATTAGCCTATTTTTTAAAATGCTGAAGAGTCCTTCCTTTCTATTTAAAAACAAAAAAAAAAAAACTCCATTTCTCCCTCCAAATACTTTTTTTTTAACCTTTTTTATCCAAACTCCCTAATATGAGAGTATTTTTCAGGACCTTCATGAGAAAGATTATTATAAATTAAAATGTGTCCAGACCTGATATTCCTCAAAAAATGCAAAAAAATAAATAAAAGTTTAGACATGCCTTTTTAGACAATCTTTGACAACAATAGACAACTAACTAATCTAAATTTCAAACTAAAATACCTGAAAGGTGTCAGTTAAATAAGTGACTGCACTTACTCAGCCTGACCACCAGGTGGCAAACACCAGCTTTTTGGGTTCCTTTTCCTCTGTAAAGAAGCTGCGCCACCAGGATCATTACTTAATGAATGGTGAAGGTATGCACCAAAGCTCAACAACTAAATGCAACTCCTTCTAGGTGTGATCTAACCTCACCTACAGGTTTACATTCCTGCACCTTTCCTGGTGAACAGCCAGCAGAGCTGCTTTTTATTATCTCGGATTTTGTCAAAATACACTCACCAAAGGCTCCAAATCTAGTTTTTAAACTCATATAAAAACTTAAAAGCAATTAATTTCACTTCTAATCTCACAAACTTTCTCTCAAAATGATATGTACTTTACTACATATACAGAGTCAGTCTATAGTCCCTTGGAGAATCCAAAGAAGATGTCAGAGTGTCCATATGGTATCACAAAAAAGAAAAAAAAATAAGGATAAAGGAATCCAGATCTGTGCTGTCCAGTGGCAGAGCTGGCCACGTGTAGCTGCTACCAGGCACCTGAAAAGTAGCTAATCAGAACTGAGTTGGGATAGTGTAAAAATATTGCAAATTTTGAAAACTAAAGCAGCATATAATTATATATTGTTACCCAGTGTAGTGCCTGTATCACCTAGCTAAGTTTCTACCCGACCTAATCTTATCTTTAATGACAGGGCTCCTGAAGGCCAGATGTACCTCTCAGGTAGGCTAGCCAAAAACAGGTTGGATTTCTAAGGCTACCCAAGTGACATCCAGGCAGCTTCCATACTAAGAGATATCCATGCCAACTGCAATGCCAGGAAGCACAAGACCATACAAGGAGTAAATGCAGATAAGATAATGCCTGAGTTCTGGGAAATTTCTTGCCTATTCCAGGGAAGGATATGAATATTCCTCCCCTTTATTACTTTACCCTCCCCCATTTCTTTTACCCTGTATCTATGACTTTCCCACACCAACAAGTTGAGGAATTTGATTTGCGAATGTGCTTCTCCATTCTCTGATCATTGAATAAAGTTGTGCTGTTGGTACTCAGCATTTGGCCCTCGTTTTTAGCTTTCACAACACCCAAATGAAAAAGACCCTGCTTTGGAGATCTCCCCTTTTTTAAGGAGATAACAACATCTCAATAATTTTTGTTCCAATTAAAATTTTAAATGATATATAGGATGTAATGGCATAATTATTTTAAAACACATACCTACAATGTTTTACTTTTTTAATGTGACTACTAGAAACTTATATCATTTATGTGCTTCATAATAGATTCTCTGTGTTAGCGCTGTCCGAGAGAAATATATCTTCCTTCCATATTCCATTCCTATTTCTGCCACTGATTTATTATTATTCTAGAAGTTACAACCCTTACTCATTTCTTAGAATCTTAAAGTTTCCATTTCTCAACATAGCTCACGAAACAAATACACATTATCTGTGTAACTGTACTATTGCAGACAGATGTCAGGTAGTTTTTTAAAAACCTGAACCTGTTCTATCATCTGTATCAAAGAATTATTTAAAGTACACTGTAAATGTTGGGTATTGTCATCGTTACTTTCCAACCACTAATGACTTCAAGAAGAAAACTCACCTAATGAGGATTTTTCTCACATTAGAAGGGGTGGAGAGAAGTTATTCAACAATTTCTGGTTCCTCCTTCACTTGGGTCAAGATCAGTACCAATGCTCGCTCTGGCATTTGTTTACTGGATTGTGTGACTTTGAACAAACAGACTGCTTTCCACGAGTATTATGTCCCTTAATCCTCATAACAATTCTAAGATAGGTATCATTCCCAATTACACAGATGAGAATACTTAAGCATGAGGAAATCTGTGTGAGTATTTATATAATAATGGCTCAATAAGTGCATGTGTGTGTGTGTCTGTTGAATTTCTTTCTAGGTCACTTATGGTGGATAGCTTTCACTTCTGGCAGTAAATATCAGACTTGTTGCTACACATATCTAATCTCTTTCAGAGAAAAGGTTTGTGAAAGACATTGTCTATCAGTTCCTTTTTTATTCTTCCATACAGTTGTCACTTGAGGAAAAGTACTTTGTTTATTCCCTTCTATTTATGCCGATATACTATAGCGTCTGACACAATCTAACCACTCACACCAAACCAAGCAAGATGAACTGATTTCACCTAAGGAATCAGAAGAGAGATGACTACACATATGGCAGATTGTTGAACATTTCCCGGAACAGATTACTTTCAGGGTACTCGGATTACATTTCCCAACTTCCCATGCTGTTAAGTTACAATTATGTGAAAAATTCCTGCCAATGAAAAACAAATGTGCATGATTTATGTCACTTCCAGGCTGGTTCATTAAAACTCCCAAATATACCCCTCCAAAGCTTTGTCCCTTCCACACTATCTGTTCACTATCTGTTCATAGTGACTGTCTTAGACTGTTGTATAACCATGACCTAAACCTGATCTATGTTTAAACAAATACACATTCCAGGGGTCTATTTGTTACAGCAAATAGATTACTCTAATGAATACAAAATAGTAGGCCCTATTATAGGTTTGAATAAATATTTCTTGAGTAAGTTGTTAGCACAAATCTTTAGACAGTACTTACTGGCATAGTGGGGTACATTGGGAGCTGTATGAAAAAGCTTATGTATTCCATGCCCACAGTAGCTTCGAACAACTGAAAATCCATTTGCTTGAGCATGCTTCTGAATAATATTTCCCAATTCTCTGTATCGAACACCAGGTTTCACTGAAAGAAAAATAGAAGATTCATGACAAAGAGTAGTAATAACCAACATTTTCTAAGCAATTTGTATCTATGTGCCAGGGACCTTTGTAAATACTTTATGTGTCTTCATGCCTAAATTTACAAATGAGGAAATTAAGCCACACAGAGGCCATACAGTAAATAGCAAAGCTCTGATTCAAACCAAGAGCACCTGAAGTTCCTCCTCTAACGCCAGACAAACAGAACACCTTGGGTGCTAAAGGGGTAAGGACAGCACCTTTTATTCTCTCTAATTAAACAGATACGGAACAACAGAATGGAAAATACATTTCCCTGTATAGGCTTCCCTAAGGTCAAGAACCATACTATTCTATTCCACTCTATTCCATTCTAAAAAGCAGAGGAAATAAGGAAGGCAAGTGTACCAGAAGAAAAAGAAGTGTCCAAGAGTGTCCAAACTTGTCCCAAGTTTCATTCAGGTCAACTTCTGAAAGAAGTACTTCTCCCCTGGGCTGTTTCATTCTCTAACGTGCTTCTCAAACTATTCATAATTGAATCTAGAAAAGGTCCCAGGGTACAGGTCCTAGGGTATACCTTTCACTATATACATACTGCCCTGTTTAATCTTTATAAATTTAGTAGTGCCTTAAGGGGAAAAGAAAAAAAAATAATAAGTGGTTTTCATGTTAATAAGGCCATTCTGGCACTAAAACCCCAGGAGTGGGGCACTGCCAAATTTCTGGAACAATGAGTCAAATTCCAAGGGTCCTCTAACTCTTAGCCTACCTGATTTCCAAAGAAACATTCAGATGCAATCTACCTGCCCCCATATAATTAATTTAACAACTTAAGGAATCAAAATTTAATAATTTTACTTGCTCTTAACCATTCCAACTTGATGTTTTCGGCAGAAGGAAGGTAATTTCTGATTTTGAGAAAACATGCTGACTTTCACAAAGTTTTTCTTTCATTCCTATCCAGGTTCTCCTATCAGCCCTGGGTTGGAAAGCTGGGGGCTCATGCAACAAATTGTGCAGTACATAATAAAGAAAATCCCCATTCAGCAGTAATGAAAGAAGGTGAAAGAGTCTTCCATAATTGTCAAACTTGAGCAATTTTGGTTCAGAGCGTGTTATCTGGAAACATATTTGAACATCACACAGGAGATGGTGGTACAACTGATATCTAGTGTGCAGATAGACACCAGAGATGCAGTTAAGCATCTTACAATGCACAGGACAAGCCCCCTGTCACAAAGCATTATCAGACCCAAAAATGTCTTTAATTCATACATTTAAACATACTACTCTAGAAAAGTTAATTTAACAACTTCACAAACTCGATAGTACTCTACACTAGGGTGAAAAACAATTAGTATTTTTAAACTATGGGAACAAGAACGACATATATAATATTGTTAATAGCACTTTCCAGAGTTCAAGAAACTTTTGTTCTTTCTTGACTATTGCTATCAAGACTAGTTTCTCGCAGTTTCTTAAGTTCTAGTCATATGTCTTTTTGAAACAACACTGCAGCTTTCTGATTATTTCAATTACCTCACAGAGAAGAAAAGGGATATCAACACTGAATATATTATCTGACAGAAATCCTAAAAATTATTTAAAACTGAAGCTTCTACAAATGATAAGCACAGAAATTCTCATTTCACAATTCCACCTACAATATTAAAAGTTTTAAAATAATCAACAGTGAATTATAAATTTCTAAAACCTTCAGATATTGATACATGAAAATATTGTCTTTCATTTTCACACATCCAACATTATATAATTAGTAAAAACTTCACCATCTTCCATGCCTGTTAAAGAGTAACTAAAAACGATAAAAATAACAAACCAATGTTATTACAGATAACTATGTGTTAAATAACTATGTCCTGTTCAATACTCTGGAGAAGTGGGGGAGTGGTAGCAATAATACACTGAATAATACAGTTCAAACACTATGGATTTTAACAGAAAGCAGTTTGTCCTCAAACTATCCTTTTATTAGCAATGTGTTAACAACTTCAATAAGACTTTCCTTTTCTTCTCCCATTCCCAGAAAGTATTGAGTAAACCAAAAAAATTAGGATAAGCTGCTGTCATGAAGACACCATGGAAAAGATCCTACAGAAATGCACATATTTCCACTCAGTACTACAACAGAATGATATCTAGAGACCACCAAAATCCCGTAGGAGAATAGTTACAGAAATTTAGATACTGTGAAACATAATATGTATCTATTAAAAGAAAGGGGCAGCAGGTGCAGTGGCACATGCCTGTAATCCCAGAGGCTCGGGAGACTGAGTCAGGAGAATCACAAGGGTTCAAAGCCAGCCTTAGCAATGGTGAGATGCTAAGCAACTCACTGAGGCCCTGTCTCTAAATAAAATAGAAAACAGGGCTGGGGATGGGGTTCAGCGATTGAGGCCCCCCGAGTTCAATCCCCAATGCCAAAAAAAAAAAAAATGGGGCAGATCTGCTACTTTAAAAGATCCCTAAGATTTAATTGAACAACTGTCAAATTATAGAAAATTACAAATATTATGATTCCATTTAACCTAATTAAACCCATACACATATCTATATATGTCAAGACACAGAAGAGAGGGGGAAAAAACCTAAATGTTAACAATGGATACCTCTAGATACTAAAGAGAAGAAAAGTGAAGTGGGGAGGCAAATGCAAAGAAGGATCATTCACTTTCCTCACAAAATCGTCAGGCTTGTTTCAATTTTCTGTAATAGAAACTAATACTAATGTAGTTGAAAGAAAAAAAAGTAGAAATAAAAACTACACAAAAGAACCACCCACACACTCCTCATTTAAAAGAAAAAAATATCAGAAGAGACAGAGGATCATAAGTAATCACCTGTCCATTTGCATCAAGACATTCCCACATCATCTTTAAACACATTAACCATTAAACACTAAGCTAACTCAGGTAGGGCAATGGAAAAGCTGTTAGGTACAAGAAACACACAACAATACAGTGATAAAATGCATCACTGGCAAAGCACTGCCAATGGGGGCCCAGCACTGAAGCTGACCTGCATCGATGGCTTGCATAAGGCACTCGTATGTGGTCTGAACTAATTTCCGTGCTCCCTCATCCACGTCTCCAACAAAAAAGGTCTCATTCAGGTCCCCATGATAACCATTGCGATAAAGAGTGATGTCCACTGCAAAAGAATGTGTAAATATTAAGATATATTTATTTTCATTCCACAATAGAACTTAGTTTTTCCAATATGACAACATCAAGTAACTTAATGGAAAAGATGACTTTTGCATTGTCAAATTAGACACCAGTGAATGTGTAGTTACTCCCTAACAAAAATTCCTTGAGGGTAATTAACTAAACTCACTGTGGAAAACAGATATACGGCTTACAGCACAAGCCAGATGGTGAGTTTTTATATTCATATAGTAATTAGATAATTTGTGGCAGAGGAAAAAGTTATATGGGATACAATCATGCAAGATAAACATCCAAGGTTAGTAACATTAAACTGAGGACTCTGGTAAATTTTTCCATTAAATAAAAAATGCTATTTTCACTTGACATCTTTAATGAGTTTCTTCCTTCTCCTAAAAAAAAAAAATATGTAAACAGCAAAACTTAAGATAATCTCTACACCTCAATACTCTCTTGACCACCACCCCACCACAGGACTGAGGATAGAAGCCAGGGCCTTGGGTGTCCTACGCAAATGCTCTACCACTGAGCTAAACTCCCAACCTTTTTAATTAATTAATCTTTCATTTATTTCTGAATACTCATCCTCTCTTCATTTCCATGCTGTAAGAACACAGATTACTAATATGTCACTATCATAACATAAATGACTATCTAGAGAACATATTGAATGTACATTTTTACTGTGGATTTCAACCAATCTCCAACATCGAAGTACAGGTGTTTCAACTCCAGCACAATGTACACATGTATAAAAAAATCTCACACATTTTACACATAATAAAAATAGCAAGGTTTACATAAAAACAGATGCAAAATCTGTGGAACTTTATAAACACATCATCTAACTAAAGCAATAACAACCATAATAAAAATACTATCACAATTAAATCTCTATTCTCATTCTTGACCAGCATCACAGTTGGTCTATTCTATGCAGTCTTCAACCCTGGGAATCATGTTTCCTTGGATTCCTTTAATATCCTAAACAGAATAATTTCATTAATACTAAAGTACCATCAAGGAGATGCTTCTTCGTTAACACTTATTTAATCCCAGAGGAAAATGCCTTTGGAGCTTCTTCTCTACACCTGCAGCTTCCTAAGATAACACAACACAGAGGTCCTTAAAGGCACTCCATTCAAGTAAGGCACTTCTGTGAAATTTTTAGTTTTTTTTTTTTTAAGTCTTCATTTATTACTAAGGATTTTTCTTACCTGTTAAGAAAGCCTATTCTGATCTCTTAAAAACCACTAGGGGATTCCAACATGGCGGCGGGCGCGGAGAGATCAAGTCTCTGACCTCTTCAGCTGTGCAGGCATAGGGAGTCGTAAACAGCCTAAATCTGTTTGCTCAGGATCACTAGGCAATGCTGAGCTGACGAGGATCTGGGGCGAACAGTCTGGGCCTCTCAGAACACACACTGAGCCCGGACCGGCTTCCCGCAGACAAACAGCTGTGACTCAGCACTAATCCATCCGGCTGAAACAACTGGTCGGCCCTTCTGATCCTACGGAGGTAATGCCAACCGAGCCTTCATAGGCAGTGGCCACAGGTTTGAAACGGGGCTTGGGAGAGACAGTAAGGACCCACCCGTTGCATTGGTCACCCGGCAAAGGGAAACAAACTGTCGCCATTTGCAAGAGATACCACCATGGCAGAGAACTGACGTCATCAGACTGCGACGGAGGAGATAACTTCATTGAAACCTGCAGCTACAGGTGTGTAATCCCCTAGCCTTCCCTCTCCACACAGCGGGGAAACCTTAAGGGCCCCTCCCAGCTCTCCCGTGAGCGTGGTAGCCAGACCCAGGGAATTAGAGGTGGCGCGGGACCCGCGGTGTGGAACTACCACTCCCACCAGTGCTGACAGCTGAGGTCTCTTGCACCAGCTACCGGGGGCGTGGCTACCGGAGGGCAAGTAAAATTCGCAGAGGATTCTCAGCCCCAAGCTCTACAAACTTAGGGTCTGAGGGAATGGCAAACAAGGAGAGTGTGCCCAGTCATTCATGACAACAGGGCTCCCGGGAGCAGCAGACCTGGCGTGTACCCAGTATTGTGGTGAGCGGCATCTGTGAGAGGGGCCTGGCTAGAGGAAAAGTGGGGAAGTGACTAGACACAAGAGGAGGCCCTAGGCACTCAGGACTGGAGACTCGCCCAATCTGGGAGGAGGAGCTGCTGCACAGGGATTGGTTCCCGCGTACTGACAGGAGAAACTTGGCCTGGTGGGCACAGCGCCACCTACTGGAAGAGAAGTTAATCAAACTCTAAGACTGCATTTATTAGGTTTTTTTTCTTTTTTCTTTTCTCTTTTTTATTTTTGATTTGGATTATTCTTTCATTTTCATTTTTCTTTCTTGTTTTTTAAATTTTTTTTACAATTTTTTAAAATTTTTTTTCTTCCAATTTTAATTTTAATTTTTTTTATTATTTTTTTAAAAAATTGTTCTTTTTTTATTTCCTATTTTTTTCTTCTTTTGTCTTTTCATTTCTTTTCAATTATCTTATCCCCCCTTCCTTGAATTCTACCTGCTTACTCTCATTCTCTTTAGTGACTTCTTCCCTTCCCTTCTAATACCTTTCCTCCCAAGCATCAAATAAATTTATAGGAATAAACAGTAACTCAGCAGTCAAACAGAACAAGAAGTAACATGAGCAGCTTCAAAAAGCAAGGAAAAAAAAGGAGTACAAACAATGCAGGACAGCCTAAATATTCAGGAGGACCTAGAGTCATCAGAAAAATGGTCATATAAAGAACTCATGGAACACCTTAGACAGATGGAATGGAACCTTAAAGAGGATACGAGACAGCAAATTCAAGCAGCGAAAGAACACATTGAGAATGAATTACATAAACAGATAAAAGAAGAAGTTAAGCATCTTTATCAGGAGATAGAGATTATAAAAAATAATCAAACAATAATTCTAGAAATGAAGGAAACGATAAACCAAATTAAAAACTCAATTGAAAGTATCACTAACAGAGTGGAGCAAGTAGAAGCCAGAACGTCAGATAATGAAGACAAAATATATCATCTTGAAAAGAGTCTAGCCAACTCAGAAAGGCTGGTAAAAAATCACGAGAAAAACATCCAAGAGTTATGGGATAACATAAAAAAAACAAACGTACAAGTCATCGGGATAGAAGGTACAGAGATTCAAACCAAGGGAATGAGTAACCTGCTGAATGAAATAATTACAGAAAACTTTCCAGAAATAAAAAAGGAAAAAGATATACAAATTGAAGATGCATACAGGACACCGAGCACACAAAATCACAGTAGACCAACGCCAAAACTCATTGTTATGAAGATATCCAATATACAGAACAAAGAGAAAATATTAAAAGCTACAAGAGAAAGGAGACAGATTACATTCAGGGGTAAACCAATAAGGTTAACAACGGATTTTTCATCACAGACACTGAAAGCAAGAAGGTCATGGAACAATGTATTTCAAACACTGAAAGACAATGGATGCCAACCAAGAATTCTGTATCCAGCAAAATTAAGCTTCAGGTATGACAACGAAATAAAAATCTTTCATGATAAACAAAAGTTAAAAGAATTTGCAGCCAGAAAACCAGCATTGCAAAGCATTTTGAGCAAAACACTACACGAGGAAGAAATGAAAAACAATAACCAAAACCATCAGAGGGAAGTGCCTCGGTAAAGACAGAGGGCGAGGGGAAAGATAATCATGGAGAAACAAACTAAATTTAAAAAAAAAAACGATAAATAATCAAACATGGATGGAAGTACAAACCATATATCAATAGTAACTCTGAATGTTAAAGGCTTCAACTCTCCAATAAAGTGACATAGGCTGGTATCATGGATTAAAAAAACAAATCCAACAATATGCTGCCTCCAGGAGACACATCTGACTGGAAAAGACATACACAGGCTGAAGGTGAAAGGATGGGAAAAAATATACCACGCACACGGTCCTCGTAAGCAAGCAGGGGTGGCCATCCTCATATCGAATAAAATCGACTTCAAGACTAAGTTAATCAAAAGGGATAAAGAAGGACATTATGTACTGTTAAAAGGAACCATTCACCAACAAGACATAACAATTATCAATATTTATGCACCAAATAATGGTGGTGCGACATTCATAAAACAAATTCTCCTCAAGTTCAAGAATCAAATAGACCACAACACAAAAATTATGGGTGACTTCAACACACCTCTCTCACCATTGGACAGATCCTCCAAACAAAAGTTGAATAAAGAAATTATAGAACTCAATACCACAATCAATAACCTAGACTTAACTGACATATATAGAATATATCAACCATCATCAAATGGATATACTTTTTTCTCAGCAGCACATGGATCCTTCTCAAAAATAGACCATATATTATGCCATAGGGCAACCCTCAGTAAATATAAAGGGGTGGAGATAATACCATGCATTTTATCTGATCATAATGGAATGAAACTGGAAATCAATGATAAAAGAAGGAAGGAAAAATCCTTCATCACATGGGAAATGAACAATATGTTACTGAATGATCAATGGGTTACAGAAGACATTAAGGAGGAAATCAAAAAATTCATAGAGATAAATGAAAATACAGACACAACATATCGGAATCTATGGGACACAATGAAAGCAGTTTTAAGAGGAAAATTCATTGCCTGGTGGTCATTCCTCAAAAAAAGAAAAAACCAACAAATAAATGAACTCACGCTTCATCTCAAAGCCCTAGAAAAGGAAGAGCAAAACAACAGCAAATGTAGCAGAAGGCAAGAAATAATTAAAATCAGAGCGGAAATCAATGAAATTGAAACAAAAGAAACTATTGAAAAAATTAACAAAACTAAAAGTTGGTTCTTCAAAAAAATAAATAAGATCGACAGACCTTTAGCCATGCTAACGAAGAGAAGAAGAGAGAGAACTCAAATTACTAACATACGGGATGAAAAAGGCAATATCACAACAGATGCTACGGAAATACAAAAGACAATTAGAAATTATTTTGAAAACCTATATTCCAATAAAATAGAAGATAGTGAAGACATCCATAAATTTCTTAACTCATATGATTTTCCCAGACTGAGTCAGGAGGATACACACAATTTGAACAGATCAATATCAATGGATGAAATTGAAGAAGCCATCAAAAGACTACCAACCATGAAAAGCCCAGGACTGGATGGGTATACAGCAGAGTTTTACAAAACCTTTAAAGAAGAATTAATACCAATACTTTTCAAGTTATTTCAGGAAATAGAAAAAGAGGGAGCTCTTCCAAATTCATTCTATGTGGCCAAAATCATCCTGATTCCGAAACCAGACAAAGACACCTCAAAGAAAGAAAACTACAGACCAATATCTCTAATGAACCTAGATGCAAAAATCCTCAATAAAATTCTGGCGAATCGAATACAAAAACACATCAAAAAAATTGTGCACCATGATCAGCTAGGATTCATCCCTGGGATGCAAGGATGGTTCAATATACGGAAATCAATAAATGTTATTCACCACATCAATAGACTTAAAGATAAGAACCATATGATCATCTCGATAGACGCAGAGAAAGCATTCGACAAAGTACAGCATCCCTTTATGTTCAAAACATTAGAAAAACTAGGGATAACAGGAACTTACCTTGACATTGTAAAAGCTATCTATGCTAAGCCTCAGGCTAGCATCATTCTGAATGAACAAAAGTTAAAGGTATTCCCTCTAAAATCTGGAACAAGACAGGGATGCCCTCTATCACCACTTCTATTCAATATAGTTCTCGAAACACTGGCCAGAGCAATTAGACAGACAAAAGAAATTAAAGGCATAAAAATAGGAAAAGAAGAACTTAAATTATCACTACTTGCAGATGACATGATTCTATACCTAGAAGACCCAAAAGGGTCTACAAAGAAACTACTAGAACTAATAAATAAATTCAGCAAAGTGGCAGGATATAAAATCAACATGCATAAATCAAAGGCATTTCTGTATATCAGCGACAAAACTTCTGAAAGGGAAATGAGGAAAAACACTCCATTCACAATATCCTCAAAAAAAATAAAATACTTGGGAATCAACCTAACAAAAGAGGTGAAAGACTTGTACAATGAAAACTACAGAACCCTAAAGAGAGAAGTAGAAGATCTTAGAAGATGGAAAAATATACCCTGTTCATGGATAGGCAGAACTAACATTATCAAAATGGCGATATTACCAAAAGTTCTCTATAGGTTTAATGCAATGCCAATCAAAATCCCAACAGCGGGCTGAGGATGTGGCTCAAGCGGTAGCGCGATGGCCTGGCGTGCGTGCGGCCCGGGTTCGATCCTCAGCACCACATACCAACGAAGATGTTGTGTCCGCCGAGAACTAAAAAATAAATATTAAAAATTCTCTCTCTCTCTCCTCTCTCACTCTCTCTTAAAAAAAAAAAAATCCCAACAGCATTTCTTGTTGAAATAGATAAAGCAATCATGAAATTCATATGGAAAAATAAAAGACCCAGAATAGCAAAAGCAATTCTAAGCAGGAAGTGTGAATCAGGCGGTATAGCGATACCAGATTTCAAACTATATTACAGAGCAATAGTGACAAAAACAGCATGGTACTGGTACCAAAACAGGCGGGTGGACCAATGGTATAGAATAGAGGACACAGAGACTAATCCACAAAGTTACAACTATCTTATATTTGATAAAGGGGCTAAAAGCATGCAATGGAGGAAGGATAGCATCTTCAACAAATGGTGCTGGGAAAATTGGAAATCCATATGCAACAAAATGAAACTGAATCCCTTTCTCTCGCCATGCACAAAAGTTAACTCAAAATGGATCAAGGACCTTGATATCAAATCAGAGACTCTGCGTCTGATAGAAGAAAAAGTTGGCTCCGATCTACATATTGTGGGGTCGGGCTCCAAATTCCTTAATAGGACACCCATAGCACAAGAGTTAATAACAAGAATCAACAAATGGGACTTACTTAAACTAAAAAGTTTTTTCTCAGCAAGAGAAACAATAAGAGAGGTAAATAGGGAGCCTACATCCTGGGAACAAATTTTTACTCCTCACACTTCAGATAGAGCCCTAATATCCAGAGTATACAAAGAACTCAAAAAACTAAACAATAAGAAAACAAATAACCCAATCAACAAATGGGCCAAGGACCTGAACAGACACTTCTGAGAGGAGGATATACAATCAATCAACAAGTACATGAAAAAATGCTCACCATCTCTAGCAGTCAGAGAAATGCAAATCAAAACCACCCTAAGATACCATCTCACTCCAGTAAGATTGGCAGCCACTATGAAGTCAAACAACAACAAGTGCTGGCGAGGATGTGGAGAAAAGGGTACTCTTGTACATTGCTGGTGGGACTGCAAATTGGTGTGGCCAATTTGGAAAGCAGTTTGGAGATTCCTGGGAAAGCTGGGAATGGAACCACCATTTGACCCTGCTATTGCCCTTCTCGGACTATTCCCTGAAGACCTTAAAAGAGCATGCTACAGGGATGCTGCCACATCGATGTTCATAGCAGCACAATTCACAATAGCTAGACTGTGGAACCAACCCAGATGCCCTTCAATAGATGAATGGATAAAAAAAATGTGGCATCTATACACAATGGAGTACTATGCAGCAATAAAAAATGACAAAATCATAGAATTTGCAGGGAAGTAGATGGCACTAGAGCAGATTATGCTTAGTGAAGCTAGTTAATCCCTAAAAAACAAATACCAAATGTCTTCTTTGATATAATGAGAGCAACTATGAACAGAGCAGGGAGGAAGAGCAGGAAGAAAAGATTAACATTAAACAGAGACATGAGATGGGAGGGAAAGGGAGAGAAAAGGGAAATTGCATGGAAATGAAGGGAGACCCTCATTGCTACACAAAATTACATATAAGAGGTTGTGAGGGGAATGGGAAAATAAACAAGGAGACAAATGAATTACAGTAGATGGGGTAGAGAGAGAAGATGGGAGGGGAGGGGAGGGGGGATAGTAGGGGATAGGAAAGGTAGCAGAGTACAACAATTACTAATAGGGCATTATGTAAAATTGTGGATGTGTAACCGACCTGATTCTGCAATCTGCATTTGGGGTAAAATTGGGAGTTCATAACCCACTTCAATCTAATGTATGAAATATGATATGTCAATAGCTTTGTAATGTTGTGAACAACCAATAAAAAAAAATAAAATTAAAAAAAAAAACACTTTTGCAAAAAAAAAAAAAAAAAAAACCAACCACTAGGGACTTAAATTTAAAAACTGCACTATACTCAACACTGCTTCCATATTACACTGACAGCTGTCACTTATTTACCAGTCACGTATGAATTAAGCACCAAACAAATGCATAGTATAAATATTTAAGACACATCTAATATGATGTGTTTTAAAAGAACATGCACAAAATTGTAAAAAAAGAAAGAAAGAAAGAAAAAAGAGGCTTCCACAGACTTTCAAATAATACTAAGTTTTAAACAGGAAAAATCATAAATATAGAAAGCAAGTCAAGAAAACAAAACTCACACTAACATATTTCTTACCATTAACAATATCACCTTCTTGCAAAGGTCGTCTGTCTGGAATTCCATGGCATATGACTTCATTCACTGAAGTACAACAAGACTTTGGGAAATTATAGTAATTCAGGGGAGAAGGATAGCAATTTCTTGCAATGCATGCCTATAATACATTAAAATAAAATAATTTGGAATGTGCAAAGAGGAAAAATCTGCATGCATAAGATTTTAAAATCTGAAGTTGGACAAATGCTAATATAAATAACTTATTTAATATTTTATCTTTAAAACAGTAGTGGATATTATGTCTTCCTTTTAAATGAGATCACACATGTTGCCCAGGTTGTCCTGAATTCACAGGCTCAAGTGATCTTCCTGTCTCAGCCTCTCGAGAAGCTGTGACTATGCCCCACCATGCCTGGCCGGTGGATATAATTTTAAAGAGCATACAACAGTCAGATATGCTGTATGCAAACCAGTTTTACTGGTACTTGTGTAAAGAAAAACCAAATTCACATTCTACAAATATATACAATTGCTACTATGTGAAGACTCTACTTTAGAATTTACTCCTTGTGAAAAAAATATTTAAAATAAGTAATAAGTATTTTTATGATTACAATTTCTTATATAGAAATAAGCCTCTATCCCTATGACCAAAAAATGAATAATAGTGTAATTAAGAAATGATAAACAATTCCCTGAGACATTTTCACCATTCACTACACTCATTTCATTTTCATTGTTTACTTCATACCAGTGAAGAACAAGAAATCTTAGAAAATGGTCTGGTTTCCAAAACAAATTTTACCTTGGATGTTTTTACACAATCGTAATCACAGCATACATCATTTGTTTCCATACTGACACACAAGTCTTCATGCTAATAATTTTCTAATACTTGCATAAAATATCATTTGTGGAATATATCATAATTTTACCAGAAATTCTACCATTATTGGAAATCTAAATAAACTTAAAATTTTCTGAATTATTAAAAAAAAAGCTTACAACTAATAACTACATCCCTTTGGCTTTTCCCTTATTTAAAACATGCTTCTATATTTCACAGAGCATTTTAAATAGCAGTTTAGAGAATAATGAATTCAGAACATTTTGACTGAAAATGCCAACTCCATCATCATTTACAAGTTGTATAACCTTGGACAACGTAATTAACCTCTCTCCTCAGTTTACTTTTCTATAAAATAGAGATGATAACAGCATTTACCTCAAAGGGCTACTGGGGAGATTAAATGAGTTTATTTGAAAGAAAATACTTTCTAGGGGTTCCTGGCTCACAAGAAGCCCTCAAAATGCTTAATGCATACTAGACATTTTATGCTAACATATGTAACAAGAGCCCAAAATCAAGATTATAAAAATCTGAATAAAAATATTTATAAATATCTTTACAGTTCAAGACATATTATCAAATTATTTCACAAAGGTTGTCTCCATTTACAATATCATCACCAAGTAAAAAGATTACCAGAGTACCAATTTCATCCTCACCACACTATAATAAATATTAGCATCTTTAAAATACTTACCATAAATTTACTATGTCTTTATAATTCACATTAATCTGATTACTGAAATAATTTTAATACACATTCCATGTTTTAAATGGACAACACTTCTTTTATGAACAATTTAATCATATAATGCATGCACATACCTACTAGTTTAAGGTCTCTCTGACAGGCAATTTTTATTTAAAAGAAAAAAAAAGATATCCCTGTATCATATTTACTACAAATACTTGTCTGTTTATTGCCTTTTTTTGCGAGATATAAAAGGCAATATTGATTTCAACCAATCTAGCTTCAGAAGTCATATTGTTCATGTCAGAATATTGGGTGTAAGACATTTAAAAACATTGATAAATTTATCATTTTGTAAAAGCACAATTGAAATGCTGAGGCTTCTAAAATACTATATTTCAAGCTCATCACAGACCTCAGTACAACAAATACAGTCATTCATTTGCATCAATGGGGGACTAATTCTAAGATAAGCCCCCACCTAATGGTTACCAAAATCTGTAGATGCTCAAGTTGTTTATATAAACAGTGTAGAGTTTGCATATAACTTACAAAAATCCTCCCACTTTAAATCATCTCTACATTACTTATGATACTAATACAATGTAAGTGTTACGTGAATAGTTATTATACTGCACTGTTCAGGAAATAATGACAAAGAAAAAGATCCATACATGTTCAATACAGATGCCATTTTTTCCCCAAATATTTTCAATCCACAGTTAGTTGAAACTATGGATGCCCATGATCCAGAAGGCAGACTTAAACACTGGCATAATGATTGCTGAATGCTTTCTATATTTGAAACAAAGCAAAAATTAGCTTTCAACTCAGCTTAATAAGGTTATTGTAGACATTCTGATCATAAGTCAAAAACACCTAATAATGTCATTCCCCCCACCCCCACCCCATGCTGGGAATCAAATCCTGGGCTTCACACATACTAGCATGTGCTTTACTATTGAGCTACATCCCAAATTCTAAAAGTTTTCCAAAATAAAAAAAAAGTAAAGTTCTTACTAAGTGTACAGCATGATCTATTTCTTCAGTAGTTACACCTGGTTTAATCATCCCAGCAGCAATATCCAGCACTTCTCTAGCAAGCTGTAAAAGAGGAACACTTGGTACATTCAAAGAGAAATTAAAAAAAAAAAAAAAATAGAAATCTGTATCCTTTGTACTATCTTAGATGTTTTGGGGAAAACTGATGAAATGAATTTTCCATTCAATATAATTTTATATAAAATATAAAAATATTTAATATAAATATGCAAACATTTCTACATAAAAATGTACATTCTAGGTTTATCTGAACAATAATCAACTGACAGAGGTTGGGTCTTCTCACACTTCTATAATGAAGAATAGTGGAGGGAAATAAAATAGACAAATGAATTTTCTCTAAGAATCTTGGTAACTAAGTAAAAGGAATATGAATTTCTCCAGATTATCAAAACAAAGTAGTATCAAACGACTTTTAAAGTGCTGCATAAAAATCTAAATAAACACTATCAATGTATCAATTATTTTTCTTTAGAAAAATATAAATATGTGATTTTACCTTGTTAACATCAACGACTATCATACATCATAGGTATTTCACAACAGGACCTTTAGTTTATCTTGTCTTAGGACATTAATGAAAATAAAATGACAAAAACCTAGTTCTTAAAACACACACACACACACACACAGAATATAGAGAAAAAAACAAACTTACAAGCAAATATAGATTACTTGCCATACTAATTTTCATACTATTTAAATGGAGATTAACTGTTGTATTAAATGATACAGTAGCAATAGTTTAATGAAAAGTATGGCTAAGTCAGTCTTAACAAAGTAATAATATTGGAGACCTTTATAAATCCAGCAAATCGCTGACTTCATGTCCAAGCACTGCTCAAACATATCTTACCCTAAAGGGAAAAAATAATTCTTACCCTACATACAAGTCGCATCCCTTCTATGTCTTCAGATGAGAGTAATTTAATTTGAGAAGTACCTTTAAGAGCCTGTTCAGATTCAGACATTCCTGTAACAAAAAAATAAGTAAAATTAAAATGAATAGAAAGATGTAGAATTCATTAGCATAATAATAGTCAAGTCTTCCTAAATCACACAATATTTCATTTTGAGAGGTACAGGTTAATTTATTTAAAAGACATTTTTTAATATGTAAAAGCAATTTGCTAAACAAATTGATGAATTCTATAGAATAAATTTTCAGATATATTAGAAATCAGTCAATATTTATAGAGTACTTATTATATGCCAGGCAGTGTGCTAATAAGCTCAGTAAACAATTCACATTTGGATAATAACATACAATTTACAAATTGCTTTTATGATCATTGTCTCATGAAGCAACTATATACAAACAATTGATGAATCAATTACACTATTTTTCTGAAACAAAAACCCAAGTCAATGTTTTTTAAACTGTAGTTTTTGATCTTTCAGTGGGCTATAAGTACTTTTTTGAAAGTGAAAAAGGGAATAAAAATTACTAGGTTCTATTATACAGACTAAGATAAGATAAGTGCTACTGTGAAATGTTTGACTGCTAATTTATGTATACATACCTGGACCAATCATGATATAAAATTCATTTCTCACTCTGGGTCACAATCAAAAAGTCTGAAAAATTATCGCCCTAGTAGACTTCACTAATAAAATTTGTCTAATTCAAGTTTCACATATATTTAAAATAAACAGACATTATAGCAATTATTTCAAAATTCTGAAAAAATAATGTAATGAATGAATTACCAGCCAATCTTGTTTATAAGCACTAGTGAGAAAAACTCGAAATACTGGGAGGGAGGAAGGGAGGAAGGGAGGAAGGGAGGAAGGGAGGAAGGGAGGAAGGAAGGCAGGCAGGCAGGAAGGCAGGCAGGCAGGAAGGCAGGCAGGAAGGAAGGAAGGCAGGCAGGCAGGCCAGCCCGCCCAACTTAAGGGAGATTCATACCAAAAAGGCTGAGACAGATTAAGACAGATTAAGGAAAGAAAAATAAATGACCATCTAAGAAGATAATTCTGATAACATGGCCAGCTACCATCTTATTGTGACAAATAAATCTCTGGCCAAGAACCATTCTTACAGAATGCCCACTATCAACACTATTATTTAAGACTGTTCTGGTGATACTAGCAGATTTGAGAGAAAGAAATAAGACATATTAAATGAAAAAGAAAGGACAAAATCTTTTAACAATTTCAGACATGATTACATATCCCTAGAACAAATGAATCATCTAAAAAATGACTAATAATAAAAATTCAGCAAGTTGGCAGACTGTATAGCAAATATATCAAAATCAGGAACTTTCCCATATACAAACAAAAGCTAAAAAATACAAAACATACTATTCACCCAAAAAATAAAAATTAATTAATTAATTAAAAACCTCTTTAAAATGTTGAGCTTGCTTATAGGTGTGCACACCTGTAATCTCAGCAACTCTGGAGGCTGAGGCATGAGATCACAAATTCAAGTCCAATCTTAGCCATTTCCCAAGACCTTGTGTCAAAATCAAAAATAAAAAGGGCCAAGTATATAGCTCAATAATACAGCACCTCTGTGTTCAATTCCCAGTATCACAAAAATAAACAAATAACTAAAGTACTCAGAATTTTCAATAAAAGACCTACAGGAAGAAAATATGAAAATATCATCAAAAAACATAAGACGTAACAAGTAATACAGGAAAAAAAAATACCCTGTTCTTAGATAGAAGACTCTATATTGTCAAGGTATAAATTCTTCTAAAATTAATGTACCAATTTTAATACTACCCCATTAAAAATTACAAGATATTTTTAGAAATCAAACTGATTATAAATTTTACATAGAAAAACAAACATACAAGAATGGCCAGAAAAATGCTCAAAAAGAAGAAAGGTAGGGGCAACAAGGCCTACCAAACATGAATACGTTATGTAGCTACAACACTTAGAGTTTGTCAATGGTATGTAATTAGACAAATGGGTCAATGAAGCATAACAGAATCAAAAACAAACCCCCAAACATGTGAGAATTAAAGGATGCATTTCAAATATAATATAGGTTACATTTATTTTAGTATTTAAGAATGTTTTGTTTATCACAAATGTAGTCAATTGGCGAAAAAATTAACACATCAAAGGAGTATTTTCCTTAACAATTATAAATGAGGTTAAAAAAATAAAAGTAATGAAACAGGGGAAAAGGGATAAAGATATGAATACACAGTTCAAAAGGAAAAAATACAAATAACTGAACATATGAAAAGAATCTTCCTCATAATTTAAAAATGCAAATTAAAATAATAGCAAATTATCAATTTCATCTTTCAGATTAGCAAAGATCATCATGCTTGATTACCCAATGTAAGAGAAAAGAGACTCCGGTGTTTTTTAAATGGGAATACTAATTGGCAAAAAGCTCTGAAATTTTTAAGATCCCTCCAAATAAAAAATGTATGTATCCTTTGATCTAAAACTATTTTACTTTAGGCAATTAACCTACAGAAATACTATCACATGTGGACAAAGATGTAAGCACAAAAATAGTTACTACAGTCAAACGGGTAGAAGCAAAAACTTGGAAATAATCTAAACATTGATTAGTAGGGGCCTGCTTTAATAAATTATAACATATCCACACACTGAAATCCTTACACACTAAAATGAAAGCAGTGGCTTTATATGGACTCACATGAAATATTTTCAAGATACCTTAACATATTAGAAAGCATAAAAAGTTAAAAGGATGTACATGATGTATTTCTTTTTTGTTTATCAGTGGGTAAAAAGGTTAATGTATACATACACAGATTATCTTGGATAGTTCTACAAGAAAACGGTAAACAGTGGCTACCTTTAAAGAGTAAAACTTACTTTTTACTGCATAACATTTTATTCTGTTAGAATTTATCTTCTACACATATTTTTAAAAACATAAACCAGTATTATATTCACAATATTAAACAGAGAATAATTAAGTCACACATCCTCAGTAGAATTCTATAATTCAGACTGTCTTTTCCTTCAATGGGTTTAACTGAATTTTAGAATTATATAGAGAAGAACTTAATATAGTTCCCTACATCTTAAAGAACAAAGCAAAGGCAGCTTGGCTTATATTAAACCATGTGAAATTGCTGATATGGAACTATTTTTGACACACATAAAAACTTCAATAATTTCACATAGTCCAATTTTAGTTATATTGTACAAGCCTTAAGGTCAGAGACTGCTCCATTGACCTGTGCTGCAAATTACTCTGGATGTCTATCAGTATCTATAAAATAGAGAAGACAACAGAACCTACCTCAGGAATGTTGAAAGTATTAAATGGAGTAACACGTGCAAAGAACTTAGCACAGTGCCTGACATACAGTTAAGCAAAAATAAATATAAGTTACTATTACAGAATCAGCAACAACACCATCACCATTATCACCATGATTACTATTTCTTATTGTTACAGTCTTTAGTCAACCTGAGGTCTCCACAATCTGTTTCTGCCTTAACTTGGGTAGAAGGACATATTAAATAAAATCTACACTATTCTTTTCTTCCATCTAGAAACTGGTATAATACCACAAAATACAGTATTATTCTGTGTGTAGTCTTTAGCAGTTACATAAACAATGTTTTCTGAACTGCATAGATTTCTAGTGGTGGCAAAGAATTTTTAATTCTCTTAAATGATCTACTATCATATTGAAAAAGCAATGTTTAGGGCCTGGGGATGTAGTTCAATGGTAGAGTGCTTGTGAAAGGCCCTGGGTTTGATCCCCAGCACACCACACACACACAGAAAAAAAATTTAACAATAATGTTTACACTTATTAGAAATACAGCATTAAAAACTCTCTATAAGAAAAGCACTCCTTCCTTTGCAGTAGTCATCAACCCCACAACCTGAAAAATGAAAAACCAGCACAGAACTTACCTAAGGGATGATCAGCATAATCTGGTCTTTGAATATAACTTGGCACTGGCCTTGTTGGCATCTAAAAACATCAAAGAAGTTAGTTAAAGCATATTACCTAGAAAATAAAACTGGAAAAACATTATTAAGTTCAAGCAAAAGTTTTTAAATGAAAATAGCTTCAAGTGACATCTTAAATATCATATCTACTTTGTTAAGACTAAGGTTCATTTGCTTAGTGTTAATGCTACCCCCTTTCACAGATATTTAAGAATGGGGAAAGTGGCCAAGGCTACCAATGATTTAAGATTAGAAACAGACCACAAGTTGCCATGTTGTTCCAAACAAACTCATAAGCTGACAGTGACAATAAAATAATGTCTCAAAGTAAACATATGCTGATATGTTCCTAGTTATTAGCTCTGGGAAGTAGGATTAAAGACTTTCTTATATATTTAATATTTTTTCAGATTTAAAAAAAATTAATAAAATCTCTTATTAATAGAAAATCATCAGGGCTGGGGATGTGGCTCAAGCGGTAGCGCGCTCGCCTGGCATGCGTGTGGCCTGGATTCGATCCTCAGCACCACATACAAATAAAGATATTGTGTCCGCCAAAAACTAAAAATATTAAAAAAATTCTCTCTCTCTCTCTAAAAAACAAATAGAAAATCATCAATAAAAATAATTTAAATATCTGAAGATAGCAAACCGATTTCAACTTAAGTGAATTCCTATATTAAAACTCCACAGAAGGGGGCTGGAGTTATGGCCCAATTGGCAAAAAGCTCTGAAATTTTTAAGATCCCTCCAAATAAAAATGTATGTATCCTTTGATCTATCAAGTGTAAGGCACTGGGTTTGATCCTCAGCACCACATAAAAATAAAATATTGTGTCCATCTACTATTAAAAAAATAAAAAATAAAAAACTTCCACAGACAGGATATAAATGGCAGAAAAGCTAAGGCTATTAAGGTAGAAATATATTATATTTTAAAATATTTTAGAAAAGTATAAATATATACTACTTATAGTGCCAGCCAGAAAATATCAAGTCTACCTTACCCTACTCTTTTTTTAAAATTAATATCTTTAGTCTTTTCATCTAATTTTTCTCCACTTCCTCCAATTATCCCAACTAGCTCCCAAATAATGCACCATAAGAGCTAAACAGTTAGAAAACAAGTCCCTTGTAAACTTAATTCTGTCTACATGGTTAACTGTTGTAATACAAAATTATAACTACTATTTCTAGGACACTGAAATTGGTTTAAAACAATGTGAATTCTTATTACCTTTGTTACTCACCAGTGGATAATGTGGTCTGAGTTTACCAGTATATCGATAACCTGCCCAGGGGTCAGTGTTTATATCACCTTCTACAGTCCAGGAAGACACTTCCCGCTTTGCCTTTTCATCTTCTGGGAGACAGACAGATGGAAAGACATGAAAGGTACAGGAAGGAGAAAGAAAGGAAAGCTTAGAGACCAAGTTCATGAGAAGCACATATTTCAATTCTCTCTTGTTTAAAAAACAAGCCAGAGCAACTCAGGAGGCTGAGGCAAAGGATCACAAGTTCAAAGCCAGCAACAGCAACCAAGAGAGGGCCTAAGGAACTCAGTGAGAACCTGTCTCAAAATAAAAAATAAAAAAGGGCTGGATATGTGGCTCAGTGGTTAAGCACCTCTGGGTTCAATCCCTGATACCAAAAAAAAAAAAATTATGACCATCATTTGCCTCTTTTTAGAAGGGTTTCTAAAGGAGGCAGGAAACAGACAAAGGGAAGGGAATAATCTGTTTGAAGTTACCAAATTTTAGTAGAAAACTTAAGAATCATACACACACCTAATAATGTGACTTGTTAATATATAATGCTGTGTAAAATGAAATGCACCTAAGAATCCTTTTCAAACAGAGTAGAGAGATCCTCTATAGTATCTCATTTCAGCAGACCAGCAGCACCTCCTATCCATTAAGCAAAATGAAGACGCTAACCCTAGGACTTGAAATACCAGGAATTCAAGTCATTCCTAGACCAAGAATTGACCCATACACCTCCCGAAACACACAGATCTTTCCCTGATTACTGTCATGTATCACAGGCTTTGAAATTCAGGTTTCATTAGAAGTATATAAGAAATTGAAGGATATCTAAGTTGGTTCCCCAGTTTGACTATTGCGAATTGTGCTGTTATAAATATTGATGTGGCTGTGTCACTCTAGTATGCTGTTTTTAAGTCCTTGGGGTATAGATAAAGGAGTGGAATAGCTGGATCAAATGGTGGTTCCATTCCAAGTTTTCTAAGGAATCACCATACTGCTTTCCATATTGGCTGTACCGATTTGCAGTCCCACCAGCAATGTATGAGTGTGCCTTTTCCCCATATCCTTGCCAACATTTACTGTTGCTTGTATTCTTGATAACTGCCATTCTGACTGAAGTAAGATGAAATCTTAAGAGTAATTCTGATTTGCATTTCTCTAATTACTAGAGATGTTGAACATTTTTTCATATATTTGTTGATCGACTGTGTATCTTCTTCTGAGAAGTGTCTGTTCAGCTCCTCAGCATATTTATTGATTGTGTTGTTTCACAATGAAATATTACTCGGCATTAAAAGAGAATAAAATTATGGCATCTGCAGGTAAATGGATGGAGTTAGAGAATATCATGCTAAGGGAAGTAAGCTCCCCAAAAAACCAAAGGCTGAATGTTTTCTCTGACAAGTGGAGGCTAATCCATAATGGGAGGACCATAGGATGAGTGGAGGAACTTTGGATGGGCCAAAGATGGACATCATTACCCTAGGTACATGTGTGCTTGCACAAATGGTGTGATCCTACTTTCTGTACAACCACAGAAGTAAAAACAATGGTGCTCCATCTTGTACAATGAATCGAAGAGCATTCTGCTGTCATGCATAACTGATTCGAATAAATAAATAAATATAGATAAATAAATAAAATGGTAATTTACATTGTGTGCATTTTACCTAATAAAAAATTATAGCTTGCATTTTTATAAGAACTCATGTGTATAATGGCATCATCAAAATTATTTTTGTTTTTTAATGAAGCAAAAATGTATATAATGTGTTTTTAGTGCATATCAATAACAGTAGCTATTTTGTGAAAAAAAGAATAATAATAAGAAGAAATATTAGTAGTAATAGATGAGAAAAATAAATTTCCCTCCTTAAAAAATATATTCAAAATATAAAATGATGCATGAGGCCCTAGGTTCAATTCCCTGAATAAACAGATAAATAAATAAATAAACATGAAAAGAGGGAGAGCAGGGTCTGGGGATGTGGATCAGTGGTAAAGTGTTCACCTAGCATGCATGAGGCCCTGGGTTCAATCCCCAGTGCCCAAAAAAAAAAAAAAGGAGAGTAGAAGGAATCATGATGTTAAGCTAAAGAAGATCTTAAAGGATCTAATTTCCTCCTTTTGCAAACCAGGAAACTAAGATGTATTTCATATGGGCAGTGAGGCAAGAATACAGGTGCTCAATCCAATAATTCTCCAGAGAGCAAGGGGTTACCTGTGGGATGAAAGCCCTTTGAGGCACAACTGACAAGAATGCAAAAACACAGTCATTTTAAAAAATAAATAAAATTTTCTTTAAAAACACAGCCAATCCATCCATATTACTTTGAAAGAGAATACATTTATACTAATCACATAAGAAGCAGAAGAAGGTTTTATTATGCAACTAATTTTTTTTTAATATTTATTATTTTTAGTTGTAGTTGGACACAATATCTTTTATTTTTACGTGGTGCTGAGGATTGAACCCAGGGCTTCACACATGCTAGGCGAGCGCTCTACCACTGAGCCACAATCCCAGCCCCTTATGCAACTAATTTTAAATACCATTCTCCTCTCCAGAATTCAAGAAACCAATGTAAATATTAATAACAGAACAAAAAATATTTATCATCCCAGAATAAAAATGAACTCAATTCATTGTCACTTGGATTAAACATTATAGATAATTGTTCAAAATGCAGGTCAACTAATGACTGCATCAGCTGTCTTATCAAGTGATTTTTGTCTGAAACATGCACCTCAAGAATAATTTTCTCCTAAATCCTAGGACAGAATATCAATCAAGATTCAGGCTTTCTTTAACATACTTCTGGGGAGGAAGCAGAAAGAAGGGAAATATGTAAAATTTTTCAAAGCTTCCTGCTGATCTGAATTTCTCCCCCTTCCACATTCTATTTTCAAAAAAGAACTGAAAGCAGACTTCGAAAAACATCTACACAAATCAGGCTGAAATATGGCAATTTCTTTTTTAATCTCGAAGCATAACTTACTTAAGGTTTTTACACTTGAAAAGTTAAGTTTATATTTTGGAGTCAATCTGATCTGAGCCCTGATGCTAGCTAGACACATAGCAGATACTCATTAAATCTGAACTGAGCTGAGACTGGTAGCAAAACTGTATGATAATTTGTTTGTTTGTTTGTTTGTTTAATGACTGTGAAAGCACAGGATGCTATTAACAAAACCTATAAGCTTTCTTTCAAACATCTCAAGGCAATAGGCCCAGGGAACACAAAGTAGTGCCAATGAATTATCTGATTCATGCAAGGTCTGACCCAAAGTATATCACATCCAGGCTTTGTTCTGTAAAAAGTTCCATCAGGATGCCTCATCCAGTTAGTTGACATAAAATAACCATACATGTATAAGCTTTCTTTAGGATGGGATTTTGATCAAAATTCTGACTCAGTTCTTCACAGATATGGCATGGACTTGCTTGTATCTAGGCCTCACAACAAACCTGATTCCAGCATTCTGGAGATGAGGCTCACAGTAATCCATGGTCACAAAGATTGGTGAAACCAGTTCTGAAACATTATATAACTTTCTCTCTACAAGCCCAAAACTCAAGCATGCTAGTGTGGAAGGTTAGGATAGAAGAAAAAAGTATTATTGAGTTATTTTTTTAAATAGGGTTTCTAGTATCATATTTTGGGTGGTCAAATTCTTCCACCTTTTAATTCAGAAAAATGAGAGGCAAACATACTGAACAGTTTTTTTGTTTGTTTGTTTGTTTGTTTTTAATACTGAGGATTGAACCAGAGGTGTTTTACAGTTGAGCTAAATCGCCAGTCCTTTTCATTTTGAGACATAGTTTTGCTAAGGTTGTTGAGGCTGGCCTCAAACTTGTAAACTTTCTGCCTCAGCCTCTCAAGTCACTGGGAGTACACATGTGTGCCAATGTACCTGGCTAAAGTACAGTTTAGAGATGTGAAGTTCTACAACTTTTATAGATTAGATTAAAAGTAACTTCTCTTAAGTTCACTCTGGTAGGGCTGAGGTTGTGGCTCAGAGGTAGAGCGCTTGTCTAGCATGCGTGAGGCACTGGGTTAGATCCTAAGCACCACATAAAATAAAAAATAAAGATATTGTGTCCACCTGTAACTAAAAAATAAATATTTTCTTAAAAAGTTTACTCTAGTAGAAGATAACATTATAGAAAATGCACAAGCAAACATCAGCAATATATCTTTGAACTAAGGGCTTGGCTTTACAATCTGACTGGTCCTCTCTGATACACAAAAAAATATATTCTGTGCCTGAGTCACTTACTTAACTCACACTTGAAAGTTTGCTAAGCCCATTGAAAAGAACTGAGCTTCCACAATTAATACAACCCTGGGTCCAGATACTGGTGAATTCCATCAAACATTTAAGAAGAAATAATGCCAAGTCGACATAATCTCTTTCAGAAAAAAGGAGGAAATATTTTCCATTTTGTGAGACCAGAATTGCTCAAATACCAAAATCAGTTAAAGATATTAAAAGCAAATTGTGGACTAAAATTCAACATGAACTTAGATATAAAACAGGTATCTTTATTCAGAAACCAACATACAGCGTAGCATGATTGTGCACGCTTATAATCCCAACACTTTTTCACTGATTCTTTTCTCAATGCCTCCTGAGCTCTAGAGATCACAGTTTCCCACCGTTCCCTCCTCCAGGAGAGTCAACCACAACTGCATACCGGAGGTCAATTTGTTAAGATGTGAAAGATACAGGTCTGGCCAGCTGAGAGCTATCTCCAACCAACACAGCCAAAGCGGATTAAGAACAATGGGCACATCCACTGAAGAAAACTAGAAAACTACCCTGAAAGGCGTTACCTAAATGATGGCACCATATTAAATACCAGAAGTGTAAGTAAACTCTCAACAGCTTATGTCCAATGCTGTAATAATTATGTTCTTTTTTACGTAGGGAACACCTGCTGTTTAATCCCCTGTGTTTAAGGGCAAAATAACTCCACTCTTAGAAATCCAGTACTGATGAAATGGGTATACTTCAATCATTTAGCAAACCTCAGGGTAGAGAACCATTCTAAGCTTTTTTACTACATACTATTTAACTTCAGCACTTTATACTTCCCTGTGCTTTAACTTCCTAAGCATAAAATTTCAATAACTGGCTCAAAGAACTCTTCAAGATTTCTATTACATTATAATTCAGTATGTAAGAATGAAAACCATTAAATGACCTTATTTAAACTTTCTCTATACTTTGAGGTAACACATCCAAATCAACAAACCCTGCCTTTTGTACTTTGACAAACTTTCATGTATTCATATAATTTTCCGTCACTCTAACCACATTTCCTCCCTAAACAGCCTAGGATTTCCATTAAACATAGTCACTTTATACAACCAAAAAAATATCTACCTTTTTTTAATTTTTATTTCCTTTTCCTTCAGAGATGATTTGGCTGACCTCAGATTTTGGTAAAAATAATCTATCAAACTCCAATAACTAACTCACTCCTAAAAAAAACACATGGAAACGAACACAAGATCAGTAATTAAAACAAAAACCTATACCAAGAATTATGTGCCACCTGCCAAGCCTTCATCCATCAGGACACAATGATGTAAAAGCCCTTGTGTGTTCCCAAGTTAATTATGATGGGGCCGTCTTAAACCAGCCACACCAATCACATAAATCTATGAGTAGATGAAGCAGAAAGCCTATCTGAATAGCAGGAATATCAGTATAGCTAACAGCAAGAGCTGAAAAGCAGGCAATAGTTTTATTTTGTGGTGTCACATGAAGTAACTTCAAAAGTAAAATTAAATATCAGGCTATGAATAATAGCAGTAAAAAGAAGTAAAGTAAAAAAAGCATAGTCATCCCTCAGTATCCCCAGGGGGTTGGTTCAAGGACACCCCTCACCCAGATGCTCCATTCTCTACTATGAAATGATGTAGTATTTACATATAGCTTCTGTACCTCTTCTCATATACTTTATACTATTTGTAGATTACTTACAATATCTAATACTATGTAAATGGTGTAAAAACAGTTATACTGTATCATTTAGAAAATGACAAAAAAAGTACATGCTCAATAGATACATTTTTTTAATACTTTCAATATGCAGTTGGTTGAATCTGTGGATATGGAACATACACAGACTGGAACCTCAAAGATAATGAAGGCTGACTGTACTATAACACTCTTGAGTAGAAAAGCAATATGAACTAAAATTAAACAAAAGTAAAAGGTGTCTGGCTCATGTATCCTCTCTGCCTACAATGTGCAAACACTTCTAGCAAATATAAGAGAGTAACAAAAGATTAGGGTACTACCAGTATCAGTCAAGCAAGATCCCATCAATCCCAGCTAAGATCTCATGTTTTCATGTTAAAAACATGAAACAAGATTAACAAAGATATTATTCAGCCATGTTTTTTTTATCTTGAGCACATCTATTACAAAGAATAAAAAAGCATGTTATAATTCTAGCTATCAGGATTACTCTCAGAACATTTAAATACACGTTTTCATAACTAGAAGAATCCCTGTCTTCTGGCACAAAAGCCACTTCTAAGCCAAATAAGAATAAGTAATTTTACTTACTTGCTTTCTTATGTAGTAACTTGTGCGTAGCCCAACTTCCTTTAAAACATTCCTAAAACAACAAACAGGGAAATTAGTGTCAAGCCTTCCTTAATTAGAAACATCTTTACACAGCGTTATTTATAAGAAATAGTTACTGGGCTGGGGCTGGGGCTCAGTGGTACAGCGCTCGCCTCACACGTGTGAGACCCTGAGTTCAATCCTCAGCACCACATAAAAATAAATAAGTGAAATAAGGTATTGTGTCCACCTACAACTAAAAAATAAATATTAAAAAAAGAAATAGTTACTGAAAAATTCTTGTAAGAAATAAAAATTATGGGAAAAGCTTGAGAAATGACACCTACTCAAAATTTCACTTCAAAAAGCAATCTAAACTTTACTTCAAATAAGCAAAACTAACCTATATATAAACTGAAATACATAGTTGTATTTCAACTTCATCTCACAAAATTATTTTAATTTTTATTTTGTTTGCAGTACTGGGGATTGAACCCAGGGCATCAGGCATGCTAGGAAAGTATTCCTCCTACCTCATTTTCATGAGTAGCTGGAACTTCAGATATGTGCCACCATACCTAGCTTTTGCCAAGTTATTTTGAAGTATGTGAAAAGACCCCCTAGCCAATTAATCAAACTAGAAAAAAATAACAAGGATAATTTCCAGATTCTTCCACTATTTACAGCAAAAGCCAAATCAGTCATTATACACATTAAGTAATCCAACTGAGCAGTTGTGTTCACTATATGACATCAGCCATCAGACAATAAGCTTTGCAAAGGAAGGGACTGTACTAAAGTTCACCAGTACTTGTAGGTTTCAGTAAGCACTAGTTGACTAACTGATCAGAAAGGATGAATGAAACAGAAAGACAAAACTTCTCATTTAGGAAAATGGTACATGTTTCAGATACCAGTAAGAAGTAACACATTGTGAAAATGGAGTAATAAATTGAATTCAAGTAAAGAACTTAAGTAATTAAAAAATAATTCAACAAGACATGGACCTTATTTATTCTTTAATTTTTATTGTCTAACTTTGTAAAGTTACTTAAATCATTAAAAACACTAAGAAAATTCACAAATTCCAACAAATGTTTTATCTTTGAAGACATGAACAAGAGAAAAGCCAAGAAAGACTCCTTACAATATGTAGTAATCAAAAAACATTACAGCAGTGACACTAAGGCTGTCCTTTCTAAAACACTGATGGAGGTCCTCTGTAGGTCAATTTCTCTCTCCTGCAAAACTTGCAATGGAACCACCATTTGACCCAGTTTTTATAAAATGGAACCACCATTTGACCCAGTTTTTATAAAAATTAGCATACTATAGTAACATGGCTGCATCAATGTATAGCAGCTCAATTCACAATAGCTAAAATTATGAAACCAACCTAGGTACTCCCCAACAGATGAATGGACAAAGAAATTGTGGCATAAATACACAATGGAATATTATTCAGCCATAAATAAGAATGAAATCATAGCATTTGCTGGTAACTGGATGGAACTAGAGATTATCATGCTAAGCCAATCCAAAAGACCAAAGGCCAAATATTTTCTCTGATATGCAGATGCTCACAACAAAGGAGGGTAGGAAGGGGAAGAATAAGAGTTCATTGAATTTAAAAGGGGAATTAAGGGAGGGGAGGGGAGATGGGAATAGGAAAGGCAGTAGATAACTTTCATATGTTCACGTATGTGTGCACGACCAGTATAACTCCACATCATGTACAACCACAAGAATGGGAAGTTATACTCTATGTCAAAATACACTCTACTGTCATGTATATCTAAAATAACAAATAAGAATGCTATAGGACTTTATGTATCTAACTAAGGTTTATACAGAGTGAAGTGGATACTCAACATGGATGGTATTATCCAATATTAAAGATGTTTATTTTCTAGTTTCAAATTGCAATTGGATATCTGGACATATAAGTTATCACTTGCTATTATGTACATGTACTATAAATTGTTACATTCTAGAACATGAAATTAAAGTTACAAATGAGTGTGTAAATTTTATTAATATAGTGTTTAAGTGATTTAGTTTTAGTATATGATTTATATAGTGTGGTAGTAGAGTAGAGCTGCTGCGGTATGGGACACTGGCAGCCTGGCAAACTTCGCCTTTTATAAAGTTGTACATTTCTTCTAGTTTTAAAAATCTTTGTTTTCCTTTTAAGATTCTGTATTGATTTTTATTAGATACTAATTCATATTTTAAGCTTAAGTACTTCTAGTTGGACATCTACATACATTTTAAAATCTATTTTATGTTGTATTGAATCTTAATTCACAATAAGAGTTTAAATGTTTCTTGATTTGTTTGCTATTCTAATATCATAGATGCAAAACGTCTGTTGTTAGTTAATAATGTTTTTGTAACTCTAACACTAAATCAAGTTATTTCACATACCTGATCAATTGCTTCTAGCTTAGAAATCCTTTTTCCCCTTTTTTATTTCCAAATACTAACAATTTTCTTTGATTATTTACTCATATATTTCAACACTCTCACAGTTGTACAAAACTCCTGTCAATAGTTTTATGTACATTGGGCATTTTGTCAATTTCATCTTAGAACTTTCTCTGAGAGCTCTCTGACTTCCTCTAGTCAGAATTTCTTGAATTCCTGGAAGTCATCCTTAAAGTCTTCTTTAAGCATCACCTTTGAGAGTCCATTTATTTTTCTTGTCATGTCTTATTTAAATTGATCTCCCTCTTTGTTAATTCTCTTGTTTTTGTGTAATGTTTCCTCCAGTAGCTTCCTGAGAAAGATTTTTGAGATTCTGCATAAATGAAAATGTCTTGTGATAGTCTTGACACTTGAAGTTTAGCCAGATATAGAATTCTAGATTGGAAATTATTTCCTCAAATTTTAATGCTATTGCTCCTTAACCTTTTAGTCTCTAGTGTTAACAATTCTGATGCCACTGGGATTCATAATCTTTTGTACAGTGTAATTTTCCTCCCTTCTCTCTGGAAGCATATTGAATATTCTCTTTCCCATCGTTATAAAATTCATGTTAGAAGCCTTGGATTAGTTGATTTTTATCCTTTGTGGACCCTTTCACCATGGAAACTCCTGTCTTTTTCAGTTATGGGAAACTTCAGGCTTTTCTTTGATTTTTCCCTTTCTTTCTGAAACCTTTATTGTTTAGATGATACTTGGCTTAGTTCTCTAATACCATGTCTAATTTTGCCTTCCCTTTTTTTTTTTAATTTGTTCTAATTAGTTACACATGACAGTATAATGCATTTTGACACATCATACATAAATGGAATATAACTTCTCATTCTTCTGGTTGTGATGTAGAGTTACGCAGGTTGTATACTCATATGTGAACATATAAAAGTTATGTATGATTCATTCTACTGTCTTTCCTATTCTCAACCCCTCCCTTCCCTTGATTCCCTTTTGTCTAATTCAATGAACTGTGTGTTAGCATCTACATTATCAGAGAAAACATTCAGCCTTTGGTCTTTTGGGATTGACTTATTTTGCTTAGCATGATAATCTCTAGTTCCATCCAGTTACTGGCAAATGCCATAATTTCATTCTTATTTATGGCTGAGTAATATTCCATTGTTTATCTTGCCACAATTTCTTTGTCCATTCATCTGTTGGAAAGTACCTAGGTTGGTTCCATAATTTTAGCTATTGTGAATTGAGCTGCTATACATTGATGTAGCCGTGTTACAATTGTACGCTAATTTTTATAAAAACCAAGGAGTGGGATAACTGGGTCAAATGGTGGTTCCATTGCAAGTTTTGCAGATTCCAAATTTTCTGAGGAATCTCCAGACTGCTTTCCAGAGTGGTTGCACAAATTTGCAGTCCCACCAGCAATGTATGATGAGTGTATCCCTGAATACTAGACTTCCTTGCCAACATTTATTGTTCCTTGCATTCCTTTTTTAATTTTTTAATATTTTTTATTCGTAGACGGACACAATACCTTTATTTCATTTCTTTATTTTTATGTGGAACTGAGGATGAAACCCAGTGCCTTGCACATGCTAGGCAAGTGCTCTACCACTGAGCCACAATCTCAGCTTTCTATTTAAAAAAATTTTTTTTAGTTGTAGTTGGACACAATACCTTTTTTTTTTTTTTTAATTTTTATGTGGTGCTGAGGATCGAACCTAGTGCCTTGCACATGCTAGGACAGCGCTCTACCACTGAGCCACAACCCCAGCCCCTCCTTGCATTCTTGATAACTATCATTCTGACTGGTATCAGTGGTATGTATGTATGTATGTACTTTTAGTTGTAGTTGGACAACAATGCCTTTAATTTTATTTATTTTTATGTGGTGCTGAGGATCGACCCAATGCCTCACACGTGCTAGACGAGCGCTCTACTACTGAGCCACAACCCCTGCCCCTCAGTGTAGTTTTGATTTGCATTTCTCTAATTGCTAGAGATGTTGAACATTTTTTCATATATTTTTTGACCATTTGTATTTTTTCTTCTGTGAAGTGTCTGTTCAGTTCCTTTGCCCACTTATTGATTGGACCATTTGGTTTTTTGATGTTAAGTTTTTTGAGTTCTTTATATGTCCTGGAGATTGGTGCTCTATCTGAGGTGTGTGTGGTAAAGATATTCTCCCATTCTGTAAGCTCTCTTCACATTCTTGATGGTTTCCTTTGGTTTTAAGAAGCTTTTTTAGTTTGATACCACCCAATATATTGATTCTTGATTTTACTTCTTGGGCTTTAGGAGTCTTATTGAGGAAGTCAGTTCCTAAGCCAATGTAACAGAGATTTGGACCTACTTTTTCTTCTGTTAGGAGCAGGGTCTCTGGTCTAATGTCTTTGTCCTAGATCCACTTTGAGTTTTGTTCAGAGCGAGAGACAGGGGTTTAATTTCACTTTTGCTATGTATGGATTTCCAGTTTTCTCAGCACCATTTGTCAAAGAGTCTATCTTTTCTCCAGTGTGTGTTTTTTTGGCACCTTTAGTATGAGATAACTGTATTTATATGGGTTTGTCTCTGTGTCTTCTATTTTGTACCACTGGTCTGCATTTTTTGTTTGTTTTTTATCAGTTATGGATGGACCTTTATTTATTTACTTGCGTATATGTGGTGCTAAGAATTGAACCAGTGCCTCACACATGCTTAGCAAGCGTTCTACCACTAAGCACAACCCTAGCCCCTATTTGTCGGTTTTTGGTGCCAATACCATGCCCATTTTTGTTACTATAACTTTGTAGTATAATTTAAGGTCTGGTGTAATGATTCCACCTGCTTCACTCTTCTAACTGAGGATGGTTATGGCTATTCTGGGCCTTTTATTTTTCCAAATGAATTTCATAACTGCTCTATTTTTATGGAGAATGTCATTAAAAATTTTAATAGAAATCGCATTAAATCTGTATAACGCTTTTGGTAGTATGGTCATTTGACAATGTTAATACTACCTATCCAAGAACATGGAAGATCTTTCCATCTCTAAGGTCTGTTTCAATTTCTTTCTTGGTGTTCTGTAGTTCCCACTGTAGAGATCTTTCACCTCTTTTGTTAGACTGATTCCCAAATACTTTTTCTTTTCTTTTTTCTTTTTTTTTTTAAGAATATTGTGAATGGGATAATTTTCCCAATTTCTCTTTTAGTTGATTCATCACTGATGTACAGGAATGCAATTGACTTATGTGCTGCTACTTTGCTGAATTCACTTATGAGTTCTAGAAGTTTTCTGGTGGAGTTTTTTGGTCTTCTGAATATAGAATAATATTGTCTGCAAATAGGGACACTTTGAGTCCTTTTCCTATTCCTATAACACATTGTTAATGTTTTTAGATCATTGAATCCTTTGAGCACCATATCAAAGCAATTCCTTTGCTCGCAAGTGCACATACACACACACACACACACACACACACACACACACACAATCCATACACATGTTACATTTGCATATAATCCTACTGACTTATCATTCACACAAATACTGAATGCATATTATAAGCAAATTATTAGACTACGTGACAGGCATTCACCAGTGACTATGGACAGGTTCCTGCCCATTCTAGACAAACATTACATGGCTAACTATATAATATAGAAAGACTAAAAAGAAAAAGTACACAGTATTATTAGAAGAGATAGAAAAGCTAAAGACACAGGCAAGGGTTAAATCATGTTAAGGAAGGACTGGTCTATTCTAGCCACAATAGAATGCCACCAAAATATTTTAAACCAATCTAAATCCTACACAGACTTGAGTTCATAGCATCTCTATCTCCATCCATGAATCCAAAGTTAAACTCTTTTTTCTAATAGTAATACATAGTACACATAACAGTCTTAAAGAATTCCACAGAACTAGTTTTTAATACAGGCAGTCCTTGCTTTAAATGTTAGTGTGGAACCATTAAAAGACTCTACAAGCTGCACACAAAACAAGTTTATAATCAATGAGACATTACAACTGTTCCATGACCTTTAAATTTCTTGTCAAAACATTAAAAACTCTATTAGTTAAAAGTGTACAAGGCAATAAAAAAATTAAAATTAGTATTTGTTTAGTGTACTATAACTTGAAATATTAGAATTAATTTAAGAACAAGTGTTATATTTAAAAACTGATAGACTAGTTTGAACAGTATTTGCCGCCTTCTCATTTTATAACTTATAAAACAGACATGTATTTTTATGCTTGGCAAACTATAACACTCCTTTCTTTTTATATATATTTTAAGTTGTAGATGGACACAATATCTTTATTTTTAGTTGTTTATTTTTATGTGGTGCTGGGGATCGAATCCAGGGTCTCATTCATGCAAGGCAAGTGCTCTACCACTGAGTTACAGCCCCAGCCCCTATAACACTCCTTTCTAAGGTGTGAAGTAGCTTCCAAATTTTATCCTTTGTACTTTCAAAACCTCTGAAAGTTTCCATAACATCAAGATTTTGCTGGTGTCCCTTTCCCTGTAACATCATCACATTTTGATCACAACCGCTTCTTCATTTATGCCTCCCTAGTTCTTCTGGCTGCATATCCAGGGTCTCTAGAATGGCTGCAATGTCAGCATTCCCGAGGTCATTCACATGTATTTCTTCTACATTCCCCACTTATGTTTGATTTAAATTTCACTTCCAGCATTGTCACTTAACATTTCTTTGCTGCACTTTCATCTTTGTTGGTCAGTTCTTCCTTGTGATTGATTATCCAATAGTAAGCTTATGATTGGGAAACAAGGCAGCAACACGACTACAAGCTTTTCTGCCTGCATGTGAACTGAGTGGTAAATACACAATGACCAGTCACTCACAGGCTTTCAAAGAAGTGAAGGGACTAATCAATGACTAAGATGAACATCTATTAGTTTACATAGTGATTTACAGATAGAAAAGCTAACAGCAAAGTCTATTTTATGTAATAATTACTTCACATTAATGTGCTATGGTAACTGCCTTCTGTATTACTGTTAGAGGACTGGTTTTAAGTAAATCATGAAAATTAAGTTCAGGCATATCAAAACTACATAAAATGAGAACTGCTTTTATACAGTTAGTAACTTGACACAATCATTTATGAAACTTTTCTAAATAGGTTATGTGAACATAATATTTTTTCATAACCCAGCATTGTTTTATTCTCACAGAACTAATATACCTTTCCTTAAATAAAGCACAATTCTATCCCAGATGACTCATTTAGAGAACACAGGAGTTTTACATACCAATTTAAATTTTAAAAGGAGAATGTAGGAACCATCAGGGAGAAATGGAAAAAGATACATTTAAAATGTTACAAAGGCTGGGGATGCAGCTCAGGGGCACAGCACTTGCCTTCCAGGCACAAAACCCTGGGTTCAATCCCTAGTACAGCCAAAACAAGCAAGCAAACAAACCACAAAATGTTACAAAAATAAATATGTCTACCTAGCTTATACCATGACAGAAAAGAAAAGCCTACTGGATAGAAGTATTTGAGCACTGCCTATAACCAAGGTTTGCAGATACAAACACAATCCTTAAGAAAATTGCTCTATGGGGCGGGGTCATAGCTCAGTGGTAGAGCACTTGCTTTGCATGCGTGAGGCCATGGATTCAATCCTCAGCATCACATAAAAAAATAAATAAATAAAGATTAAAAAAAAAGTTTGGCACATGACTTGATGTGATGTATATACTTTAAAAAACTGTTCTAAAAATTAAAAATAAATAAACTCAGTGAGCAGAGATACCAGTGGACACACACGACAAAGGAGACAGACATCACAGATTTAGTTCAACTATAAAATCCAAAGAGAATGCGAGGATCAACTTTTGAAAGCTCAGAAAAATAAATAGTGGCAGGCAGATTAGGGAAATGCAAAAATCAAAGTACCACTGAACTGGTAATGAGTTTAGTATGTCCCTGGCTTTGAAACCCTGTGGGCAGCATTAAATGACCACTGAAATACAAAATGCTCAGAAGAAACCCTACAATTCTTTCTCAAGGAAAGAGAAATTTCCATGCTCAGAGAGAGTACAGAAATTTATCTTCCTTTCTGTTCTCTCACATCTCAGTCCCCGCACAATCCTAAGGTGCTGCCCACAAAAGCTTGTATGAACCAAAATTCTGAGGGATGGGCATTTTCCACAGTGATGCTGTGGTCCAAGGAAGGTGAAGCAAAAACTAATTGCTTTTTCCACTCTCCACCTCCTGCCACTTAGCCCCAGACATGGGCACAGTCATGAAAGGGCACAACAATACAGGTAACTAAAACCCCAGTTTTCTGGACAGAGAACCAAAACAAGGATCCCCAAGGAGCCTAGAAATACCTCATGAAGTTGTTCTGATGCTTGTGAGAACAGAGCTAACAAATAGCCTATCATCTCCATTTCAGGTTGAGCTCTGGGACAGATGTGGAAGTACTGCAAAAGCCTTGAAAAATGAACTTACATGTGAACCACAGTCCACAGAACTTACAACCTAAATCCAACCAGATTAGTAGCCTGCTAAACAAAAATATCAACAATATTCAAAGAATTTATAAAGACCCAAGATCTCACAATACAGTTACTTGTCCTGCAGTATCCGGGGATGATTCCAGGACCCTTCCGCAGACACCAAATATGTAGATGCCCACATCCCTTTATAAAAAGGCATAATATTTGCATATAACCTACACACAACCTCCTTTTTACTTTAAATCATCTCCAGATTACTTATAACCCCAAATTTAAAGTAAATGCCGGGCTGGGGATGTGGCTCAAGCGGTAGCGCGCTCGCCTGGCATGCGTGCGGCCCAGGTTCAATCCTCAGCACCACATACCAACAAAGATGTTGTGTCCGCCAAGAACTAAAAAAATTAAAAATAAATTAAAAAAAAACATGTTGCATAAAGCAAATGCCATGTAAATAGATGTTGTACTGTATTTTTCAGGGAATAACAAGAAAAAAGTCTATACGTGTTCAATACAGAAATAATCATTATAGGTCCAACTGCATAGTACATAAGAAGACTCAAGGCAAACAATGCTTAAGCAATGAGTGGTGGAGCAAGATGACTTGTGAAATGGTGAGAGACTACAACACAGTATGCCTACATGTCACTTCATGTAGGTAGATTCCACATAGCATAAATTCCACATAGTACAAATTCCAGATTGACTTTTGGGAACTCTCTGGAATTTTCCCCTCAAATATCGTCAGCTGGATGAATCTGTGGATGTAGAACCTGTGGAATATAGAGGTATCACAAGTTATACCAGGCAGCACCTAGCTGCTTTCAAGGGCTCAGTACATCTCAAATATACACCTTTCATCCATTCTCAGCACACCTATGCATACCAGAAAGAGGTTCTGACTAACACATACCTCGTATTAGCAAAATTAATAGTTTGGCAATTACAATTGATGAATTACATATTCCAACCAGTGCCATAATAAATATATATACTCTATTAAAAGTAAGTGTTGAAAATGTGGCCAGTTCCTACCAAATAATGATAGTCACTCTTAAAGTGCAAGGACCTGGGTTCGATCCTCATCACCACACTAAAATAAAGGTATTGTGCTGGTCTGGGGTTGTGGCTCAATGGTAGAGCACTCGCCTCACACATGTGAGACTGTGGGTTCAATCCTCAGCACCACAAAAAAAATAAATAAGTGAAATAAAGGTACTGTGTCCAACTACAAACTAAAAAATAAATATTTTTTTAAAAAAAGGTATTGTGTCCAACTACAGCTAAAAAGGAGAAGATTCATAGAAAAATCACTATTTACAAACTGTAATAAGCACTAGAAGAATAGGACACAATGTTATAAAGGCTCAGAAGACCAAGATCAGATTCTGACACAGAATCAGAAGGAATCAGAATCAGAAGGAAGACTGATTTATTTGAGCTGCAACTTTCAAGGAAAGGCAAATTCTGTATAAATGAGGCTATTACTTCACAAAGCAAGGAGAGATGCATTCAGAAACAGAACTTTGCCTAACACTTGACAACTTTGCCTGCAAGCTCTGCTCCTAGATACTATATAAGCCAAAATCATTGGAAATCTTTTTCCTCTAACTTGGACTTGCACAACCTCAGATGGAGCCAATCCTGCTTCGGTAATTTTGCAAGATTTCCATAAAACCAGTCCCCGTTAAGTGAAGTCAGTAACAGTACATCACCAGAATCCAAGGGCTTGAAAAGGAGAGACTTGGGTTTTGACTTAAGAGCAATACTTGTCCTTGGGTAAATTTTTTTGCTGCACTAATAAGTATTTAATAATACCACCCTCATAGGATTGCTCAGAGAATTTAACCAACAAGACTCTGGATGTGAAGAATCTGGCACACAGTAGAGGTGCTGAACACACACAAGTTCCTTTCCATTTCTGTGAGGAGAGAAAACAGAGCCAATATTTTCAAAGGGACTGTTCATTTACATATACCCATTAATACACCTACACCATCACTCAGTCTCCCTCTCTCTCAGCTTATTACAGCAAAGGTCTTTGAGAATGCCATGGACCTATTTTAATAAAGATGCAGTAGACCTGTCCAAAAGTGACTCCTTACCAACAAAGCAAACAGACTTCCAGTTTCTGTTAATTTTACTTACTGAGCAGCTCTCAAATCATCCATCCTTACCATCTTTGTATGAATCAGCCCAGTCCCTTCACTAGCATACAGCAGCAACATTTCTATAGCCAACAAGGCTCTGGGCAACCTGACCACAGGTTTATTTCCCCATCTATGTAGCACCACCCACACTCCCCCTTTTCTCTGTCCATTCCCAGTGCTTCTCTCTGGCTCCTCACGTGTTCATCCCAGTAACCTGTCAAATCTCAGCTCAGATATCACTTACTCTATGAGGCCTTCTCTGACCAGCATCCAACCACCTCTTCAATGAATTACGTGCCTTTTTTACCTGCAGTTTCTCACAAGTACCAGACACTGCTTTTCCTTTGTTGTACTTAACATTCATACTATCTGTGATTATTTAATGTAGCTCTTCTTGAAGACTGCAGACCCTCTGGGACAAAACCCATTTTTCTCTTACTGTTTTATCCCCAGCACTTAGTATAGTGCCTGGAATATAATATGGTAGGCACTTAAATTTGACAAATTCAGGAAAGGATGATACAGCTTTATGAAATACCTACAAGTAAACCCATCATCTAAGAAGCCCCAGACTACAAAAGAAGGTTTACTAAATGCCACCACCACGTGCTATCACAGGACCAAAGCAAGGTACTAAAACCTCTAAAACTATGAGCCAAAAAAAAACCTTTACTCTTTATAGGGTGATTAGTTCCTGATTATAGTGACAGAAAGCTAAAACACCTTGAGACAATAACAAAACCACCAAACATCCAGGTTTGTGGGATGCAGCAAAAACAATGTTAAGAGGAAAGTTGATCACTATAAACACGTTACAAAACAAAGATCTCAATCAAATTCACAGCCAAACTTTACACCTCAAGGAACCAGAAGCAGAAATAAAAACAAAAAGCTAGCAAGGGCTGGAGCTGGAGCTCAGTGGTAGAGCACATACCTAGTACACGTGAGGCACCGAGTTCAAACCTCAGCACCACATAAAAAAATAATAAAGATATTGTATCCATCTATAACTAAAAATTAATTATTTTTTTAAAAAGCTAGCAGAAGGAAGATAATAATACATACTGGAGAACAACAAACAAAAATTTCAATGAAACTAATTTTTTTTAAGATCAGCATAAGTGACGAACTTTCCATTAACTAAGAAAAAAGAGAAAAGCAATCCCTATCAAAATACCAATGATATTTTTCAAAGAAATAAATAATCCTAAAATTTATATAGTACCACAAAAGATCCAGAATAGACCAAACCAACAGTGAGTAAAAAGAAAAAAGCAAAAGATGTCATAATACCTGACTTCAAAACATACTATAAGCCACAGCAACCAAAACAGCATGTTACTGGCATTCTGACACTTAGGCAGGGCCTCATGGTGTATACCCGTAATCCCAGCAACTCGAGAGGCTGAAGCAAAAGGATCACAAGTTTGAGTCCAGCTTCAGCAACTTAAAAATGCCCTAAGCAATTTAATGAAATCCTGTCTTAAAATAAAAAATAAAAAGGCTGGTTCAGTGGTAAAGTGCCTCTGAGTTCAATTCCCAATATTTAAAAAAAAAAAAAAAAAAAGACACACAAACCAATGGACAGAATGGAGAACTCAGAAATAAATCCATATCTACAGGCAACTGCCTATTGACAAAGACACCAAAAACTCACACTGGAGAAAAGATAGTCTCTTCAAAAAATGGTGCTGGAAAACCTGCACATTCATATGCACAACGAAACTTAGATTAGACCCCCCCCATCAGTCACCATATGCAAAAATCATCTCAAAATCGCTTAAAGACTTAAATGTAAGAAAGACATGAAACTATCAAAAGGAAGCAGTAGAAATACTTCAGAATATTGGTATGACAGACTTTCTTGAATAAGACTTTCTCAAAAACACAGGAAACAAAAAGCAAAAATAGAAAAACAGGACTATATCAAATTAAAAAAAATCTGAATCAGCAAAGCAAACAAGAAAGTGAAAAGATGGCACGCAGAATGGGAGAAACAATATAAACTTCATCCAACAAGAGATTCATATCCAGAATACATAAAAAACTCAAATCAATAGCAAAAAACAAGTAATCCAATTTAAAAACAGGAAATGACCTGAATAAAACTTCTCAAAAGATATGAAAATATCCAACAAATATATGAAAAAATGCTCAACATCACTACTCATCAGGGAAATGCAAATCAAGACCACAACAACAAACCCCTACATCATCTCACCCCACTGAGACTAGAAAGACAAAAAAAGTAACTAATACTGGAGAAGATGCACAGAAAGGTTGTAGGTGAAAATGTGAATTAGTACAGTCAATAGGGAGATTCTGCAAAAAATAAAAATAAAATTAACGTATGATCAAGCAATACTACTACTGGATATATTACCAAAAGAAAGGAAGAGATAGCTGCACTCTCATGCTTACAGCAGCACTCCCTGTAATAGCAAAGCTATAGAATCAACCTAAGTGTCAACAGATGAAGGAAGGAAGAAAATGTAGTATAAACACACAGTGGAACATTATTAAGCCATAAATATAATAAAATCCTCTCGTTTGTGACAACACAGATAAGCCTAGAGAACATGATATTAAGCAAGGCACAGAAAGGCAAATACTGTGTTCTTACTCACGTGAGATCTGTGATCTCACAGATATTAAGAATGAACTAATGTTTACTATAAGTTGGGAAGCGGGGGGAGGAGAGGACAGACAGAGATTCATTAACAGCTACAAAATTATAATTTGGTACAAGGAATATGTTCTTACGTTCTATAGCAGGGTAGGGAGATTACAGTTAATAATTTATCCTGTTTCAAAACATCTAGAAGATAGGATTTTAAATGTTACCAACAAAGAAATGATAAATGTTTGAGGTAATGAATATGCTAATTGATCATTACACAATATCACAAACGAAATACTATACTGTACACCTCAAAAATGTACATTATGTATCAAAATTTTTTTAACTATATTAATCTTTTTTTGTACATTACACACACACACACACACACACACACACACACACACACACGTACGTTACCAGTAAAAAGAGAGAAGACTCAACAACAAAGATGAGGGGAAACTTCCAAGATCATTCTATGAAGTCAACATTACCCTGTGACCAAAGCCAACTGAAGACACTAATAAACACACACACACACACACACACACACACACACCAACATTCCTTATGAACAAGTAAGCAAACTACCCCAACAAATACTAACAAAACAGATTAAAAAGGATTATATTCCATGACTAAGTGAAATTCACTCCTGAATTCAGGGGTAAATAGTTCAACGTACAAACATGTAATATACACACACACACACATATATATATATATATATATATATATATATATATACACACACACACATATACACACATAATAGATTATATATTCAATGTAACATAGTATTATGTGTATTAAATATATAAATACATAGTCATTAACTGAATGAAGAACAAAATCACTTAATCATCTCAATTGAGGGGAAAAAAGAAAGATTATTGATATAGGAATAAAAGTAAACTGGGCTGGGGATGTGGCTCAGTGGTGGAGCACTTGCCTCGCTGCCTCGCACGTATGAGGCACTGGATTTGATCCTCAGAACCACATAAAACAAATAAAGGTATTACGTTTAACTATAACAAAAAAAGTATTTTAAAAAAAAGTAAACTACTTCAGCATAATAAAGGTCATACATTAACAGCCACAGCTAACATCAAAATTCAATGATAAAAAACTAAAAAGCTTTTCCTCTGTGACTAGGAATAAAACAAGCATACCAGCTCTTACCACTTCTATTCAACATTGTTTTCAAAGTCCTAGCCAGGACAGTCAGGCATGAAAATGAAATAAAAAGCGTCCAAAAAGGAAGTAACTTGATCTTGTATTTTAAAAGCTCTAAAGATTCCACATACACACACACAAAAAAAAAAATAGACACCTGTTAGAGCTAACAAACCAATGCAGCAAAGTTGCAGATACAAAATCAACGAGCAAAAATCATACATTTTACACACTAATAAGTAACAAATAGAAAAGTAAATTAAGAAGACAATTCAATTCACAATAGCATTAAGAAGAATAAAATAATGCCAGGCACAGAGGCACACGCCTGTAATCCCAGCGGCTCAGGAGGCTGAGGCAGGATCTCAAGTTCAGAGCCAACCTCAGCAACTTAGCAAGGCCCTAAGCAACTCATCAAGACTCTGTCTCTAAATAAAATATTTAAAAGGGCTGGGGATGTGGCTCAGTGGTTAAGCACCCCTGAGTTTAATCCCTGGTACCCCGCCCCCCAAAAAGGGCATGTTCTGTAGAAACTGAAAATATTCTCAAACAACATTTTTCAAAAAAAAAACAAAGTTGAAGACTCACATATCCTGATTTCAAAAACCATTATGCAGGGGCTGGGGATGTGGCTCAAGCGGTATCGCGCTCGCCTGGCATGCGTGTGGCCTGAGTTTGATCCTCAGCACCACATACAAACAAAGATGTTGTGTCCGCCGAAAACTAAAAAATAAATATTAAAATTCTCTCTCTCTCTTAAAAAAAAATTATGCAGCCACAGTCATCAAAACAATATGGTCCTGACATAAGAACACATACATGGACCATGGAACAGAATAGTGGTCACAAACAAACCTCTGCAAATAGCTGACTGATCTTTGATAAGGATGCCCAGATAACTAAAAGTCAGTCTCTTCAACAAATGGTACTGGAAAACATGCAAAATTAACTTAGAACGGATTAAAGATCTAAATGTCAGAATCAAAACTATAAAACTCTCAAATAAACATAAAGATCTGACACTGATTTGACAATGATTTCTTGGAATTAACACCAAAAGCACAGGCAACAAAAGCAAAACTGAACCAGTGGGAATTCATCAAATGCTAACTTGTTCATCAAAGGACATAGGCTATATAAAGAAAAGACAACCTACAAAAGGAAGGCAAGGATTTACAAATCTCATAAGATGACACAGGGTTCATATTTACAATGTTTTTTAAAACTCTTACAAATTAACATAAAAAAACAAATAATCCAATTAAAAACTAGGTAAAGTACATGAGACATTTTCCCAAAGATGATATACAAATAGCCAACAACTATATGAAAAGGTGCTAATATAACTAATCATCAGGGAAATACAAATCAAAACTATAATGAGATATCACTTCATAGCCATTAGGGTGATTACTACAAAAAGAAAAGAAAATAGCAAGTGTTCACCGGGATGTGGTGCAACCAAAACCCGGGTACGCTATGGGAACTGTAAGATAATTCAGTCACTATAGAAAACAGTGCAGTAGTTCCTCAAATAATAAAAATCGAGCTATCATATGATCCAGCATCCCACTTCTGAGTATGTATCTACAAGAACTGAAAGCAGATGCTCAGAGATTTTTGCATATCCATGTTTATAAGCACTATTCATAATAATCAAGAGGTTGAAACAATCCAAATTCCCATTAAAGAAAGAACAAGATAAACAAATAAAGCATGATACATATAAACAATGAAATAGTATGTAGCCTTAAAAAGGAAAGTTATCCTGTCAGATGCCACAAAAATGAATTAACCTTGTCAAGCAAATAACAAAAGGAAATATGGTATCATTCCATTTTAAGGTAGGTGCAGTAGTCAAATTCACAGACATAAAAAATAGAATGGTGGTTACCAGGGGATTGGGGGAGAGGGGCAAAGAGGAGGTATTTAATGATACAGAATTTCAGTTATGCAAGATGAAAAAGTTCTGGAAATCTGTTTCACAACAACGGAGGGGGGGCGTGGGAAGAATGAAGGAACTTTGGGTTGGGCAAAGGGGGTGAAGAGGAGGGGACATGGGGTAGATAAGAAGATGGAATGAGATGGATATCATTACCCTAGGGACATGTATGATTGCACAAATGGTGGGACTCTGCACCATGAAAAACTAGAGAAATGAAAAACTGTGCTCCACTGTGTACAATGAAACGAAATGCATTCTGCTATCATGTATAACTAATTAGAAAAAAATAAAAATACATAAACATATTTTTAATGGAAATGCCCTAAACACTACTGTACTGAATACTTAAAAATGGTTAAATGATAATAGTTACACTTTTTAAAGAAGATATCAAAAAATGACTGTATATAATTTAGAGCAGTGATTCTATTTTTATTTGGAAAGAATGAAAACAAAAGCTAACATGTGTTTACCATATACCAAATACTAACTTAAGGATTTACCATTTATTAACTGTTAATCCTCACAATAAATCTAAGAGGTAGTACTATTATTACATATATTCCATTTTAAAGATAAGAAACCTGCAGTACAGGTTAATTATCACGTCCAGAAAACACACAGCTAATTAATGACAAAGCTATGCAGACCCTTTTGACACAGTACCAATGTTTTTAAGCTCCATACAACACATATTCAAAAGTCTGGACAAATAATAAACCAAACTAAGATGCTTTTAAGATGTTGAGATTATGACAGTTTTCAACTTTATATACTACTATATTAAATTTTGCAAAGATAATGTACTGTATCTTATAATGAAAAATAATAAAATATTTACATTTTGGAAAAAAATAAAGTTTTCAATGGAACAACAAGGCCTCTATTCCCACTAACAATCCTTTCAATTCCTTATGTTTCTACATTTCTATACTTGTGCTCTTCACTCAAGTCACGATTTTCTACTTGCCACACATAAGACTCAACTTACTCCTTCCTACTTCCATAAACACATCCATCCCCTGGAGAGAATGTTCTCTCCTCCACCTCAATACATGCCTTTTTATTTATCTACCTATTTATTTTATTCACATACCTACTTTACTCTCAAAATCCAGTTCTTAACTCATCTCCTTCTGGAGGTCTTTAAGAGTCTATCATTACCTATCCCATTTTTTGACTATTTACTGTGGTACTTGAACAACTATCCTTTTGGCCTGTCTTGTGTTCTCCACATCTGAAAAGTTCCTTAGAATGTCACTTCCCTTCTCCTAGAGGCAAGGATATTCCAATAGCAATATATTCATTTTTTAAATAAAATTAATAATTTTTATTGCTACACAAAGGACATACTTAAGTGAAACTGGCTTCATTACTACATAGCAATAGAGAATACAACACTGGCACAGTATGTAGCTACTGCTTGATTTATGCTAAGAAACCAACAGTTTTATCCATCACTTTCACAAAACAACAACAAAATATATATACTTCTAATAAACATTACTACCAGAAACCAGGGACTTTTTAGAAATAGATTTATTACAGATCTGGGGTAGGAAAAGTATAAGATAAATCAGATTTGTCTTGTGCCAAAAAGAGAAGCAATCAGAAACTAATGGAGAAGGCTAAGAAGAAGCCAATTTAAGGTAGTATCACTGAACAAATGAGACAATTTGAATATCAAAAAGAAAAATTTCACTAACCTGAAAAATTTTTTTAAAAAAATTGTAATCACTGAAGTAACTAGGAAACTACCATTACCTGTCTTTCTAGTGGTAATATTAACAATACCATTTTAGCACACTGCTTTTATCAATTGATTAGAAAATTCTACCTTACTGCAGGGGGAAAAAATCAGTTATTAAATGACAGAACTGGAGGGAAATCACCTCTTGCAGCCCTCATGAAATAATTATCAGGCAAGGAACATCAAAGATGCTAACACCACTTTAAGAAAGATTACTAGGGCTGGGGTTGTAGCTCTTGTCTCACATGTGTGAGGCACTGGGTTTGATTCTCAGCACCACATATACATAAATAAAATAAAGGTTTAAAAAAAAGAAAGATTACTGAAGAAACACATATTTCCATAGTGCCAGAGTATCCTTCCATAGATTATGTACAAAGTAAAAAATGTACACTTACAATGATTTGCCAGCAACCTTTTAGCCAAGTGATCAAATTTAGAACGATTAGGACTGGAATAAACCAGGCATTCTATGCCTGCTGACACGACACAATATGAAATACACAATATCACCTATGGATCTCATCAGTGTTTCACTAGAATCTAACTGGACATGTGGACTTAATTCCTAGTTTACAGAAAACGCAAGAGAGACAGCCATATATGGCATTGCACAATCATGTACCCAGGGACTACGGATACAGGAGGCAGGAAGATTGCAAATTTGAGGCCAGCCGTGGCAACTTAGTGACATCATCTCAAAATAAAATATAAAAAGGGCTGGGGATCCAGCTCAGTAGTAGGCCACCTCAGTTCAATCCTCAGTACCACAAAAGGCGGGGAAGGCTAAAAGAACAAAACATTATGAAAAAATAATCAGATAACCCAAAATGCATAACATTCATTTGGACACAGCAGTACACACCTGTAATCCCACATCTACTCTAAAGGTTAAGGCAGGAGGATTACAATTCAAAGCTATCTTTGGTAAAGACTATTTGTAAGCTTGTAACTTTGGTAAAGAAGATTCTCTGTGCCTACTAGAAGAAAAATGTAGGCCCAAATCTCCATCATGTTGGCTTAGGAACCAAATTCCTTAACAAGACTCCCAGAATAAAGAAATAAAATCAAGTATTAATAAACAGGATTTTATCAAACTAAAAAGCTCCTTCACAGCAAAGGAAACAATCAAAAATGTGAAAAGAGAGCGTACAGGATGGGAGAAAAATCTTTGCCACCTGCACCTCATATAAAGCATTACTCCCCAGGATATATAAAAAACTTAACACCAAAAAAAAAAACAAATAACCCAATTAATAAATGGGCAAAAGAAATAAAAAGACACTTCACAGAAGAAATACAATCGATCAACAAATATATGAAAAATGTTCAACATCACCAGCAATTAGAGAAATGCAAATTAAAACTACACTGAGATTTCACCTCATTCTGGTCAAAATGGTAATGATCAAGAATACAAGTAACAATAAATGCTAGTGAAGATGTGGGGGGAAAAACACAGTCATGTAATGCTGATGGGACTGCAAACTGGTGCGACCACTCTGTAAAGCAGTATGGAGATTTCTCAGAAAACCTGGAATGGAACCACCATGTGACCCAGTTATCCCACTCCTCAGCATATACCCAAAGGACTTAAAACCAGCATATTATAGTGATGCAGCCACATCAATGTTCATGGTAGCTCAATTCACAACAGCTAAGCTATGGAACCAATCTAGGTGCCCTTCAACAAAAATGGGTAAGGAAAATGTGATACATATACACAATGGAATATTACTCAGCCATAAAGAAGAATGAAATTATGGCATTTGCTGGTAAGTAGATGGAACTTGAGACTATCATGCTAAGTAAAATAAGTCAAACCCAAAAAACCAAAGGCGAAATGGTTTCTCTGATATGTGGATGCTGACTCATAATAGGCAGGGGGGAGGGAGGAGTGGAGGTTCATGGAACTGGAGAGGGATGGGGGGAATGGGGGAAGGAAGGGAGTAATGGGAGAAGGAAGGAGGGAATGGGGGAAGGAAGAGAATGGGAAACAATAGAATGAACCAGACACAACTTTTGTTTATATGATACATGACCAGTATAACTCCACATCATGTACAACCATACGAATGGGAAGTTATACTCCATGTATTATGATATGTCAAAATACATCCTACTGTCATGTATAACTAAAAAGAATTTTTAAAAAATTTAAAAAGGCCCCTGTCTCCGGCTGTGGCTGTGGCTCAATGGTAGAGTGCTCACCTACCATGTGTGAGGCACTGGGTTCAGTCCTCAGAACCACATAAAAATAAACAAATAAAATAAACTCCTTGTGTTCATCTACAACTAAAGAAAAATAATTTTTAAAACAATAGCCCCCGTCTCAAAATAAAACAGACTGGCAATGTAACTCAGTGCTTATCTAACTGGGTTCAATCCCCAGTAGTGGGGGAAGGTGGTGGGGGGGGGGAACACTAATGTGCACCGTTCTACAAACAAATGACTACTGTCTTGAAAAAGTTAGCATCATGAAATACAGATAAGACTGTTCTCAATTTTAAAAGACTAATAAGCAACATGACAACCAAGTTCTATGAGAACTGATAAGATTCTGATTTTTTTAAATAATAATGCTTTTATAAAAGATGCTTGGATACTTGAATAGGACTGGCTGTTAGACAGTATTAGGGAATTACTATTGTTAATTTTCTTAGGTGTAATAATATTAATATAGTCTGGAAAGAATGCCCTTGCCTTGAGAAGATGCATGCTAAATATTTAATGAATGCAATGTCATGCAATCTGTGGAATTCTCCAATGTATCTCAACAAATACCCACATACAAGTACACACAAATTAAACAAACAAAGCAAAGTGGTACTTTTAGGCAATGCATACTAACTGTATAAAGCAATTAGTTACACAAGTTGAGTACCCCCTTATTCAAACAGGCTGGGAACAGTGTGGTAACATTTGCTCAGACTTTACCAGATGAACATCCCTAATCCAGAAATCCAAAATGTGAAAGGCTCTAAACTCTGAAAATTTTTGAGCATCATGCTGACACTAAGCTTCAGATTTCAGATTTGAATTAAGGATGCTCAACTTGTATTATTCTTCAATCTTTCCAATTTGTGTGAAATTTTTCACAAGCCATTAAACTTAATAGTACATTTTTTTTAATTCAGGAAAAAACTCCATATTTATAACTTTGACTAGCACTTTGTTGGCATTTATTTAAGTACTTCCTATCCATACAAGTATAGCTCCTTAAGGATACAAAAACTTACCCACTTGAATCAAAGTGTGAAATATGATATATCAAGAACTATCTAATGTTTTGAACAACCAACAATAAAAAAAATCTAAAAAAAAAAAAGGATACAAAAACTTAAGTGTTTCCAAGATAATGAATATGAAAATAGCCCAATAAATGCTGCTATTCCTAAGTAACACAAATTCTGTATTAATCAAAAACCCAGGATAGGAAACTATAATAATATATTAATATAAATATTATACATTACAGAATATATAATATAAACTTACAGATGATGGGAATATATATATAACCACTTGGAAAACAATATGTCATCATCAAAGTAAAACTGAAAATATATCCTGTGGCCCAAGAATTTTTTTCCTACATGTATACCTAAGAGAAACTTGCACACAAGCTATCAAGAATTAGCTGCAATCATATTTAAGGCAGCACTGTTAATAATAGCAAAACTTGGAACAGCAAAAATCCATATTAACAGAAGAACAACTAAAGTATAACACATTAATTCATTGGAATACCAAGTGGCAATGCAGTGATTTCATTGATAAAATTTTTAAAACATAAAAACTGTACTAACACATTAATAAGGACTCAAACATGGAAATGCAAATGAAAGATAAACACAAAATTCAGGATATGGAGTACCCAACACATAGGAAGAAAGGGACAATAGGTAAGGAACATATAGGAGCCTTCTATTTTTTCTTGTTTTCCTGATGACTTTTTTTTTTTTAAATAAGTTATTGTAGGAACACAGGCATTTACTACAGCATGTTTCTTTACAGGCTAGAATGAATTACTAATTTTTTAAATTCTTCTCAACACCAAAAATTTTAGAATATACATAGATCCTGACTTTTAGTACTTAAGACCTCAATTCAAAAGCAATACTAAATGACTTGTGTAATAACTTAATATGTATTTTTTCTACATTTGTTTAGTCACAAACAGTACAAAGTTTTCAGTATTCAAATGGCCAAACCAGTTAACAAAATCAGAGGAAAAAAGTCATGTCATTTCTAAAATGTATGACCCGAATATTTACCTATCTTACTGACTGATTTAAGTTCGAAACTTTGATGGAAAAGACTTGGTTACCTTCATAATCTGATACAAAGGGCTGCCTTTGGCATTTACGTCAGAATAATCAAATACAGCATTACAATTTGAAGAAGTCGTCTTTGTTACCTACCATTTTATGATGGCAAAGGAAATTGCTAAATTCTTTTTTTTTTTTTGGTGGGGGGGGTGAGTAGGGGTAATCAGGATTGAACCCAGGGGCACTTAACCACCAAGACACATCCCTAGCCCTTTTTATTTTTAATTTTGAGACAGGGTCTCTATAAGTTCTGAGGCTAGTTCTGAACCTGTCATCCTCCCTGCTTCAGCCTCCCAAGCCACTAGAATTACAGGCATGCCACCACACCCAGCTTACAGTCATAAATTTATTTACTATTTATACTGAACCTCTCTAGAGGATTGAGCATATGATCCAGATAAATGCACACTAGCTGACAGCAGACCCCAGCTGATTAGGTTTTGGAGAATGCTTTCCAAGATATTTGTACCAGCTCTGGCATAGCAGGATGAAAGTTTCTACTAAGCCTTGCAATGAAACAGATTCCTGGAGACAAAACTAGGAGAAAACTTACTACAATATATAATGCAGTGGATATTTCAGAGTCTCTTGCACAGATTTAACTACAGCTACCAAACATAGGAAAGCATGCCTGGCTCATAGAGTATTCTGAATTGTTGTTTATTCAAACCCAGAGGTAAGACTGGTACTAGTCAATCAAAATAAGCAAAATAAGCAATCAAAATAAAATGACATAACTGTTGGACTGTGAGCACTACATACCCAAGCATGAAAAGAATGCTTCAAATTAAAACTGTGAGGACAGAAGTGGTTCAGGATCAAGCAGAAAAAGTCACAATTTAAATCCTATTAAAGGATCATTCTGAAGAGAAGCCCAGTGGTTGTTCTATAAAGTACTCCCACCTGTTACAAGTTTATTATCAACACTAAAGAAAATCCCTCATCAATACAGAAGCAGTCACCATGCCAGTGCTTCTCCTTCTTAAATGTCTAAAGTTGGTAACACTTCAAACTCATCCATGCACTTACATTTGTCATTCTACCAAGCTTAAAATTTTGCAAACATGCCAAACCCGAAAAACACTCACCTAAAAAAACCTGTGACTAAAACCTTTTCAATCCACAATCTAAGTGAACAATAGAAGATTGTTTCCATTTCTAATAGCCTTCCAATTTCCAAAAAGGTAACTCAAAAGTTATCGCTTATGGGGCTGGGGTTGTGGCTCAGTGGTAAAGCACTTGCCTAGCATGTGTGAGGCACTGGGTTGGAGTCTCAGCACCACATACAAATAAATAAAGGTCTACCAACAACTAATAAAACATTTTTTAAAAAGTTAAGACTTGTCTGATTCCTACCAACAAAAATAATGTTCATTATTTACAAGTTCTATGATAAGTATGAGATGCCAAAACCCCACTGACTACAAGAAAGTTCTTGAACCAACTATTCTGTGAGAACTGTGTGCTTGATAAGGACATAGACTCACTTTGGAGTTGTTCCATCTGGGTTCATGCATCAGTTCTATTATTCTACACTCAATAAATAAATATTACTTAAATTTTACAAGAACTTATTGAAGAGTAAATAGCATTTCAAAAAAGTGGAAAAAACTCAAGTCAATAATCAGTGAATAAATGACAGTTTATGAATAACAATCTACCTCATCCTTTACAGAAGATAACATAAATTTAACCACAACATGATACTCCCAATATACTGGTTAAGATATAAGGGTGAAAAAATCCCCTACAATTATGTACATCAGGGCATCATTCCTGTAAAAACATATATAAACATACGCATATAAACGTGTGTAACAATATACAAACATGTTCATAAGGATAAAAACTAAAAAGTTCCCAGAAATTATCTCTGCATAATTGTTAACCTACATTTTCTATTTTTATGCAATAAACAATTAGTAACATTATTTGTTTAAAAATAAAACAATCCTTCTATACCTTGTCCTGTGCTTTTACTTAAACTCTTGACAGTTGTACCCAAATTCGCCTAACTTGCAGCATTGTCTAGGAACGTGAGGAATTTAAAGAAAATGCCTAGAAATTTAAAAAGCACAATATGTAATATTGATAAAGACAAGTTCCAGAAATACTCTGCATTGTCAGGAACTTTGTTGCTGAAAAAGAAACAGTTTCAGAGGGCTGGGCTACATTTCAAAGCTGCTGCATGTTGGCTTCCTTGAGAGTTAATTAATCACATTACTTTACCACTGCTTCTTTCAAAGAACTTGAAACAAGAATTTGTCCAAATGTTCATAAATAAATAATACTTCCCTTCAAACATCTTTGATATACCTTCTTTAGGTATAAAATTAACTGATTTAATAGTGTATGAGGCTGTAGGTATAATAAAATCATTTATGGAACACTGTGCTAGGCACTTAGCATGCTCCCTCTTACTCACCCCTCGCCTCAACTCCAAGAATAGGACACTCCATTAAACCTCTCTTATAAATCAGGAGATATCTCAACCAAGGACATGAGAGTAAAGATTCCAAAATTACATTATATTTACTATCTTCTTTCTTTCTTCCCTTTTTTTTTTTGGGGGGGGGGGGTCTCCTCTCACTATGCTACTCAGGTCTCCAATTCCTGGGCTCAAACAACCCCTTCCACCCAAGCCTCCCAAGCAGCTGGTACTACTGGTGTGTGCCCACCTTTACTATCTCTTTTCTATTAAGCATAAATAGTTGCATATCACTCAGGTCCTTTCCAACTGATCCTTTAACTCAGGACAAGACAGCAAGCATCGCAGGACAGTTGCTAAATTAAGCAGCAGCTAAAAAATTTAAAAGAAATTAAATTCAATCACAAGTAAATAATTGACAGTACATCCTTAACCCAGTATTTTATTGTCTGTAAAATGGATAATGTAAATGCAGAATTCTTTGCTTTCCATGCAAGTCAATTGTTTTTTTGTTTTTTGTTTTTTATTAATGAACTGTGAACCTACTGTGCTCAAGATGCTTCAGAAAATACAAAAATGAGCAAAGCACAGCCTTTATCTCCAAAAAACCTTATATATAACTGAAAATATATATCTACTATTAATTTAATAAGAGTGAACATTTCAAGAAACACAATCAAACATAAGGAACTTTTGGAAAGTTCAATTTCAAGTGAAACGTGCTTTACTCATATAAGTTTTTCTTAAAATTAAGCCCTTATATATCTCTATCTTCTTAAACATAAAACCCAGTGTAACAATAAAATGCTAATATTTATCAAGTTTGTGTGTTAAGTGCTTTACATGCTTAGCATTTAGTCTTCACCAAAACCCTAAGTACTACTGATGGTTCCATTTTAAAAAGAAAATATAAAAACAAATTTTATTTGCCCAAAGTCATCTAGCTAGTAAAGGGTGGAGCTGTAACTCAAATGCAGCAGTCTACCCTCTATTCTATTCTGCCTAACACTTTTATTCATTGATTAAATCAAACATATGTTGACCACTTGTTACACACAGAGTATCATTAGGAAATGAGCATAGGATAATAAACAAGAGGGCTGGGGATGTGGCTCAAGTGGTAGCCATGCATGCGGCCCAGGTTCGATCCTCAGCACCACATACAAAGATGTTGTGCCCACCGAAAACTAAAAAATAAATATTAAAAAAAAATTCTCTCTCACTCTCTCTTTAAAAAATAAAATAAAATAAACAAGATAGCTTATTCATGAAGTTCACCTTTTGATTGAAAGACCTTCATATCTGTTTTCTAATAAGATAATTACAGACTATAAAATGTTACAAAGGAAATAAAAAGGTGATTTGACAAAGTAACTGGAAAAGGTTTACATATCTTATGGTGCTAAAGGCATCTTATAGTTGTTTTCTATTTGCTGCCAAAGATGGGCCAGGCAGGATAGGGACAAAGAGAAGACAGGCCACTCCTAGTGAAAATGATCAGAGAAGTGGCAAGGGAAAGTCTTGGTTTCATCACAGATGTGGAAATAAGCTTAAGAAAAGTTACAGTGACTTGATTGATCAAGGTCTCAAGCTAGGAGGGAATTAACTACAGTATCAGGTGACAAATGATATTTTGGATAAGATAAGACCACAAAGATATCCCCTGACTGGCACAAGGAAATAAGGCTAGACACAGGAGGTACCTTAACTGTGGGGACAAAATCCTGAAAGCAATGGGAACTCTATTATGAGGTTAAGCATAATCAGACTGTGGGGAAAATAACTTCTATACAAAAGTCTTGTTTAGGGCTGGGGATGTGGCTCAAGGGGTAGTGCGCTCGCCTGTCATGCGTGCGGCCCGGGTTCCATCCTCAGCACCACATACAAACAAAGATGTTGTATCCGCCGATAACTAAAAAATAAATATTAAAATTCTGTCTCTCTCAAAAAATAAAAAATAAAAATAAATAAACAAAAGTCTTGTTTGGGTTGGTTGTTTTTGTTGTTGTTTGTTTTCTTTGGAGTGTGTTTGCAAGGTGAGGAATTACAGCAGAAAAATTAATGAAGAGGCTACAACAACTGACTTTGTGACAAATTTTAAAAACTGGAGGTGGTAATAAGAATGAAAAAAGCTGAGAGCCACTCTGGATATGTTTGACTATAGATAGAACAGTGGTACCAGAAATACACATGCAGAATCCAATATGGAGTTCCCCCAATCCTACAATACAAATAAGTCCTTCCTGCTTTCACCAATGTGTCTGGCATTTTTCCACAAATGATTCAATGTTCTTTCTGACAGTTAGTTACACTTGATAAATATGGCTTCCTAGTATCTTTTAAAATTTCTAACAGAGAAGTGTCAGTACATATTAATTAATTTATCATCACAAACATGTCACCAAATTTAATCATGTTGTAAACCAGATTATTCTACACACATAGTACACAAATTGTCCAAAGCAAACTATTGTTTTGTTTTAAGTCCAGATCCCACACAAGCCTCAACTAATTAGAGAACCTTAAAGAATCAAAAGGACCTGTGGCAGGTTTAGCAAGTTGAGTAGCCCTAATGCTATTTTTAGCTCAAGCAACACTTCTCCATGTGCAAGTTTTTCCAAATGATACCAACAAGGTCAAGGATCATATCCTATCTAAAAACAAGACCTACATAACAGCTAAGATCTCTCAGAATGGCTTATCTAACAAGTGTTATGACATTAAGGATTTTATTTGTATTTTTATTTTTACATATATCTTTGGTTTTTATATATTTTATATTTGAAAATACTTAACTTATATTAATACATTGTTTTCATTCTTATTTACACTTTATATATGGCAGTGTTAAATTCTACTTATCATCCTTTTAAAAACGAAAAGCCTTACTTTGTACCAGCACTTCACGTTCAAAGGGATAATCTAGGTCTCCGGACAAGATAGTGAAATATATAAGGAAAACTATCATCCACTCTATATAGACAAACGCTGGAACTCAGAAAGATTAATTAAAATTAAGTTCACTAATTCAAGATCTCACAGAAATTGGCAAGGACAGCGCCAACATCAGGCCTCTGAACTCTGACCCACTCTTCTCCACCCAGGAAACTACCAATTTAATATTTGAATATTCATGTGCCTCTCTTCAACAAACCTAGACTCTAACTTAGAACCAAAACTACTGCCGCCCTGAGTCTCAAAATACAGCAGAAACCCTAGCATTCCTCTGTAAACACAAACACTGGAACACACGCTTCAGTCGGTACCCCCATGCGATGCTGGGTGTGCTCCGCTGCACAAAACTTAGTAAAATACACTACGGCCTGAAAGCAAAACCCTCACCTGAGCTATCCCCCTCACTCTGTGGGAAATTGTCATGGAGAGAAGTGACTCATCCCGTTAAGGTTTTCTAAATTAATAATTTTGGGTGCCTAGAGAATGAATTACACAAACCCCTTTCTACCCCCACCCCGAAGTTGCTTGAGTGTCAAAACGCGGTAGTAACACACAAAGAAGTGGGGCTGGGTCTAGCTCGGCCCCTCTCCACGGCTCCAGCTGTCCTGAGCAACCCACTCCCCCAAGCCCAGCGGGTCGCTCCCGCCCCTTCACCCGGACGACACCCGACACTGCCGGCCCGAAGCCCCCACGCCCCTGACCCGAGCCCAGCGGGAATGCGGCTTACCCACTTCGGGCTGCCCCTTTTCCCCCTACCTGCGCGGGGCGGCCGAGCTGCCCACACCTGGCGTCCCCGCCCCCGCGGAGGATGCGCGGCCGGAACCGGCCCCTAAACGCGTCGCCCTGGGGCTGCCGGGCCACCCGGGGCAAGTCGGCTTCCGCCCTCAGCTCGCATGGCCGCGGCTGACCGCGTCCCCGCCCCCGCCTGCGTCCCGAGTCCCCAGGGCCCCGGACCCTGAGAACCCAGAGGAGGGGGCGGCGGCGGCGGCGGCGGGGCGGGGGGTGGGGTAAGAGGAAACGCAGCCGCGGGAAGAGGAGGAGCGCGACCCGAACCACCGCGAGGGCGCGAGGGGAAACGAAGGCAGAGGAGGAAAGGGGTCCGCAGAGCCGGCAGCGCTCTGGGGGAGCGGGGTCTACCTGCGAGCAGAAGTACGAGCCCTGGATGCCCAGCTTGATGCAGGTGGGACACTGGAGCTTGGCCTCGCTGCTGCAGCCGTCCGTCTCGCACACCCGCGTCTCCACGGCCGCCATGCTGCCTGCCTGCCGGAGGAGCGCCTCACCGAGGAAGAGGAGGGAGGGAGGGAGGGAGGAACTGCAGGGCAAAGGGGAGGAGAGAGCGACCGAGCCGGGGGAGGAGCTCGGCCCGCTGCGGGCCTGGGCGCGGAAGGGGGAGGAGCGCAGGCCCGGCCCGGATCACGCTGCGCGCCCCGCCCTCGCCCCGCGCGCGCAGCTGGCGCCCCGCCCTCTCCTCCCCACCCCTCCCCCGCCTTCCCCCGCCTCCGGGGCTGTGCGCACGTGGGGGAGGCAGGAGAGTCCAGCCTCGGTTTTCGCCGGGTCTGCGCAGTTCTGCGTTGCACGCAGCTATCCCACCCTCGCGGCTCGGGGCGGTGTAGGCCATGTGGGGTCCGCGAAGAGAGGCGGTCGCGCCGCGCCCTTTCTCCGTGCCCTGGAGACCCATACTCGGACGTCCTTCCACACCAAGGCTCTAGAGCCCTGCACGTCTCCAAACCCAGAGGCAGATGAAAAGGGCGCTCCGCTCTTCTGCTTTGGTTCCACCGGCCGCCGCTCCGTGGAAAGTAATTTCCTTTTCTGTTTCTCACCGGTAGTGTTTGTTCTGAGGCCTAAGGACCACCGCTTGCCACAGAAAGGAGGATCACTGAGCTGTCAATGGGGCGGCGAGCTGGGGTTTGCATCTGTCCTCCCTATTTTTTTTTTTTTTTTTTTACTTTTACACCACCGCACGCCGTTCAAAATGTATAATGCTGGTAGCACAAATACCACATATTAATACACTCAATTCTTATATTATCTTAGTTGACTCGTAAGAAGTAAGAGGGAAAAATTGTGTTAATTATGAAAAAAGTTTTAAGGGTTATAAGCTGCAAACCTGTTGCCTTAAAACGTCAACTACATTCCAGATCTGCCATTTTCTAAGTTGTGCTTGAATATCTCTGTCACTCGGGAAGATAAACTGGTATTTATTGATCACCAACTAATGCCGTGAACTTTGTTATTTTTTTAATACACCAGAAAAGCTCATATTACTTTTTAATAACTTTGTTTTGCTCTATAAGCATTATATATAAGAATAAAATCAAACAATAAAAATATTCATATACACATAAGCAAAAACTCAATAACTGTGTATACACATGTAGGTAAATAACATATGTACATATAAAATATTTTTTCTTAAAAATTGAACCATGCCATGAATGAGTATTATTCCCAAATACTCTTTTTTTAATATTTAAATTTTATTATAGGTGTACACAATATATTTTAGTTTTATGTGGTGCTGAGGATCGATCCCAGGGCCTCACGCATGTGAGGCAAGCACTTCACCACTGAGCCACAATCCCAGCCCCCTAAATACTCTTTTATCACATAATTTTAATGGCTGCATAATATTGGATATTACTGAACCAAATCCACTAATAATAGAAACTTGGCATTATTTTTAATAATTATTTACCATAAGGCTTCAATGAATATCATTTTAGCTAGATCTCTGCATACATCCTTATTTAAGATACATTCTTAAAAAGTGGAATTGCCGCATCAAAGGATTTTTACTGTCTATTGTTCTTTATATGGTTTGCCTTTTTTTTCCATAACTCATTGTAATTCCCTAAAGAACATTTATCAATTAATAAGGAAAGATAAGTTTACGGTGGAGAAACCTACCAGGTACTCTTGTAACAATGTTATCAAAGTGAAAATCACCAATGAAGAGCAAATTTATTTCATACCCCCTGTTTATATAAATCACAGAAGAATGCAGTATGTCTTTTGTGGCATTTCTACCAAAAATGCATAATGGATTCTAATCATGAGGATATATCTGAAAGACCAAACTGAAGAGTCTACAGTATAATTGACCTGGGCTCTTCAAAATGCTAGTATTCTAAAAGCTGTTCCAGATCCAAGGAGACTAAAGAGACATGACTAGATGCAACCTGTGATCATGGGTTGGAATTTATACCAGGAGGAAAAAATAACTGTTTCTGCTAGAAAGAAAATTAGTTTGTAGTGTATCCTTATCATCTTCTGACTTGTACATTATGGTGTAGTTAAGTATACATTGTGTGTGCTTATAATGGGAGAGAGAAAATGAATAAAATGAATGTGATAGAGATGGGGTACTTCCTAGATGTTCATCACCTGTAAATCCAAACCAAATTGTGTCTAACCCTGGCAGCCTCTGCTCTCGCTATTCTTTACATCTAGGCCTTATGTCTAACCCCCTAGCAATAGCTAACTGCTCCTGGTTTCCTAACAGAACTCATAGTGCTGTTTCATTCTTTCATGTACTTGCACATGCTATTCCCTTTACCTGGACTGCCTTTTCCCATTTGATCTTTGGATAAAATTACTGTTCCTTTACAATCCAGCTCCAACACCACTTTACCCATTAAACTTTTGCTGACCTCAACTCTAGTTAATCAGTGTCGCCTCTGTGCTACCTCTAAACTCAGTACAAAGTGCTAATTAACAACAATTTTTGCTAACATTTGTTAATTTATTAAGGATTTAAGATATCGCAGGATTGGGCTGGGGATGTGGCTCAAGTGGTAGCACGCTTGCCTGCCATGCGCGGGGTGCTGGGTTCAATCCTCAGCACCACATAAAAAATAAAATATAGATGTTGTGTCCACCAAAAACTAGAAAATAAATATTTAAAAACTTCTGTCTCTCTCTCTCTCAAAAAAAAAAAAAAAAAGGATATCCCAGGATATAGTAAGATGAAAAACTATTATGTTTTATTTTGAGACGGGACAGAGTCTCACTAAGTTGTTAGGTTGACTTTGGACTCACAATCCTCCTGCCTCAGCCTCCCCAGCCGCTAGGATTACAAGTATTACAGGCATAGCCACCACACCTGGCAGTGGTTTTATTTTTAACCCTTACAACTACACTATGAGAAAGGTAGCAGTATTAATCCCATTTTTAACTTTTGTAACTCAGGGTCAATTAGCTAGGACGGGACAGGCTGAACTTGAGCTCAGCTCTGTCTGGCTAAAAATTCCATGGGTTTGGTTTCTTTTTTATTATGACATGGAGTCCCACTAAGTTGCCCAGGCTGGGCCCTCCTCCCTCAACCTCCCCAGTAGCTGAGAATGTAGGTGCACATCACCGTGCCCTGCTCACACCCCGTGTTCTTAACCACTGTAGTTCATTCCTTTTTATTTCTTTTTAACCTTTCTATCCTACAATACTGTAACTTCATGTAATGACAGACTTAATTTGTTTTCCACTCTATCCCTAACCTTTAACCAAACTATGGTGCTTGAAATAAAATAGGTACTCAAACTTTTATTAAGTTTTCCCTCTTGATTTTCAAATTATGAATTATTTCAAAATGTGAAGAGAAAAAAGATTTGTTTTTAGAGAGAAAAAGAGAAAGGGAGAGAGTATTTATTCTATTAATCAGAACCCAGAAAGAAAGAGATGAACTATTGAGCTCGATTACTTAGGGAGTAAAGAGTTTAATAAAGCGACAATAAATTAAGGCATGGGCAGAGTCTTTAAAAAGCATAAGGAGGGCTGGGGTTGTAGCTCAGTGGCAGAGCACTTCCCTCACACATGTGAGGTACTAGGTTCGATCTTCAGCACCACATAAATAAATAAAGATATTATGTCCATCTACAACTAAAAATATATTTTTAAAAAAGCATTAGATATATATCCCCCATAAGAAGGGCTGGGGATATAGCTCAGTTGGTAGAGTGCTTGCCTTGCATGCACAAGGCCCTGGATTCAATCCCCAGCAACACACATACACACACACAAAACATAGGGAATGATCCAATAAATGAACGTTAACAATAGGGTAACATCTCCATTCTTAGATCTGAAAGAATGAGGGAACTGGGCAATTACCAAGATCTTCAGAGAGCTAGGTAGAGGCCTCCTAACAGGAGTTATGACCTTTGGTTAAAAAACCTTACCAGTCCAAGGCCGCCATAATGTTAGGACCTCATTCTTCCCCCTATTTCCAGTCTTCTGAAAACTAGAACAAGGAGCCCATTCATCTATAGTAGACCACACAAGATAGCCTCCCTGGGCATAAAGCAGAATTCAGAAGGGCGGGAAATGAATTCAGACAGGCAAATGCCAGAAAATCCAGAATAATGTGGCACCCCCATCCAGTTTAAGAAATGCAATATGGGCAATAAGAGTTGAAGTCCCCAGCATACTCACCCCAATTGTACCCTCTTTCCTTCCCCAGAAATGGAAGTTATTTTCCTAAATTTTGTATTTAACATTCCCATAAATATCTTAAACTTCACAAGTGACATTATAACTCTATGCAGTCTTGCCTTCATCATTCTTGATCATGATCAGAAGATTCACCTTTTTTTTAATTTTTTTAGTTGTACATGGACACTAAATACTTTTATTTTATTTATTTATTTTTGTGTGGTACTGAGGATCGAACTCAGTGCTTCGTGCCAGACACTGAGTCACAACTCTGGTCCAGAGGATTCATCCTTACTGACACTTATAGCTCTAATTGTTTTTATTTTCCCTACCATATAACATTGTATTCTCTGAATATACCACAATGTATATATTCCCATTCTCCTGTTGATGGACATCTACTTTGGGTTTCATATTTTGCTCTTACAGTTAGTGTTGCCACAGGGATCCTCATACCTCTGCATAATATGTTATTTTAAAAAATAAAATTGAACTGGGCATAATTGAAGTGGTGCACACCTGTAATCACAGCAACTGTGGAGGCTGAGCCTGGAAGATATTGAATTCAAGATCAGCCTGGGAAATTTAGTGAGTCCCTATCTCAAAAAAGAAAAAGGACTGGGGATATGGCCCTGTGGCAGAGCACTCCTGGGTTCAATCCCCAGTATCATAAAAATTAAAAAAAAAATTAATGAAATCTTCTGACAAGTTCTATAGTTTTCATTGCTCTTGTCTTGTCTTCATATTTGAGAATCATCCTGGTTCAGGGGTATGAACAATGGGTTGTGAGTGAAGAAAACGGAGTCATGTGTCTCTTTCCTATTTCATGAAAGATGCTTAGGCTCTTTGAACTTTTGTTTCCTCATCTGTGAAATATTGTTATAAAAGCCAAATGAATTGGGCCTATGAGAGTACTTTATAAACTGTAAAACACCATAAAAATATAAGTTCTTACTACTTATCATCACCCTCGCCTGGTATAAAGTATGACCTCCTGGAATAGAACTCCTATACAAGTCTTTCTTGTTTGCTATTGTATCCCTAGTATTCAAAATGGGAGTTGGCACAGAACAGGCATTGCATTTGTATTGATCAGGAAAGACTAACTGCTGTTTTGTTTTGTTTTATTAAATAATAAACTGCAAAAAGGGAGCTTAAGCAAATGAAAGTTTGATTCTCTTATGGCAGAGTCAAGCTGAGGCCAGCCAGGAAAGCCCTGCTGTATCAGTCTATCAAAGATCTGAGCTCCATCCTTAAGCCCCTTCACCTCCAAAGTTCTTGGAATCCTCATTTGATAGCCTGGCACATGAGAGTGGAAGATCATACATGAGATTTAATAGGTCAGATTTGGGAATGGGGTATTCCACTCAGTCTCATTGGCCAGAGCTCATTCATTGTTCACATCTTATGCCAAGGGATGCTAAACAAATTGGTTCATCTGTGGTCTCAAGAATGAAAGAGGGGGCTGGGCCTATGGCTCAGCAGTAGAGCACTTGTCTTGCACGTGTGAGGCACTGGGTTCGATTTTCAACACTACCTAAAAATAAACAAACAAAATAAAGGTATTGTGTCCATCTACAACTATATATATAAAGAATGAAAGAAAATTGGCCAGGCGCAGTGGTGCACAACTTAAATCCCAGAAGCTTGTGAGGCTGAGGCGGGAGGATGATGAGTTCAAAGGCAGCCTCAGCAAAAGCAAGTCGCTAAGCAAGTCTGTGAGACCCTATCTCTAAATAAAATACAAAATAGGACTGGGGATGTGACTTAGTGGTTGAATGCCCATGAGATCAATCCCTGGTACCTGCCCCCCCAAAAAACAAGAATGAAAAAAATTCGTTTGATACTCACCTAGACAGTCTTTGCTATAGCAATAAAAAAAAAATGTATAAATATATCAATAAATGAATGAAATGTACATATCCAAATGCATCTTAATTCCCATTTATCATTTTAACTTCTCAATAATACCTTAAGGTTGAATTTATGTCAATTAAAATGTTTAATTAATAATGTCAATTAAAATGTCTAAATAATTTCATTGTGCTTCCTGTAAAGGCCCCTTGAGAACCTCATAATTTCTCAAGAGTTCCATTTTCATGAAAGGTTTGGAGAGATTAACCACAAAATGCTGTTGTTGTCCCATTATTAGACCCATAATAACATTTAATACCATTGTGGTAACATCTGCCTTCTTTACAAAACAGAGCCAAAAGCCCTTTTCCCTGAAATCTTGTTTCCAAAATCTCACTTGAATGATTTGTAATATGGACCTGCTAACCAAGAAACTAACTAAGTTTCTATTCCATTCCAGAGCAAACATGGCTATAGTTGAAGATTTGTTTCTTCTCCATCTCGGTCTTCTCAGATGGGTGCCCCTGCATCAGGTGAAAGTCAACACTGCTGCAGTCAATCCTTGATGGAACTGTAGCTTCAACTTTTTGAACACTCCTTTCAGCGCCATAAAGTTCTAAGATATTTATAGGAATGATAAACACCAAACTTAGTGTAATGGCTAATTGAATAGTGGACTTGATTTGATTAAGAGAAACTAAGGATTAAGAAATTTATGGGTGTGTCCATGAGGGTGCATCTAGGAATGATTGGCGTGTAGGATAGCCAACTAAAATGGAAATCCTCCCTAAATGTGGGCAGCATCAGCCAATAGGCTGATGGCTTGGATGGAATAAAACTTGGAAGGAAAAAAAAGCCTCAGCAGATGCAAGCTCCATTCTTTTTGAAAGGGTTCTTGATTGCTGCTGCGATCTTCTAAGGCTATTAGATTATCACTTCATTCTTCCAAAGCTGGACTCTGCCAATGATTCTTCCGTTTCAGACAAGGGCAACACAGTGGATCCCTCTTGTTCTGGAGCTTCAACCTCTTGGACTGCCCATCTACCGGTTCTCCCAGCTCTCCAGCCTGCAGATGGCCATTGTGGAGTATTGAGCTTCTGGTCGCATAAGGCAAACTAATAAATGCCCTTTTTATAATTATACTTCCTGTTGGTTCTGTTCCTCTAGAGAACCCTGACTAATACACTTAGGATAATGGCTCCTTTTTCTGTAGAGGAAGAAGGGGGTGCAATTGGGAAGAGTACACTGGCGATGTCAACTGTATTGGCCATATTGCATTTCTTAAACTGGATGGGGATGCCACATTATTCTGGATTATCTTCCATTTGCCCCAATTACCATATTATTAGCTATTTTGAGACTTTCATAGGAGACACATTTCTTTCTTTCTTTCTTTTCCTATGTGGGGAATTACATAAAAATTGATTTTGGAGGGATAGTGGCTCTAAATATTAAAGGCAAAATGTGGCTCCTGGATGGTAACATTGTAAAATACCTTTATGACCTTGTGGAAGACAATGACTTCTTAAAGAGAACAGAAATTTTTCATTTATTGCAATCTACTCTATCCCTTTGCTCTGCATGCCATCTTAGTCTTGTATCAAATGCCTTGATACTGTATATCCTTTTTTTTTTTTTTTTCCGGTGGTGCTGCTGCTGGGGATTGAACCCAGGGTCTTGTGCATGCAAGGTGAGCACTTTACCAACTGAGCTATATCCCCAGTCCCCTGTACATCCTTTACTGTGGCTTTATAATAAGTTTTGATATCTAAAAGAGCAAGTCTTGGGCCTGGGGTCGTGGCTCAGCAGTAGAGCGCTTGCCTAGCACGGGCGAGACTCTGGGTTCAATTCTCAGCACCACATAAAAATAAATAAGTAAAATGAAGGTTTTGTGTCCAACTACAACTAAAAAAAATAAAAATATTTTTAAAAAAGAGCAAGTCTTCCCATTTAGTTTTGTTTTTTTTTTTTTCAAGAGAGTCTCAGTCCTTAATGCCAAGCAGGCTGAAGATATAAGAGCACAAGAGTCAGGAGGAAAAGGCTCATTCAGGGGTGGCATCCATGAGGTCAGAATAGAGCATCAAATCCTACACAAGTTGTGGAGGGGGTCCATGCAAGGAGGCAGTTCAGCACTGAAGCCAAACATCAGAGCCTGACACACACATCCCACTCAGTCTCTGACACCCACACTACCCTGCCTTCTTTTGGGGAGTCCCTTTCCATCATGGTCAGGCTTTAACATTTAGTGTGAAAAGGATGTCCCTAAAGGAAATAGCCTAGAGTACAATGTCAGAGCCCTAGCACAGTCATGAGGATACCTCTGCAGAGTGACGGCCCAGGCTGAGGTATCATAGGATGAACAGGGTGAGAAAGGCATCCCCACAGAGAGGCAGCCTGGTGAGAGGAGTTAGCCCCTGAATGTGAGGAGGACAGTGTGTACAAGGGAAGGCAGCTCAGCATGGAAAAGCAAATCCTAATGGGGGTCAGCAGGATGTCTCCCAGGGGTGAACCGGCATGGGGAGTCAGAACCTGAATGCTGTGAGATGTTGGAGTCTAGCCAGGTGAAGAAGTCATCATATAGAAAGGGGATACCAAAGTGTAGTGTTGGAGCCCAAGGATGGTAAAAAGAAAATGTGCACAGAGAGGGCAGCAGCAGCATGGAGAATGGTTTTGTACAGGAGGATTGACAAATAAATGTCAAGGATTATTGAAGTCTATTTTGTTTTATTCAGAGAAGGGAGTTGCAAATATGGAAAGGAAGAAAATGAAAACAACCCCTGTAATGATGAACTGGAATTGCAAGCAATAGTTTTCAATATATAAATGGATAGAGATAAATATAGATATGAATGTGTAAGTATAGTGTGTACATGAACATATATATATATGTTCCCTAGCTCTGTCCACTGAGCAAGTCTGATATCCCAATAGTGAGGAATATCCTAGGGCCCAAATCTGACCTTCTTAATATCAGGCTCTGCTTAAAGGATCCAGGATGCATTGAAGAAATGACTGGGATGAAGTAGGGGTAGCTGGGATGAGGAAAATACAAAATCTGAAAATATCTTATGCCAGAAATCAAGGGAGCTCTCAAAGAATGGTGGAGATGTGTACAATAAAGAAACAAACAAAAACGAAACAGAAAAGTCTGCTTGAAGAGGTTCTGACTGACTGGCCAAATCAGAGATAATATTAACATCAAAATAAATAATGACAACAATAAATTTTAGCCCATCAAAATAGGCTATGATTTCATACTGATGGAAAATGGTGAGTCATACTGATATAAAATAAGTGAATAAATTGACAATTTAATGAGAAACAGATTGTTTACATGATTTCAAAGTATTTCCCCACAAAATGTTTATTGATTATAAAAGGGAAAATTAACTTCAGAGTTGACAAGTAAAGCAGATATCACCTTCACCAAGTAATCAAAGTAAACAACATCAGCAAGGGGCCAAATGTAAACTGTGCTCTCCACCTGACAGGACGCAGTGACATGACTGTGACATCACTTCTGTAGTGTCCCTTCCAAATGCATAACCCGAATTATGAAAACACATCAGAAAAACTAAAATTGAGGAACATTATATAAATAACTGCCCTGTAATTGTCAACAACTAATGTCATGAAAATAAAGGAAAGACAAGGAAATGTTTTGGACTCGTTATGAACCAAATATTGTGTCCAAAATTTGTATGTAGAAATCCTAACTTTCAATGTGATCATACTGGGGGAGGGTTTGCAAAGTGGTATTAGTGCCTTCCTAAGAGACAAGACTTGCTTCCCATCTGTCTCTTTTCCCACCATGTCTCTAGAACTATGAGAAATAAATGTTTATTGTTCAAGCAGCTTAGTCTGAACTAAGACTGAAGGAAACAAAGAGACGTGGCAACTAAAAGTTAACTCATGATTCCAAAATGGGTCTTTTTGCTCAAAAGGACTTTATACTAACATTTAGCCAAATTTGAATGGGATCTGAAGATTCAATGGTAGAAATGTATCAAATGGTAATTTCTGGACTTTTATGATAGTGCACGGGTTATGTAGGAGAATATTCCAGTTGTAGAAAGTACATTCTCAAATTTTAGTGGGTAATGGGACAAGGTTGACAATTTGCTCTCAGATAGTTTAAGAAAATAATTTTTGTACCATATGTACAACGTTTCTATAAGTTTGAGATTGTTTCAAGAATCAGCCTCATCCCATACAACTATACAAGAAATTTATAAAATAATATTTTATGTATATTAGTATATTAGTTAATGTACTCATGTATTATTTTCTTTCTTTCTTTCTCTCTTTCTTTCTTTCTTTCTTTCTTTCTTTCTTTCTTTCTTTCTTTCTTTCTTTCTTTCTTTCTTTCTTTCTTTTTCCCCTTGGTACTGCAGGGTATTTAACCACCTCAGCCCTTTTTATTTTGAGACAGGCTCTCACTAAGTTGCTGAGGGTCTCCCTAAGTTGCTAAGGCTGGCTTCGAACTTGCTACCCTCTTGCCTTAGCCTCCCAAGCATCATTAATGCATTTTTTTAGTGCATAGTACAATAAATATTTTTAAAATTATGGGCCAAGCTAGTGCTTGACTCACACACAGTGTGAAAATTGCATGACCTACTTTGAAGAGATTTCTTGAGCTTGATTGAAATACCTTTCTTTTATTTTGCACATATTTTCATTCTACCAGAAAATGTTTGTTGGTTTACTGATTTGTTGGGATTCTTTTTATTGTTGGTGTGCTCTTTTGCAGTGCTGGCGATCAAACATAGGGCCTCACACATACTAGGTAAATACTCTATCACTGAGCCATATTTCCAGGCAAATATGTTTTTTTAACATTAATATTATATGTGTACAGAGTAACAAAAAATTCAAAAATGAATTCACATGACTGGATATTTTAGCTATGAACTACATAAAACATACCTTTATGTATGTACATCCAATATCCATGGATTTATTAGACAATGGATATGGTCAATTGTATCTCCAATAATGATTTTTACCCATGCAATTCAAAAGAATCAGCATGTTTGCTAAAACCTTACCAAAAGGCAGTTATTTCCTTTACTGTATTTCCATAAAATACAATTGCAATATACTTTAAATTTTCTTAAAAAAACAGTTTATCATAGACTATTTACAATTCTGAGCAATGACATTTTGTTCTTTTTATTACATTGTAAAGAACTGAATCCATTGTAATAGCAACTTTGATCAAATTCTATGAATAACAAAATTTCTGTTGGTCTCAATTTACCACTGTTTATAAGGAAACATCACAGGGGTAAAAATTCCCAAATGCTTGTAAAATATTTAAAAGATGGCATTTGAAAACAATAAACTAATTCCAAAGGGCTGTATAGATCAGTGGTAGAGCACTTGCCTAGCATATGTGAAGCCTTGAGTTTGATTCCCAGCACTGCAAAAATAAATGAATAAGTAAGTAAATAATGGCATTTTTATTTAAAATCATATCCAAAGTGGATACTCAGTAAATATTAGCTGATATGCATCTATGTTAGTCAGCTTTTCATCACTGTGACCAAAATACCTGACAATAAAAACTTAGAGGAAGAAAAGTTTATTTTGGCTCATGATTTTGGAAGTTTCAGTCCATAGTCAGCCAGCTCCATTGCTCTGGGCCTGAGGTGAGACATCATGGCAGAGGGTCATGGTGGAGGAAAGCTGCTCAATTCTTGGCAACCAGGAAGAAGAGAGAGAGATAGAGCACAAGGAACCAGGGACAAGATGTAATCCCCAAGAGCACATCCCAGTGACCTACTTCTTCCAGTCCTGTCCTATCTGCTTAGAGTTACCACCCAGGCATCCATTCAAAATTATTAATTACAATTAATATTATATGTGTACTGATTAACAAAAAACACAACAATGGAATCATGTAAATGCACACTTTAACCATGAACTACATGAAAAATACCCCCTGTGTATCTAGATTCAATATCTATGGGTTCATAAGACAATGGATATGGTAAATCATATTCTCAATAATGGTTTTCACCCATGCAATGCAATAGAATTAGCATATTTTGCTAAAATACTCTTAGAGTATTTCTTTTATTGTACTGCCATATAGTATAATTCCAATATATTGACCCCACTCAGGTTTGGCCAAATGTTTGAATAATGAATGCCCTTTTTGCAGCAAAAGAATCCATTTCAGAATCATGGGTTATTTTAGTTGGCATGTCTCTTTAGTATCCTCCAGTCTTGTCTTAGTTCACACGAGGCAGCTTGAATAAGAAATATTTATTTCTCACAGTTCTGGAGATGAGGAAGTTCAAGATCAAGGTGCCCACAAACGATGAGGTTATAGTTCTCATAATCTATTTTACCTATGAACATTTCTGCATTGCCTAACATGAGCTTTGCAGGGGACACATCATATCCAAATCATAGCAACACCTTTTAGCACTCTTAAGAGGATTATTTTACCAATAAAACGATGAGGTTATAGTTCTCATTATCTATTTTACCTATGAACATTTCTGCATTGCCTAACATGAGCTTTGCAGGGGACACATCATATCCAAATCATAGCAACACCTTTTAGCACTCTTAAGAGGATTATTTTACCAATAATATCTACTACATATAATGACCTAAAAAATATAACAAAAATATTTGTAATAATAAGTTTTAAAAAAGCAACAAGAACTGTGTTAATGAAGAAATTTAGAAAAATTTGAGAGACTTAAATAAGGAGAAAGACACATATTTATATATAAAAGGAGAATTAAAAAATGTTAGTTTGTTCCAAGTTAATATATAGTTATAATTAAAATGTTAGTGAGATACATTATTATTGTTTGGGGGGGTTTTCTTTTTTCTTTCTTTTTTTTCCTTGGTACTGGGGATTGAACCCAGAGGTGCTTAACCACTGAATCACATCCCCATCCCTTTTTAAAAATATTTTATTAGAGACAGGGTCTTATGAAGTTACTGTGGGCCTTGCCAAGTTGCTGAGGCTGGTTTTGAACTCTCGATCCTCCTACCTCAGCCTCCTGAGCCACTGGGATAAGAGGCATGTGCCATGACGCCCAGCCATTATTATTGTTTTGTTGACTGTTATGTATCTAATTTTAAATTTTATTTATTTTTTTTAAACAAGCAATGAAAGGGTAGTGGTATAACTTAGTGGCAGAGCACTTGTCTAGTATACGTGAGGTTTGGGGTTCAATCCCTGGCACTGCAAAAATAAATAAATAAAAATTTCAGGCAAAGATAACCACAAAATTATGGAAGAGAAATAATAAAACAAAACAAAAGCCTAATTCTGTCATGTGTAAAAATATAGATGCCACCATAATAATAATATAGTACCATGGGACAACATAATCTAGAAAGCAGAATAATAAAGTGGAAAAAAAAAAGTGGGTATATCTGAGTTCAAATTCTGATTCATCTCCTTTGCACCTAGTTTCTCCTCATCCCTTTCCCATATATGAGAATTTACTCATATACTCTTGTCTTAATTCAATTTCTGTTACTAATAACACAATATCAAAAAGGAAGTTGTAAAGAGGTTTATTTGGCTCACAGTTTGGTCCAAGGTCAAGGGGCTACATCTGGTTATGATCTTTTAAAAAAGATTTTTTTTCCAATGCTGGAGACTGAACACATAGCTTTGTGCATGCTAGAACAGCCCCGAGCCACATCCCCAGCCCTGGTGATGGTCTTCTTCACTGCAGAATCCTGAGGCAATAGATGCAAGAGACAGGAAAACCATATTTTATCTCTCCCTTCCTCCTTATTAAGCCACCAATATTAAGCGTTGGTGATCCAGCCTGATGACCTCTTCTAATCCTGACATCTCCCAAAGACCCCACCTCTAAACACGACAGCTGGATTAAGTTTCCACCTTTTCAGGACTTCACAATGTTATTAAATACAATTGAGGGGACAAACCATATTCAAATCGTGGCAATTATGTATGATAAAAATATTACAGGCAAGGCTGAAGTCATAGCTCAGTGGTAGAGCACTTGCCTAGCACATGTGAGACACTGGGTTCAATCCTCAGCACCACATAAAAATAAATAAATGAAATAAAGGTTCTGTCCACCTACAACTAAAAAATAGATATATTGAAAACATTTTCAGGCGACACATATTCTATTTTATGGAATGAAATATTGTCCAACCTAGAATGAAAAATAAAGAGAATTAAGATCTTTAAAATATTACAAATTAATGCAAAACAGAAGAATGATTAAATAAATATCCTTAGGAAAATTCAGTAGCAATTTGGGGGAAATTTTTTTTTAATAATAAACTAAAATGCAAACTAAAGAACTAAAGGACATAAAGATAGAGAAATTACGATCCAATGAAATAAAATTGGATATTTAGAAAACTTTTAGAGGTTTTTCTAAAATTCTATTTTTAAAAATTATTAAAAACAATATGTTTTATATGTCCAAAATTCAACCTTATATATATTTGTAAACACCTACCATGTTCTAAAGCACTGTTAGGTTCTCAGGATACATAGGTGAACCAAAAAAAACAAAATAGACTTTGTAGTCTGGAGAGATCTGACAATTAACAAATATAAAGGTGTAGATAACATTATCAATAAAAAGGAAAAAAATTATACTGACTTATAGACGGGTAGATATAAATCAATGTAATAGAATCTAGAATCGGGAAATAGACCTAAACATTTACTTTCCAAAAAGATGGAAATGAGTATCTATGAAATAAGTGTTTGTGTCTTCACAAAATTCAAATGTTGAAACTTAATCTTCAATGCAAGAGTATTAAGAATACTCTTAATATTCCTGTAGGAAGTGATTAAGTCTCAAAGGCTTAGATCTCATGGGTGCCCTTAGAGGTGGGAGGGAGCTTATTCACAACTTCTACCATCTGAGGACACATAAAAGCACCACATATGAAGAAGAGGCCCTTCCCAGACATCAACTCTGTTGGCACCTTGATCATGGACTTTCCATCATGGGCTTCCCAGCTGTGAGCAATAAATTTGTATTTATAAATTACTAGTGTAAAGTATTTTGTTAGAGCAGTCCAAAAAGAGTAAAACACAACCTAAATGTCCATCAACTGTCAAGTGCATATATTTGAAAATATATTGAGCTGGGGGTATTGTTCAGTGGTAGAATGTATGCTTAGTATGAGCAAAGCCCTGGATTTGATCCCCAGCACAACAAATTTAAAAATTAAAAAAAGGATTAAAAATCCCAATAACTCATAATTCAGCTATAAAAAGGAACAAGTACATGCTAAAATATGGATGGTCCTCAAAAACATTATACTTAGTGAGAGAAGTAAAATATAAAAAGCTACATATGATATGATTCCATTTATATAAAATGTCCAGAATAGGCAAATCCATAGATACAAAAAGTAAAATAGTGGTTTCCAGGAGAAAGTGGGGACTTGCTAAGGGTTTCTTTTTGGGTAATAAATTCTAGGATAAAATGTCCTAGAATTGGATTCTCTCTTTCTGAATCTTGCCACCATGGAAGTTGACATCTACCATAACAAGGACCAAATGTTGAAGTGCAAGGAGCCCAAAAGCCAAGACATCTACCTAAGCTGCTGATAAAGTGCACAGGTTTCTCACCAGGCAAAACAATTTCATTTTTAACCAAGCTGTGTGGAAGAGATTGCCTATGAGATACATCAACAAGGCATCTCTGTCCCTTTCCCACATTGATCCATAAAATGAAGCTTCCTGGTTGGGGAAAAACAAACAAACAGACAAAAATGGCTGTGATTGTGGGGAATGCAGGAATGATGTGTGGGTTCAGGAAGTGTCCAAACAAAAGTGTGTACTCTGCAAGTGAGTAACCCAGCGGCAGCCACATCATCAATGCAGAGGACAAGATATTTACCTTAGAGCAGCTGCCTCTGGACCCCCCCAAGGGCTGTGGCACGATACTGCCCTATGGTCCGCAAAAGGACACAGAGGTTTACCAGGCATTTCAGCAAGGCCCTTGGGAGACCCACACAGCCAGACCAAACCCTGTGTCTGCACCAAAGGCAGGAAGTTTCAGGGCCAACCTCAGCTACAAAAACTAACACGAGATCATTTCCTGTCTTTAAAAAATTTTGGGATGCTAAAAAATAAAATAAAATCGAAAAGTTCTACAATTAGACAGTAGTGATGGTTGTACAGCCTTGTAAATATACTAAAAACCACTGAACTGTACATTTTTAAATGCTGGATTTTATACTAGATTAGTTATATCTCAATTTTTTAAAAATTTACTTTGAGAAGGAAAGAGAGAGAAAGGAAGAAAGAGAAAGAAAGACACTGGTATCAATAGTAATAATAATAATAATAATAGTTGTAGTGTTGTAGTAGTAGGCGGCAAAGGATCTGAAACACATTTCTCAAAAGGCATACAAATGACCCACAATATATATGACAAAATGATCAACATCACTAATCTTTAAGGAAATGCAAATTAAAATCACAATGATATCTCATCTCAAACCTGTCAGAATGCTGTTATTTCATCAAAAAGATACAAGTAACAACTGTTGGTAAGGATGTAGAGAAAAGGGAACCCTTTACACTGTTGGGTTGTAGTGTGAATTAGTACAGCCATTAAGGAAAACTTCAAAAAATCTAAATATTGAATCATCATATGCTCAAATAGTCCATTAGTGCATCTTTATCCAAGAGATTTGGAATCAGTGTGTTAAAGAAATGTCTGGGGCTGGGGATGTGGCTCAAGCAGTAGCGCGCTCGCCTGGCATGGGTGTGGCCTGGGTTCCATCCTCAGCACCACATACAAAGATGTTGTGTCCACTGAAAACTAAAAAATAAATATTAAAAAAATTCTCTCTCTCTCTCTCTCTCTCTCTCTCTCTCTCTCTCAAAAAGAAAGAAAGAAAGAAAGAAATGTCTGCATTGCAGTGCTCATTGCAGCACTATTCACAATAACCTGATTATAGAATCAACATAAATGACCATCAACAGATGAATAAAAACAATGTACATATACTCAGTGGAATACTACTCAGCCTTATAAAAAAATTATTGTCATTTGCAACAACATGGATGGAACTGGAGAATATAAGTGAATATATCAGGCACAGAAAGAGAAACCCATCTGCTCTCACTTATATAAGTAGAATCTTAAACAATCAATCATACTCTTAGACACAGAGAAGAAAATAGTGGTTACAGAGACCTGGGCATTGGGGGCAAATAGGAAGATAATGGTCAAAGTGTATAAACTCTTAGGAGGAATTTCTTTTTAGATCTATTGCACAGCATGGTGAATATAGTTAATAATATTGTATTGTACATTTTAAAATTGCTAAGTGAAAATTTCAAATGTTCTTACCACAAAAAAAATAAGTATTTGAGGTGGTAAGTCAATTAGCTTGATTTAATTATTTCATGTTGTACTCATAAAACAAATATCATGGAACAAGACAGGGATGCCCTCTCTCACCACTTCTATTCAATATAGTTCTCGAAATACTGGCCAGAGCAATTAGACAGACAAAAGATATTAAAGGCATTAAGATAGGAAAAGAAGAACTTAAATTATCACTCTTGTGGATGACATGATCCTATACCTAGAAGACACAAAAGGGTCTACAAAGAGGGGCTGGGGATGTGGCTCAAGCTGTAGCGCGCTCGCCTGGCATGCGTGCGGCCCGGGTTCGATCCTCAGCACCACATACAAACAAAGATGTTGTGTTTGCCGAAAACTGAAAAATAAATATTAAAATTCTTTCTTTCTCTCTCTCTCTCTCTCTCAAAAAAAAAGAAAAAGAAAATACATTAAAAAAAAAAAAAAAGGGTCTACAAAGAAACTACTAGAGCTAATAAATGAATTCAGCAAAGTGGCCGGATATAAGATCAACACGCATAAATCAAAGGCATTCCTGTATATCAGCGACAAATCCTCTGAAGCGGAAATGAGGAAAACTACTCCGTTCACAATATCCCCCCCAAAAATAAAATACTTGGGAATCAACCTAACAAAAGAGGTGAAAGATTTATACAATGAAAACTACAGAATCCTAAAGAGAGAAATAGAAGAAGATCTTAGAAGATGGAAAAATATACCCTGTTCATGGATAGGCAGAACTAACATCATCAAAATGGCGATATTACCAAAAGTTCTCTATAGGTTCAATGCAATGCCAATCAAAATCCCAACGGCATTTCTTATAGAAATAGATAAAGCAATCATGAAATTCAAATGGAAAAATAAAAGACCCAGAATAGCTAGCAAAAGCAATTCTAAGCAGGAAGTGTGAATCAGGAGGTGTAGTGACACCAGATTTCAAAGTATACTACAGAGCAATAGTAACAAAAACAGCATGGTACTGGTACCAAAACAGGCGGGTGGACCAATGGTATAGAATAGAGGACACAGAAACCAATCCACAAAATTACAACTATCTTATATTCGATAAAGGGACTAAAAGCATGCAATGGAGGAAGGATAGCATCTTCAACAAATGGTGCTGGGAAAACTGTAAATCCATATGCAACAAAATGAATCTGAATCCCCTTCTCTCGCCATGCATGAAAGTTAACTCAAAATGGATCAAGGACCTTGATATCAAATCAGAGACTATGCGTCTGATAGAAGAAAAAGTTGGCTCCAATCTACATATTGTGGGGTCGGGCTCCAAATTCCTTAATAGGACACCCATAGCACAAGAGTTAATAATAAGAATCAACAAATGGGACTTACTTATACTAAAAAGTTTTTTATCAGCAAGAGAAACAATAAGAGAGGTAAATAGGGAGCCTACATCCTGGGAACAAATTTTTACTCCTCACACTTCAGATAGAGCCCTAATATCCAGAGTATACAAAGAACTCAAAAAACTAAACAATAAGAAAACAAATAACCCAATCAACAAATGGGCCAAAGATCTGAACAGACACTTCTCAGAGGAGGACATACAATCAATCAACAAGTACATGAAAAAATGCTCACCATCTCTAGCAGTCAGAGAAATTCCAATCAAAACCACCCTAAGATACCATCTCACTCCAGTAAGATTGGCAGCCATTCTGAAGTCAAACAACAACAAGTGCTGGAGAGGATGTGGGGAAAAGGGTACTCTTGTACATTGCTGGTGGGACTGCAAAACTGGTGCGGCCAATTTGGAAAGCAGTATGGAGATTCCTGGGAAAGCTGGGAATGGAACCACCATTTGACCCAGCTATTGCCCTTCTCGGACTATTCCCTGAGGACCTTAAAAGAGCACACTATAGGGATACTGCCACATCGATGTTCATAGCAGCACAATTCACAATAGCTAGACTGTGGAAGCAACCCAGATGCCCTTCAATATATGAATGGATAAAAAAAAATGTGGCATTTATACACAATGGAGTACTATGCAGCACTAAAAAATGACAAAATCATGGAATTTGCAGGGAAATGGATGGCACTAGAGCAGATTATGCTAAGTGAAGCTAGCCAATCCCTAAAAAACAAATGCCAAATGTCTTCTTTGATATAATGAGAGCAACTAAGAACAGAGCAGGGAGGAAGAGCAGGAGGAAGAGATTAACATTAAACAGAGACATGAGGTGGGAGGGAAAGGGAGAGAAAAGGGAAATTGCATGGAAATGGAAGGAGATCCTCAATGTTATATAGAATTACATATAAGAGGTTGTGAGGGGAATGGGAAAAAAAACAAGGAGAGAAATGAATTACAGTAGATGGGTAGAGAGAGAAGATGGGAGGGGAGGGGAGGGGGGATAGCAGAGGATAGGAAAGGTAGCAGAATACAACAGTCACTAATATGGCATTATGTAAAAATGTGGATGTGTAGCCAATGTGATTCTGCAATCTTTGTAATGTTTTGAACAACCAATAAAATAAAATTTAAAAACAAACAAAATAAATAAATAAATAAAACAAATATCACTTTGCACTCCATACATATATCTGCAATTGTAAATTGTCAATTTACAATAAAATACAAACTTTAAATGAATAAATTCCTATTATACCTATATTCAATTTTCTCTAGGCCCCATATGGTTCTCTATGTCCTTTTCCATATTTTTTTATCATCTCTTCAAAGTTTCCATTTGAATATTTCAGACAAAAAGCCAGTTCTTTTGTTGGAATGCTGAAATATTATTATGTGGTGGTCCTTTCTTCTAATATTATAATTCAAGAAAATAATTCTGCTGACTCCTGTCAAGAAGGAATATGTCTGATGACTTGTATTCTTATAAAGGAGGGTTGGGAGTCCTGGCAGGAGTCTTTTTTATTTTCACTGAATTCTCCTAATAAGCTCCTAGTTTCACAGCTTTCTCTGCACCATATCTTATGGTTTCATTCCCATTTTCTTTTCTTTTATTTAATTTTTTAATTTTTATTTTTATTTCTTAAATACGTGACAATAGTGGAATGCATTACAATCATAATTATCCATTCACAGCACAATTTGTGTAACTCTGTATATAAAGTATGTTCACACCAAATTATGCCATGATACATGAGCATTATTATTATTATTATTATTATTATTGCATTACAATTCTTAACACACCTTTATGCCACAATTTATCATATCTCTGTTTGTATACAAGGTATGTTGACACCAAATTTACATCTTCATACATGTATTTGGTATAATGATGAGGGTCATTCCCATTTTCTTTGACTTAATGAGTCTGTACATATGTTTTATTCTTTTTCTGCCTCTTTGGTAAAGCTTTGAGAATAAGAGAAATAGGAAATCACATATAGACATATATGATACTGTCCAATACTAAGAGGAGTGCCACAAAACACTGTTACAGGTTTCTGACAATAGTCTTCCCCCACCCCATGCTGCCCATGGAACTCGGGGCCTTGTGTTGCCAGGCAAGTGCTCTACCCTGAGCTATGCTCCCAACCCTGACAGTAGTATACTACTTTAAAAGTCTTTAAATCTGAGGTTGGGGTTTGGCTCAGTGGCAGAATACTCGCCTAGCATGCTTGAGCACTGGGATTGATCCTCAGCACCACATAAATGTAAAATAAAGATATTATGTTCACCTGAAACTAAAAAATAAATATAAAAAGGCCTTTAAACCTGATTTCCTTCTGAGAAAAAAAAAAGCCTAAATAAATCATTCCTAAATTCAATTAGGAATATTTTCCATGCATAAAAGATACAGTAACATCCTTTATGAGAAAGTAAATTTAGATCAGCCTAAATTTCTAATTATCTAGGACTAAACAAGTGAACTATGAGTCTATGTGTAAAGAAAAATATTGCTATCCTTTAAAGTTTTGTGTAAAGGTAAATATTAGCATAGAGAAAATATTTTTATATACTGTTAACTGAAAAGATAAGAATAAGTAACTTTTATTAAAACAAAAATAACTCAAAATAGAAGCATGTAAAAAGTATAGAGGAAATATACCCCCCTATAGGTAATATCTATATTTGGGGGATGATGACAAAATTTTTTCTTTATATTTTTCTCTATTTTCCAGTATCTTTTAAAGAATATGTGTTTTCTTAAAATGAAGGGAGAAAGCTCTTCATAGAAGGAGAAACATTATTTCACAAAAAAGAATACATTATTTATAACAATCTAAAATCCACATTATTTGTCCAAAAGTTTCTATTTCCTTTCAATTTATTACAATACAGGTTTCAGTTCAATTATAAAGATAGGGGATTTTACATTGAATAATATATATTTTTAAAATTTATTTATTTATTTATTTTTTTCCTAAAGAAGAGTTCTAGATTCACAATCCTAAAAACTCCTGGGACCATCTTCTCATCTTTTTCATAGAAAACATGTTTCATTCTACAATTCAGCCTCAAAATTAATTGACTCAAATTTTGTGTTAATGCACTCTGTCGTCTAAAATGCAATGCTTCCGATAAATATCAACCAAGCATTACAAAATTTAATTGGAAATATGTGTTCCACATCTGGTTTTTCTGATTACCATTTAACAAATTAAAATGGCAAGTAGCATCATCTGCTATCCCTGTGAGGTTAGCAAGAGATACCAAAGAGCTGCTTGAATTTATTTGTGCTGACATATCCCACAATGTATTACAAAACTGTTCTTGCACAGGCAAATTGGACTAAAAGTAATTTTGTAAAAAGTGGGTTTGAAAATGTGGTATAAAATAAGCATTGTTTAGGATTTTTGTCTTGAGTGCTTCTGATAAATTTAAAAGAAGTGGAAACTTAAGTAATTAGAGTTAGATGATATCCATAAATTGTGGAATACTTGACAATTTATGGATATTCATAAATGTTAAGGCATAAATAATATGCCTTAACACCACAGCCTTATTACAAATTTTGAACTTTCTCATTTGAACTGTGAAAGTACTGCACCATGTCCAGGCTAGCAGGAAATACAAGATGCATACTTGATTATCTGAGAACATAACATTTATATGTGAGGAAATAGCAGTTTATATTCTGCTTATGTTCACAGCAACCCTTTCAGCAAAGAGAGGTCCAGGAAAGATGTAAGGGGAAGTTTAATTTTTTCATAGCTTCCAGTTTGGGCTCAAATTACACAAAATGATTTTTCATGTTCTTCCAAGTGGATAGCAGAATAGATAACTACATTATACCAATCAGTTCAGAAACAAGCATCCATTGGCTCTATAAATTGATCACCTTCCTAAGAACCTCTCTCCAGCATCCTCTTTACACTGCATGGTGGTGCACTCACATGAAGTGAGCTTACTGATTTCTCTTGCTTTCTTTCTTAGCAAAAAAAAAAAAAAAAGTCCTTTTATGTCAGTGCTTTCTGGTTATTCTATTTGCATAGCTTTATATCTCTTAAAGGAACACACACCATGTAGCATATAAATTAGGAATTTTATAGTATCCATTCATAGCCATTGATTTATGGCAAGACTCCATTTCAGCTCTACTCTGGGCATGTTTGAAGGTGGTACAAGAGGTAAGATCAATAGAGGCTGGCAGAGAAGGCTCAAAGGAGAGGTCAGACACACTACTAAGGTCAAAATGCCTTTGTGAGAATTCTGCTCCCTGCAGTTATGAGTGCTGCTGCTGTTGTGAACATGGCCACCACAACTGTGATGCTCTTTAATCTAGCATCTTGGTAACTCAAAATGTGGAAATGTGCAAAGGGGATTACATAAGCCATCTACTTTGCTTTATTCCAGTCTCATGAACATCAAAATGAAAAATGCAACTGAATAATGCAATTTAGCCTCTTACTTTAGAGTGAAATTATATCTCTTCTCGAAGCACTTGCTACGGTTAGGCAATTTTTTTCAATAATACTCCGTACTACAAGAATATTAGCAATGTATCTCTAGGGATTCTCAAATAATTTCATGTGCATTACTGTTTATTCCATGTATTCTGGCAGGTTTTATAAAGATGAACAGGGTGGTCTTCCAAGTGTTAACATCATTTCATCTTATTTGAAGCATCAGTGTATCTATAAATACTTAATCCTATAATTTCTTTTTTTTTAAAGTATTTTTAGTTGTAGTCGGGCACAATACCTTTATTTTATTTACTTTTATGTGGTGCTGAGGATCAAACCCAGTGTCTCACACGTGCTAGTCGAGTGCCCCTTAATCCTATAATTTCTAAAAGCTGAATAGGATGTGATGATGACATACTTTTGGAGGACTCTGAAAGGTTTGATATTAGTGAGACTGCCCTTCTAAGGCTACCATTCCAAACAGACCTTGTTATGCTCTTTATAGTTTGGAATACTGAACACTTTTACAAGAAAATATTAAAACCATCCTTTTCCATTCTACTTAGAAAGAAAGCATTTGATGAATTTGTGGGATTACAAGAATCTTCCTTTCTAACACTGTTAGTGATTTGCAAAGACTGAAATGTCATCAACAGCTTAGTAGGGATATTCCTGACTTAATTGAAGAGTTGGATTATCTATCTCAGAAAATAAAGGAACAGCTCCTAATATAAAGGTATTTCATAGGATACAAGCAGAGTGCTCTTGCTCATGGAATTAGTAAAACAAAACAAAACAAAAAGTTTGTGTTCAGACATTTAGATGTTGGCTAAGATATAAAGAATCCTGCCAATGCTCTACGAGATTAGATCTGTGGTGAGTTAGAAGATTTAAAGATTCAGGATATTCTGAGGGACAAAGGGCCTTTTAAGGTTTATTAGTTTGCTATGTTTGCCATAACAAAATGCCAGAGGCTGTGTGGCTTAAACAATAGAAGTTTATTTTCTTACAATTCTGGAAGCTAAAAGTCTAAGATTGAGGTGTTGGCAGGTTTGGTTTCTCCTGAGCCTCTCTCCTTGGCTTGTGGATGGTCACTTTCTTGCTGTATCCTTTCACAATCATGCATCCATATGTGCTGAGTCTTAATCTGTTCTCATAAGGACATCAGTCATATTGGATTAGGTCCATTCAAATTACTTTGTTATACCTTACTTACCTCATTAAGGCCCTCCAAATACATCCCCATCCTAGGCTCTGAAGATTAGGACTTCAATTTATTAACAAAAAAACAAGTACTTTCCACTTCAAAAAACTGCCATTAAATAGGTGGGTTCTAAATTTTCCATGGAAAGGGAATGGACCATGAGGAAGGCACAGCCTTGATTTGGAGGTGAACATATCAGCTCTGCTGCTCATGGGGGCTAGGCCCAGTCATATGTTCCTACTTACATTCTAAGTCCTTGCTCGGGTAGATTCTTCCTAGTAACACCTTCAAATGGTGAACAAAGAATTGAAGTCTTTGGTGGTTAGTTAGCCCACAGAATTCTGCTACACACAAAAACTCCAACAGCAGTTTTTTGAAGTTCAGTCCCATTGGAAAGGCAGTGATTAAAAGCCATACTGCCTGGCTAGAATTCTAGTGCTGCTAACAACTGGCTGTGTTACCCTAGAAATATTGCTCCTCACTAACTACCTTAGTTTTGTCATCTATAAAATAGGAATATTATTTGGAAATTTGAAGAGACTGATGATAAAGCACCTGGAAAAATGTCTGTCCGGGTTAACATCCTATAAGTGTTAGCTGCTGTGGTTACTATTATTATCATTATCATCCCCCTGAATCTGCACAACCTCATCTTCTTGTAAGGTAGGCTAAGAAAGGTAGGGGAGCCCCTGGCCCTGGATGTAGCTTGGTCCAGGGATAAGTGAATGATCTGGGGTGACAGCTCTGTACTATAGAGGTGGCCATAATTGAATGAATAGACCAATATTCCCTCTTGCAAAGCTGAGTGTATCACACACAGATTAAGTCAGCAGTTTGTTGTGGGGGTAGAATTCTAAAAATGAAAAGAACAAAGCCATCCAATACCCAGAGAATAGGGAATGATCAGAAGCTATGAGACAATAAAAGTCAAGAGTAGTCAGAAACTATGAATGGCAAAAGCTAAGGAAGACAATGGAGAGAAGTCAGTTCATTGCTCAGTAGCAGGAACAACAGCTGCAGAGAGTAGAGAGTGGCTGAGTCACCAGAAAGGTATAGGATGGCAATAGGGATCCACAGCAGCAAGAGATGACAATGGTAAGAACTGTTAATTTCCCAAATGGTCTTCCAGATTCATTTTAGTGGAGAGTGGGACAGGCTATAATCCACATATTTGTCTACTTTTCTTTACTTTAGACTCCATTGGGTAAGATTGTCCTAACATATCATTTTTGTTTGTGACTTAAAAGAGCCTGTCATTGCAGCCACTGTGATTCATTTGAAACTCAGAAGCAAGGTTGATTCTTTTCTCTTTTCTGATAATGCAAATATAATAATGGATGTGAATCTCATATAGATGCAGAAAAAAATGTTCTATATCCTGATTCTTGGTACCATCCAGCAATTCTACCAGGTATATGGAAGTCAGAACTTGTTTATTCTTGGAGCTTCAACAAGGGTTCTTCATGGTTCTGAAATCCTATGGGCTACCAGGGCATCAAGGATACAGAGAAGAGGCAGCCCTACTGGTCCTTGGTCATCTCTTCAGAGCCTGGAACATGCTCTGTTTGCATTATCCTTTCAGTGGCTTTTAGTTGTTTCTTTATGAGATTTTCTGCACAGATATTGTCAAGGCTGAGAATTCTGTGCTTAGAATCTCATGTAACCTGTAGCCATTCATTTCTGTGATCAGCCTTTCTTTCCTTCTTTTCTATTTTTTTTTCCCAGTGCCAGGGATCAAACCAGGGACCTTACACATGCTAGGCAAGCACTTTACCACTGAGCTTCACCACCCTCAGCCCCTGGGGTCAGTCTTGTTAACTGTGAGAAAGCATGATTCAATTCCCCATGTCCAAACCCAAGTTCCTCTGGCCTTCATTGAGCCTATAGAATCTTCTTTTTTTTTCCCCCTAAACTGAGTGAACTCCTTTCACTTCAACTTTCTGTTTGGCATTTGTCACTACCTGCATACTCTCATATTTGTTGAGGCATATCTTTTGGAATAAAAGCCAGGAAGTTCTCCAGACAACTTCAATATCCATCCTTACTACAGACTTCACCTTGAAGAAGAAAGCAAACACTTACCTACTCATATCAGAGGAAAGGAAAGAGACAAATAAAGATAAAGTAGGGCTGGAGGTGTAGCAACTCATTGCAACAGTATGGAGGGAATCTATATGCTACAAAACTGGAGATTACACATACTGTCAGAAATCAAGGGAATAGATCATGACTAGAGAACTGGAAGTTTCATAATGTCCAACAGTTCTTGCAGTTGAATAAGCTTCCCCTGACTCTATTGTATGCTCTACCTTAATGGAGACTTGACTATTCTCTGATTATTCTGCTCTAGATGCCACTGAAAAACTGACTCTTTTTTCACTCAACATACTGGCATCTGCTATTTTAACTTCTCTCTTTTCTATCTTCATCTTTCCATTTTCATCTGTGCTACCAGCAAACACCTTCCAAAGAAGTTACCTTGATCTAATTAGGTTCAATTATCCCCATAGAGTTTCATGATAGCTTTGAAGGTTACTGATTAAGCAATGGGTTGGATCAGATAACTGTTCTTGTTCATGTCAATTTTAGTTAAGATGATTGGGTCACTTTATGCAAGAAGAAAATTATACAAAGTAACGCTCTAGAAGAGGACCATGGGGGATGAACTGTTGTTAGAAAGGTCTGTGAGCAGACAGATATCGTAAGGCTCAGCTTGTTCAGCTATCTTTTGTTTGTTTGTTCATATATGTGATACTGCTCTACCATTGAGCTACATTCCCAGCCTCTTTTTAAATTTTATTTTGAAACAGGATCTCACTAAGTTGCCCAGCCTGACCTTGGACTTGCAATCCTCCTGCCTCAGCCTCCTGAGCAGCTGGGATTACAGCTATGCTCCACCATACCAGGCTCAGTATTGCTTTTTAAAGTAAGATAAATAGGGTAAATATTTATCTTAGAATGTTAATATATCTTTTCCCTTTAGAAACAAAATTCCACCCAGACTAATAAAGACATGGTTTGGTCCTATGACCTCTATGAGACAAGTCTTGAAGTCTAAATTGGTACATTATTAAAATCCAGTTGATTTAGTCTTACATAAGAATTTATACAGCATTGTAAACTATGACTACAAAATGAAATCATACTTTCTATTTATATCTAAATTATTATGACACAAGTTCCCAAGTGCCCCCCTAAATTCTCCCAACTATTTTGAAGATGTTCTCCAGATTATTTTATATATCTATTTCCCCAGCTTCTTGTAGCTCATGGATACAAATAAGGTCTCATTAAGTGGAATAATTCATTAGTCATCAGCTGATGGCTTCACTCACATAATATAGGACTCTAGAACCCTTTGGCAACTTCATAGTTTCTTGAGTGTTTTAGGCATTTCAGTGGGTATTTTACATATGTTCCCACTCTCTCATTTCTCAACCACTTATTAGGTACCACCTCATTCTCTAGAAATATATATAGCTCTTTCACCAGCACCATGCTTCCCTAGAGTATCTGGTCCTGCTTTGTTTACATGGCAATATATGCTGGATTTCACTGATGTTGAGGGAGGCCTCTGGATTACTGACAGGCATTGCAGATACAAAGCTCCCTACAGCTGTTGCAGGGACTGGGCATCAGCTTCTGCTTCTGCTCCACCAGACATGACAGATGCTGGTAACCTCAGTTGCTGCTTTGTCTGGTTTTTCTTTCAGCAGTGCCTTCCCCACCATCTAAGCATCAGTTCAAAGGTCCTGATGAGGATGCTTCTCTCCTTCTTGGATTCAGTTTAGACGGGAGGAATCCAAACACCTTCAATGAAACAAAACAGTTTTAATTTTAACTTATAGTCTACTCCCTCCTAGGTCTCAGACACCCACTCAGGGGACTTGTAAATGAGATGAGCTGAAGGGTAGCCACCAGGTTGCTTATAAAGTCTATTCTCCACTTACATAGACTCTCTTACCAATTCAAGTTCATTGTTTCTGACTTGGTTTCTTTTAAAGGTGATTTCTTCCAAGTGGCAATTTAGTCCTCAGACAAATGGTTCCTGATGCTCACCCGAGTAGTTTGCCAGGCATTCCTGCTCACATCTCAAATTCAGCTGGCTTAAATTGGGATTCCCTGCCATGCTTAGATATTATTTGGCATATGGTTCTTTCCTAGTTCTATCTGGCAGATTAGGAGAACTATAAAAAATGTTGCGTTAATAAAAGTAAACATAAAAATTAGAAAGAAATGATACACAAAACATGTGCTCTTTCCATCACTAAAACAGAAACAAAGCATCCCTATGGACATTAGTAAGTGATAATATGGTGACAAAAAAAACATGGCAAAGATGAGAAAATACCCATTTCTATTTGGCATCTTCGGATACCAACCACAAGCCTCAGGCTGTTTGACCTGTGCTTCTGACCAACAGGCTATAAATGGGGGTTCCTTCAACACCCTCCTCAGATTCAATTAGTTTGCTCAAACATCTTGCAGAACATCAGGAGAAAACTTAATATTATCCTAACATTTATTGATTTACTATGTAGGATATTACAAAGGATATAGATGAAGAGAGATGCACAGGAGGAGAAACGGCAAAAAGGACATGGAGCTTTATGGTCTCTGGGCACATCACCCTGGAAACCTTCATGTGCTCAGTTATCTGGAAATTCTCTGAACCCTGACCTTTTAAGAGGTTTATAAATATTTCATTGCATACACCTTCATACCAGCTTCTTGTAGCTCATGGATACAAATAAGGTCTCATTAAGTGGAATAATCCATTAGTCACCAGCTGATGGCATCACTCACATAATATAGGACTCCAGAACCCTTTTGAAATTTCTTAGTTTCTTGAGTGTTTTTGGCATTTGAGTGGGATTGAAGCATGGGCAAATATATGATTGGACAAAAAGCATAAAATCTACTGTATTAACATTAGACTTAGTGGGGAAATGCAGCAGGGTCTGTCCATCCTTGCAGGTATGGGGCAGGACCCCTTCTGAAATGGAGGTCTTATCAATTAATATCAAAGTAGGTCAGAGGGGCTGGGGTTGTGGCTCAGCGGTAGAGTGTTTGCCTAGTACATGTGAGGCCCTGGGTTCGATCCTCAGCACCACATATAAATAAATAAATAAATAAATATGTTGTGTCAAACTACAACTAAAAGAAAAAATATTTTAAAAAGAGGGGCTAAGATTGTGGCTCAGTGGCAGAGCGCTTGCCTCACACACGTGAGACACTGGGTTCGATCCTCAGCACCACATAAAAATAAACAAATTAAAGATATTGTGCCCATGTATAACTAAAAAAATGTAAAAAAAAAAAAAAAAGAAAAGAAAAGTAGGTCAGAGACTTTCTTTATGACCAACTACAACACAGGTAGAAAGATTAGCATTTCTATGACCTATCTTGTAGAGACAAAATACCTGAAACTGGGTAATGTGTAAATAAAATTGTTTTTCATATTCTGAATACTGAAAAGTCCAAAACCAGTTCCATATCTTAACATAATCCATCCAAAGCAACTACCCATGGTTTATGTTTACCGTGTGCCAGGCCCTCCTCTAAGATACTTCACATGCATTAGTTTTGTTCTTATAAAAAACAGCAGCAAAGCCAAGTGAAAACCAAATCATAAAACATATTCTAGATGACAACACATTCTAGGTTTCCCACAAGAAGGTGATTTTATTTATTTTTTTTTATTTTTTATTTATTTATTTATTTATTTTTAGTTTTTGGCAGACACATCTTTTGTTTGTATGTGGTGCTGAGGATTGAACCCGGGCCGCATGCATGCCAGGCGAGCGCGCTACCACTTGAGCCATATCCCCAGCCCCAGAAGGTGATTTTATTTTATACCACAGATTGAACCTAGAGGCACTTAACCACTAAGCCACATTTCCAGCCCTTTTTATATTTTATTTTTAGACAAGGGCTCGCTAAGTTGCTGAGGTTGGCTTTGAACTGGTGATCCTCCTGCCTTAGCCTCCTGAGTCCCTGGGATTACAGGTGTGTACCACTGCACCTGGCAAGAAAGTGATTTTTCCCCCTACTTTTTTTCCAAGTCCTCTTGAAGCTACTCACTGCCCTTTTTTGGCTAAATTTTTACTTTCACATCAATTAGTAATTGTTGGGCATTTACCAACATTGACTTAGGACCCAGTTTCTTCAACTATAAAGTGAGACAGTAGAATTAGATGTTTCTGGAACATTTTCTAGCTCCGAAATGGCTTGATTCTCAGTACTATGACAGGTGGATTTGTGTGTCTTCAGGGTGAAGATACAAAGGATTGTAAAATATTCCTTACCACCCGAGGGTTTATATCAGTGAAAATATATAGACAGCTCTTAAGAAAGTATAAAATTTAAATATTTTGAGTAGAATTTCATGGAGACACATTGGAGGACAAATAGATTTAAAAAGTCAGAGGCGGCCTCATTGAGAAGATGGGAATTAAGCCGGGCTTGAAGGCTAAATGAATGGCAAAAGAGTAAATATATGGATACTTGGAGAGTTAGTCTATGATTTAAGATGGAAAATAAACAGAAATGGAAAATGTGTCAGAGAAGTCCGTGTGGCCCTTTGGATCCCCTCTTTATTGTGATGTACTCTTGTTCCTTTGTGCTCTGTGCCCTGGGAATTGACTGCATTGGTCATCCTTTGGCTTTTGAAGCTAAGTTGTAGAAAGGAGAGTTGGGGGAGAGTGGAGTAGGGTCATCTACTCCCCAGGTCCCCTCACTGCCAAGTTTCCATAGCTTAGCCCCTTTACTGAAGGCCACTGCACCTATCTAGAGTCTCTTTCATACACTCCTCTTCATAGTGTCTAATAATGTTTCTCTCTTCACCCCTTTGGACACAGAAGTTGTAATATATCTCTACCCATCCTAAAGCTAGCCTTGGGTTGCAGCTCTGTGTCCTATTTGCTCCCCAAGCTTTGCCCATTTCTTGTCAATAGTGCCCTTAGGAAAATCTTCTTTAACTACGTAGTCTAATATGCCATCAATTTCTTGCTGTTACCCTAACACTGTATCTGTGATTATAGAATCATTTAACATACCTTTACATTTAAAAAAAATATTTTCTAGTTGCAAATGGAGTTTTTACTTCATTTGTTTATTTATATGCGGTGCTGAGGATCAACCCCAGGGCCTCACACATGCCAGGCGAGCGCTCTACCACTGAGCCACAACCCCAGTCCCACCTTTACATTTTAATACTTGTGAAATCACAATGTATCTTACCAGTGATGTGTAGATTCTACTCTACCCGCTTGGTCCCTGATCCAAAAGCTGTTATTAAATCAGTGCCATGTCTTATGGTCAATGGCATCTTTGAATTGAAGAAATATAGTATGTAGTAAAAGATACTCTAATACAGGGCTGAAAAAGCCCACCTCAGATTCTGTGGGGAAAAGGCAATTTGAGTTTTACTCTATAGGCAACTGAGAATAACTGTTAGGCCTCTGAATAGAGTGCCATAATTAGGCTAGCAATATAAAAAGAATACACTTCCAACAGGGTGAAGCAAGGACTGAATGTAGATGTCTGAATACAGGAAGGCCAATTAGGCTGCTGTTGAGATAATTTAGATGAAAAGCAATGAAGGTCCAAAGTATGGTAATTAGAGTGGAAATAAACAGGATGAGATAGACATAACAGGCTGTTATAGTTGCAATAAAAAGGTAGCTAAATCAGATGACTTAAGTATTGGGTTTAAGATATACAGGAAAGAGGAAGGATAGATACAGGCTCAGAGAGCTTCCAGGGATGGCCATTATCTATGTGGAAACAAGGGGAAACTGTTCAACTTCACTCATACCAAGAATTTCAAAGCCCATAAGGATACAACAGGTACAGCTGGATTATGGGTAAATGAGGACTACTATTATTTTTATGACTTTTGTATGATTTTTGGAATTTTCCACATTAAAAAAATTAGTATTTTAACTTTATAAAGTATTTCCCAAATAGAGTATAATTTGGACTAATTGAAGAAAAAGTAGGCAAAAACATAAGGGGTTAAGAACACAATCTCTAGGGTTGTTGTCAGGACTGAAGGAGCAAATCTATATAGAGCACTAAGGACAGATAACTATTTCTAACATTTTTTTGGATCACTGCCATGTTAAACACACACACACACACACACACACACACACACACACACACACAATCTCCAAGCAAGATTCTCCGAGATCATTTCTAAATCAAATGCCAAGACCCACAAAACTTTCAAGCCTCAGCTCTCTTTTTCTCTCTCCCAAACTTGGGAGGGTAATCATAATAATAGCCCCTCTTGCAGGGGTTGACTATGTGCCAAGCACAATTTTATGCCCATTATAAGCATTAACTTATTTAATCCTAACTATAGTTTCATTTTACAGATAAGAAAACTGAGCCACAGAGGAGTTAAGAAGCCCAAGGGCACACAACTAAGCAACAGATGCAACCAGACATTCTGGTTTCAAGAAGCTGGGTTCAGACACTCTGTATGGTGTAGTGGTTATTATGACAATGAAAGGTACCCATGCGTATCTTATGGAACAGTTTATAGCTTCTAGTCAAAGAGAATGGGCAATCAAGTAGAATTCACCACAGTATTTTGTGGGCAAAAAAATAAATTTTTCTAGATTTGATCATAGATGCAATCATAGAAAAAAATCTACCTTAATAAATAAATATATAAACTAGAAGTTACAATCATATAACAGAAAAAACATATTATACCAAAAATATTTTTAAATAATCCAATGGTTTAAAACTTGATATTGCAATATGAAACCACACAGAAGAGAGTTCAAAAAAAAAAAATACAAGGAGTCAGACTTCTAGTTTAGTTTCTAGGTATGAAATAAAACTAGAAGTTATAAAAGACCAACAAAATGAATCATATGTAATGTTTAAATTTTTGTTTGCATGAGAAAACCATTAAAAGTTAAGAAAAATAACAAGCAATGATTGTAAAAAAATATTTGCAATTCATGGCACAAAGAGATAACTTTCTTAATTGATGAAGAGCTTCTAAAGTTAATAAAATGATGTAATAACTCAATAGAAAAATGGGCAAAGAAAATAAAACATCCCCACAAATAAAGAAATCAAGACATGGAGAGAAAAAGAAAAGAAAAATGGGCAAAGATAAAATAAACAAATCATAAAACAAGAAATTACATATGGTTCTTAAACATAGGAAGAAGAATTTAACAAAAAATACATATAAAACTAAAATGACATTATAATACTAAATTTCATGAAATTACTAAAAGATAAAATTTTTTGCTAACTCACATTGTCAGAGCATGGGATAGTAGGCACTGCCATATGTTGCTAATTATGGTGTTAATTTGTTCAGTCTTTGCTCTGGACATTTTACATTATCACATACACACATGCACTTTCACCTAACAATTTCTCTTTTGAAGTCTCCCTCTCCTTCTATCCTGTCTCTCCCTCTCCCCTCCTCCTCCCCTTCTTCTCCTCCCTCCAGCCCCCTTCCTCCCTCCCCTCCTTTTTTTTTCTTCCTAGTAGTAGGAATTGAATCTAGGGGTGCTCTACCACTGAGCCACCATGTGCAACACCATGCTGGGCTGTATGTGTTTTGTTTTATTTCAGTTCAGCTTGGCACAGTCTGGAAATTCCAGTGTCTCAGGAGACTGAAGCACAAGGATCTCAAGTTCAAGGCCAGCCTCAGCAACTAGACCCCATCTCAAAACAAAAAAATAGAAAAGGGCTGGGGATGTGGCTAAGTGGTAGAGCATGCCTAGGTTCAATCCCTATTACCACAAAATAAAAATGAATACATTTTAAAAAGAAAGAAAGACACACGCGCGCACACACACACAGAGGAATTCAAGAGAGTGGTTAAAGAAATTATTTCTTCTTCTATAAAATGGAATCATTTGTAGTTAATGCAAAGGAGAAGGCAGGTCTCTACATTTTTTATATATACATCTCCTGCAAACATTATTTAAAAAAAAAGTAATATAGGGATGGGAGGCGGGGGGGGGGAGGGGAAAGTGCTAGGGAGTGATATGGCCAAATTATATTGTTATATTGTGTGCATGTACAAATACGCACCAAAAAATCCCATCATTATGTATAACTACAATGCATTAATAAAAAGTAAAAATGTGGAAAGAGAAAAAAATTAAAAATAAAAAAGTTGCAGATTACAAAACGAAATATATCTAAGAGTATACATCATATACTTACATTTAGGCACATGTTTATTTTTTGAGTGTACATATATATCTATATATTTATGTATATTTATATATACATATTTGATTAGATGTATAGATAAAACAAACAGTAGGGCAGAGATGAAATTGCTGTAGGTACATTCAGGGAAATCATCAACTTGATACACAGGGATATTAATGTCTTCTTATTTCCTACCTTACATTCCTATATTTCTCCATTTCTTCCTCCATATTTGCCTTTATCCTAAAGCTTTCTCCCTAATGGTCACAAAATGGCTGTAGCGGTTTAAGTAGTCACATACAGACAAAACTTCTGCAGTGTCAGTCTTTCAGTCTCACTTCAGGTTCACTTTCTTAAGTGTGAGGAAATCTTCCCAGAAGCCCTCTAGTGGACATCCCCTTAATGCCACATTGGCAAATTTTGGGAAACCCATCCAGTCCTAAACCTACCACTGGAAAAATGAAGGGGTTACCACAGGTAACTTAGAACAGTGATTCTCAACCTGGAGTGATTTTTCCCTTCAGAGGGTATTTGGAAATATTGGGAGATATTTTTAGTTGTCACAACCTAGAGTAAGTGTGGTATAATAGTAATGCCTGCAATCCCAGTGACTCAGGAGAGGTGGGAGGATTGCAAGTTTGAGGCTAGTTTCAGCAATCTAGTAAGGCCCTAAGAAACTTCTCTGTCACAAAATGAAAAATCAAAAGAGCTGGAATGTAGCTCAGTAGTAAAGCTCCCTAGGATCAATCCCTAGTACCAAAAGGAAAGGAAGGAAGAAAGAAATTAAGTGTGGTACTGACTTATAATGACTAGGAAGTAGGGATACTGATAAATGTCCTATGATGCACAGAACAGCCCCTACAACCAAGAATTATCTGACCCCACATGTTAATAGTACAGCAGCTTTTTGGCACACACTAATCATTTGGTGAGGAACTCATTTTGGGAAGTCGTCCACCATGACCATTACAGTAACCTTGACTTACATCCACCTAGTTTTAACTTTCTTAATTAAAATCACAATTCAATTGTGCTTCCCTAAAATTGTAATTAAGTTATCTTTATTGAATTTTGATGATTTCTACTTATTATTGAGGGAATCGTCTCTATTTTAGCATTTCCCATTGAATTATTAAAAAGCCTAGAAACTTAGCAGTCCAAAGGAGTCTGTTTAATTCCAGGTTATTTAGTTGTTGAATAGAGAAGTAGAGAAGTAGACCATCCCACTAGCAGCTCTAGCCTAGGGTCATTGTTTTTGTCTACTGCAGCCATGATAGCCTGATTCAAAAGAATTATAGGTCATCCCAATTTTGGACCCCAAACCTATAGTATTTTAACTTATATTTGAGGACATGTTCTCCAAGATAAGTAAGACATGAGATAGAGAGGTGAAAAGCTTTTTGTCAACCATGTGCTATGCAACTTCTGGCTGGGCCACTCCTCTCCAGATGCCACCCTTTCCCCAGGATTAACTCCTGATGGCTTTAGTGTTCTTTTCCACCCAAGGACATCAGTTGAGTCATCTAATTAGACAGATTCTAATACATTTGAATATCACAAAAGATGAGGTCAAGGTCTTGCTTGGCTCCTTTCCACTAAGAGGTTCCTTGCTTTTTGTGAAAATGTACATATCAAGAGGTATTAGGATAGGGGGGAAAAAAAGAGGCTTCCTAAGAAGGTAGACTTTGCCAGATACAAAATAAAAAACAAAGGGTCCCTAGGTTCTTACATTTACATTATAAAAAGCAGTCACCCCAGTGATTCTACTTAGTGGGGGTGGGGGCCCAGGGAGTCTGCTCTAAAGTGAAATTCTGTCTCTATTTGGAATTGCATCTGACAGTTTAAAAAACTTTAAAACAAATATCAATTTTCACCTCACCAGCCAATTTACACTTATTCATTCCATTCTCATTTTGGATCATGTGTTGCATTTAGCTCTGTGAACTACTTAAATTTAACCCTCCCTATTTTTGTGATTATTACTTGAATTATTTGCTACAGGCCTATCTGAACAACATGAGCCTTAAAAATAAATGAACTATCTCTTGACCTCAGAGTGTTCTATCAGTTTTTCTTTTTTATCTAGAATTTGAATGTACTTTGTGATCTCATATTAGTTAGTACCTTAGCAATTTCATCAACTTGGATGTTATTTCTTTTGCAGGTGCTCCTCTTCCAGAGAGAACATTTATTCTTTATTTCAAATCTATAGAGTGGCTATTACATTCTATAGATTATGGTGTATTTTTCATTGTATATGACGCATCTGTTCATTTGCCAGTATATAAAATTCCTCTATAACTGTTGCTTATGAGACTTTCAAGGATTTTGGGTCTTCTATGTTTATTTGTTTTGATGTTACTTCAAAGCATATATCTATGCATAAAATCTTAGATTTAGTATCATATATATACATGTAGACACATATATTCGTAAAATTTTCAAGCACACAGAAGCATAAAAAGCAAAAATTTATTTGTCCACCCTTACATTACCCCATAGATCACCGTCATTGGTATGTATCCTTCTGGATGTCTTCATATTATGGCTCTTTGAAAATGTGCTTTAATTTTTAATGCTATTCTTGTTTGAACTTATTAATCTTATACTGTCGAGGCTGGTCAATCTGGATAATTACTCATCTGTGTATGATCTTAAGCTCTTGACCCAGTTTTTCTTCTGTAATAAACACTCTTTTCTTGGCAGCATATCACTCCTTCCCTTTCTTATAACCTGCTCCTCCTTCTCTTCCAACTCTCTTACTCATGCAGAAGGTTTTAAATTGTACACGTCTTCTCTCACCCCCAGGCATAGTAGAATAGTCCTTACAATTAAGGACCATATAATCCAAGTTTGCCCAATCATAACAGCCCATCCCTGATGCACTTCGTTAATTGGACTGGAATGTCAGCACCTAAGCTAGAACTTTTTCTTCCCTGGGATTCCTTTGACATGGAAACATGGTCCATGTGAATCAATACTGTTATGGTGCCAAAGCCTTTAAGATGTCAGTGAAGTTCAGAGTTTTTTTTTTTTTAATTTTTGTTTTAATTGGTTATACATGACAGTAGAAAGCATTTATGCAATTTGATATATCATACATAGATAGAATATAATTTCTCATTTTTCTGAGTGTACATGTTGCAGAATCATATTGGTCAAGTAGTCACATATATACATAAAGTAAAAATGTCTGTTTCATTCTACTATCTTTTCTATCCCTACATTCCCTCCCCTCTCCTCCCATCACTTCCCTCTACCTAATCTATTCTTCCCTAGTGCCCCGAATTAGCATCCACATAGTAGAGAAAACATGTGACCTTTGATTTTGTGGGATTGGCTTATTTTGCTTAGCATAATACTCTTCAACTCCAACCATTTACTGACAAATGCCATAATTTCCCTCTCCTTTAAAGCTGAGTAATATTTCATTGAGTATATATACCACATATTCTTTATCCATTCATCTATTGAGGGACACCTAGGTTGGTTCCATAGCCTAGCTATTATGAATTAAGCTGCTATAAATATTGAAGTGGCTGAATTACTATAGTATACTGATTTTAAGTACTTTGGGTATAAACCAAGGAGTGGGATAGCTGGGTCAAATGGTGGTTCCATTTCTAATTTTCTGAGGAAACTCCATACTGCTTTCCACAATGGTTGCACCACTTTGCAGTTCCACCAGCAATGTATGAGTAGACCTTTCTCACCACATCCTTGCCAACATTTATTGTTGCCTGTATTCTTGATGATTGCCATTCTGAAAATGGGATGAATTCAAATTAAAAAGCTTCTTTTCAGCAAAGGAAACAATACAATGAGGAGACAGCCTACAGATTGGGAGAAAATCTTTACCACATGCACCTCCAAAAAAGCATTAAGGATATATAAAGAACTCAAAAAACTTAACACCAAAAACACAAACATCTCATTAAATGGGCTAAGGAACTGAACAGACACTTCAAAGAAGAAGAAATACAATTAATTGATCAACAAATATATGAAAAAGTATTCACTATCTTTAGCAATTATAGAAATGCAAATCAAAACTACTCTTAATAGTTCACCTCACTCCTGTTAGTTTTTGGTGACCATGTTTCCTAAGCATTGAGGAAAACCAGTTTTCAGTGTGAAAGAATGAAACAGACATGCAGAACACAGATAAGAGAGAAGTTTTGGGGTCACTCTTTATTCCTGAGACCTAGTTCTCTCGTCTTTCCCAAGTTCTAATTAAGGGACTCAAGAGTAATTCCCCTCTTTTTGCTTATGTTAGGTTCTTAAATAACATATCATCTTTAGTTTAAGGAGGCTCTATTTCATTCCTCCCATCTCTGAAATATTACTTTGTTTGGGTGGAACAAAAAAATTTGCAATAAGTCATTAAAGTTACACAGATTGTTCTGAACTTTATTTTTGTTTAACTGGATCCTCAAAAATTATAAATACAGGATGTTATTTCTTAGGGAGTGCCATGAAGAATCAGTTGGATTAGACTACCAATACTTTTTCCTTGTTACCAAGGAAACAAGGACAATACATAGTGTATAGTTGGCAATATGTAGGGAACAGATTCACAATCAGGACTATGTTATGTGCTTTGTTCTAGAAAATATCAACACTAAGTAAGAGTAACACAAACACATTCCATCTTATACGATTGTTAAATTTTCATAGTTTAAAGCATATCTTCATCAATTCTGTTTATAATATCTGAATGAGTTATATGTCATTTATTTCATTTATTCTATGGAAAGTTTTGACAAGGTATCTCAATATTAATTTCTTGAAAAAAATTCCTGAAGTGGCAAATAACAATCATTTTAAATCAGAGAAGATTGCTAACCCTTCTAAGTTATATTTGACCAATAAAATGTAAAATGATTTTTAAAGATTCATTGTTAGGAAGGATTCCTTAGGACTATGGGGAAGAATTAGAGGGAAATATAATCTATAAAAGGAGTTGCCACAATATCTGTACATCTTTTTTTTTTTTTTTTTGAAAATAAAACATCTGGTTAACATTAGAGAAGGATGAATAAGTATGTTAAACTGGTGAAACCCCAGATATTATTTTTAGATGCATATTCTGGTGTCACTTAGGTTCTTGTCTTAGTAGGCAGGGGATAGAATGGGGACAGAAGATAATAGGGTCAATTTTTCTGATTTTTTTTACCTGTTTTAATCCAAGAAAAAGTAGCAGGAACATTATAAATCACATAAAAGTATAATGTCAAGATTTTAACATTTCCAAACATAGAAATGAGTAAGCTATCTCTAACTATAATGACATTTAACAAAATTACATTATTGCAAATAGAAAAAAAAGCCTTTTGAGGGTCTGGGGATATGGTTCAGTGGGCAAGCACTTGCTTGGCATAAGGCCATATGTTTCAGCTCCAACACTACTAAAACAAACAAACATAAAAACAACAACAACAACAACAACAACAAAAAAAACTATGTAAGAACAAATTTTGCAGTGTGTGGTGCCACAGGTCTATAGTTCTAACTACCTGGGAGGCTAAGGCAGGAAAATCGTTTGAGCCCACCAAAATAAAGACCAGTCTGGGCAACCCAGTCTCAAAAATAAAATAATAAAATGAAAAATAAAAATTATAAAACAAGCCTTTAGGTTATGACATATGAATTCTTCATATAATAGTTTAGAAAAATAATATGGAAATTACAGTTTAAGTTGCCAGATATATCACATTGCAACTTAAAATCTTTCACTTTGATTTGCAAATTCAGCTTAATATATGTACTCAAAGTTTTATGACATTATATTATTATATATTTTCCCATTTATTCATATATAACAATTTAATCAATAACTTTTCCAGGTCAATTCAAATGCAAGTATATTAGTATTAGTATTACTAGTAGTATTAGTAGTACTAATAGTAATAGTATTGGTCTGGGGATTGAACCGAGGGGCACACTATCACTTAACTACATCTCCACCCCTTTTTATTTTGAGACAGTTTCCATAAGTTTCCAGGAATTAGTCTTGAACTTGTGATCCTCCTGCCTGAGCCTCCCAGGTAGCTGTAATAATAAACATGTGGTACTTCTCTGGTCTCTGACTCCAACTATTAACACATTTCTTTCTTTAGACAAGTGTGATGCAGACACTTACTCATGTATGTAACAGTGAAAATCCATATGGGCCTCTCTGGAGTTTCACTCAAATCTCTGATTAAATTTTGGGTGTTTTAATAAAAATTACAGAGGTTATTGATTTGGATAAGGCTCCTACACTGAGCCCCAACAACTAAAAATCAAAATGGAGTCACTCATGCTAAAGTTCCACACTACCAAGAAAAAATTAAGCAGTTTATCTGACCTTTGGAGAAATAAAGATTAAAGAGATAACACCCAAATTTTCCAAAAGACCAGTTTTAATTGGTATGATAATTAAATTCCCTCTATCTTCATTCTTATACTAAAAGAATCCTAAAATATACTGATACCAACTAGTTATTTTCCTGTCTCAGAATGAAAGCAACTCTGTATTTGTGATATTGTGACCCAGGGCCTTAGTGCATGCAAGACAATGATTCTACCAACTAAGCTACATAAGCAGCCCAGGAAAGCAACTTTGAAATGACTGATTGCTTTTTTTGTTTCTGCTTTCTTTAGTTCTTCTCTATGAAACCAGTCTCCTTGTTCTACTTCGTAAATTCAAGTATTGCCTGATTCTAGAATTGAAAATATGGCCAATTAAGTCATTTAAACTAAATTGTTGTAATTTTTGTCCTTTGACAGGTGTTTCCAAAGGTTATTGGTTTTATTTCATATGTTTTAATTTTTTTTCCAGATTTTAATCTTACAAAGGTAAATTAAGTTCATTTTGGTCCAACATAGCATTTAACATGAATTTTCACATACTCTCTGCAGATTATTTCCTTTGCATTATTTCAGAGAATGATCTTTTTTATTAGTGGTCGAATTACAATCTAGTCAATATTATAGATTGGTTTAGAACTCTTCCTTATCTGAAAAATCAGATATATCTACTACAGAATGTTGTTTAAGATAAACAAGGCATTGTAAGTCCATACTTAACATAGCACCTAGTATATACCATAGTAATTTTCCTATTGGTCATTTTATTGGTGGTGAAGCTAGACTTTTGGGGAAAAAAATTACTTTTTGTTTTTCTCAAATATTTGTTACCAATCTACCTAGAAATCATCAAGGAGCTACTATTTGAGTAGTAGATGCAATCAACAGTTAAATAATGTTTACTATAATATCAAATTTAGAGTGAGAGTTATGAAATGGATTAAAGAAAAATGAAGCAGAGTAAGGGGATGCTAATTTAAACAGGGTGGTCAAGGAAGACATGTCCCTCTAGAGATGACACACAGACCTGAAAGAAATGAGGGAAGGAATTATGTGACTGTGTCATTCATTACGTGCATGAGTGCTCCTCATGGGGCTTATTAACTGCATCCTTTGGGTTCTTAGTCACACTTCTTTATATGGCTGCAGAACTATTTTTATTTCTATGACTTAGTATACCAACCGGATTTTACAATCCAGGAAGGAAGTGCCTATGCTTCCTGTGTCCTTTAAATATCCTTCAATGAGTACTTCTTGGATATAAGGGAACCTGGAATGAGAAGTATTTTGAAAAGAAACAGGCATTGGAAGAAAGCATACCATATGAAGAAAGCAGCTACAGCGTGGTGAAAGAACAAATCTTGGAATTAAGAAAATTGGGTTTGGATTCCAGCTCACCAGTTTCTTGTATGGACTTGAAGTCTGTCTCTTAACATTAATTACTGAATCTATTTACCTATCTGTGAAATGGAAATAGTAGTATTAATTCATAAATTGTTGAAATAGTCAAATGAAGTAATCAGTATGAAAAACACTTGGAATATTATAGAAAATCAATGTTAGTCGAGTTTTGAGTATGGAAGCTTGGAATATCCTTAAAGATAATAGGCTTGGGTAACAGAAATAAGAATTTTAGTAAATATAATATTTCATCATGCTAATGATAGGTAACATTGAGTGCTTTCTGTATTCTAAGAACTATTTTAAGCATGCCACATGAATTAACTCAATTTCTTGCCCTAACCATACAAGATAAAAAATATCAGTTTTCCCATCTTACTAATGAGAAAGATGAGGCACAAGAAGGCTAAATAATCTGCTTATGGTTACACAATGAGTAGTAGAGTTGGGATAAAGATAGTTTGACACCAGTGCTCATGTTCTTTCAACTACACAAGACTATTTATGCTCTTAGAAGTCATTAGCTTAAGCTTTTCCTAAAGAAAAATCATTATAGAAAATGACATTAACAATTAAAAAAGAGTATAAATTAAAGTGCAGGTATAACCCAGTTTTAAAAAGTAAGATTGAAACATGTTAACCAGGAGCTAGTTTAGACTTTATCTAAAGTTAGCACCCAACATTACAATATAAAAATGATTATTTTATTATGCAATTTCACATCTTTTGTCTCAAAAATTACTTATTTTAAGAAAAAATGGTTGCTTTGTATTGATTAGAGATTTTAAAAATTACCTAATCGGTAGTAACTTTGGATAGATCATGGCAGAAATGATCAGTTTCAACCACAGTTGAAAGCCCAGCAAAACTACGATTTTGATTACCTAGAAAACTGAATAAAATTCCAATAATAGTTAATTATATAACAAAAGCAAATGATGTGTTCTATCTAATTATTTAAATCTTTTGCCCTGAGTTAAATCTATAAAGACGAGTAACATAGCAGCTTGAGGAATACATTATACAGAGAAAAGATCATGAGGAAAGATCATTATTTACAAATACTTAACAATATCCAATTATTTCAGGCTTATAAGTAGTTATGGTAAGGCTAGGTTGGGCCATATGTGTAAAGAAAATAACTCAATCACATACCATATCTCATTTTACAAATCTAATATTTTAATTCAATGTTTTTTTTTTCTTTAAATGCCTAAGCATGAATGTGGTACTAATACATGCATTTTGGGGAATTAATAGAGAAATAAAATATAAAGTTTACCTATGTATATTTAAGATTAACATGGAGCATATTAATCCATAGATTAACATGGACTATGTGGCACACTTATAGTCCCAGTTATCTTGCAGAATGAGGCAAGAGGATCACTTGAGCCTAGGAGTGTGAGACCAGCCTGGGAAACACAGTGAGACCCTACTCACAAACAAAAACAAAACAAGACAAAAAGCAAAAATGAAACTAATCAACCACATACAACCTACATAAAAATCTAATCATCTGGGGCTGGGGATGTGGCTCAAGCGGTAGCGCGCTCGCCTGGCATGTGTGAGGCCCGGGTTGGATCCTCAGCACCATGTACAAATAAAGATGTTGTGTCCGCTGAAAACTAAAAAATAAATATTAAAATTCTCTCTTTCTCTCTAAAAAAAAAAAAAACAATAAAAAAACTATTCATCTAATCTTTGAAACAGTTGGGTTTCAATATCAGTATTAGGCAAAGACATGTGGTATAAATATTAATGTGTGACAAAACACACAACAAAAGCATATACAAAATGGAGACAAATTAATCTGTAAATAATGGATGCATATGTAAATATCATTAAGTATGAGTCTTCATTGACTAGAGTAGGGAGTTTCTGATCAAAAGAAAACAAAAAAAAAAAAAAAAAAAGGAAGCTATTTTTTAAAAAGAGTTTTAAGAACATCATGGCCTTCAGTCCTATGTGGGTATTTCCTTGCCAATCTGGTTTACTTTTTGCTCTGCTATCTAGTAGCTACATGAAAATAGTACCTCTATGCTACCTCTTCAAAAAAGTTAACCAATAACTTTTGACCAGCAGAAAATATTAATAGGATTAACTGTGATTACTTTGGATGGTGTAAGTAATAATTTCTTATTTATTGGTTAATTTTTTAATAATCTTATCTCCTTTAGAACCTACTGGAGCTAAGATGCCTAGACAACAGCTTTCATTAATCACCTATGCCAACCAGGTAAACTAAAACATATGAGCTGGCCATGACTTCGAGTTCTTATATAGCCTCAATTATGTGTTAGTCATCCCAAGCACCCATTATGTACTCAATAATAGGTATGACA